>NC_036245.1:1708436-1727757 GCF_002742605.1 Olea europaea var. sylvestris | reverse complement strand
TATATATATATATATATATATCTATTTATCTCAATCTTTTTATTTCCAAACCTAAACCGATCACCAAAGCCCATCACTCCAAATTCCCGGAACGGGGATCGAGACTGTAAAATCCTTGAAGGGGGGCGGGGTACCTGATCCCTTCCTTTCTCCGTCCTGTCCCATTGATAAATAAATATCCCTTTGAAATATTTTTTTTTCTTAATTTTATAAGAATTATTTTGAAATTTCAATTTATTAACTAACAGGTCTTTATTTACATTACTTTAATAGCATGTTTGATGTATTGTATTAAATAGAATTAAGTGAGACAACAAATAATTTGATCACTTAAATCGACTTGGACTAGTCTATAGCTTAGTAGATTTGCATTTATGATAAGGCCTAAGAGTATGAGTTGGGTTGGGACGTGCATCAATATTAGAGCCCTACGTACTTCTATTTTTATTCAATATTATATACAAAACATGCACTTTCGTACGCAAAATTTATGGGCCATTAAAGCCCATGTGCATTGAGATGATGGAAGGCCAAGATGCCTCTTATGTTGCAGATAAACTTCACATTGCATCACTTATAATCACTTGTGTTCATTATATTCAAATTGCTAGCTAGTATGAGAGTGTGAGGGGCGCGACCTCCTCCACTAGGAAGTATTCTTTAGAAAATATGCAAGTTTAGATGTAAAGAAAAAGTCTCATACATCGAGAGACATAGAAAATACAATCAACTCTATTTTTAAAATACTTAATGATTATCTAGGTGACAAAAATAACCTAACCACCAGAAGACACGAAAATCTATATATTTTTATAAACTAGTTAAATAAAATGTTATAATCATCTCAATGAATTGTGCTATCGTCGTGGTATATAAATTGAGATACCTAGTAACCTTTTGAGTTTTGGAGGTAAACTTACAGAAAAATTTTAGCGTTAAGAGTTCAGAAAGATCAGAGCGAACACTAATGTGATAGCTTTAATATGAAAATATATTTCACTTCCAATGCTCTGTTACGAATTAGGCCGACTTTCATAATTACCTTTTTTTTTTTTTTTTCCTCATCAAAAACCCTTTCACTAGCTGTTGATGGTTTAGTAAGTTTGAACTTATAGTGGAAGAGAAAGTAGTTGTAATTGCTTGAGTTCAATAAGTTAAAGTTGGTTTGTTTGGTAATGTTTGTCCAACTAGTCAAAGAAAGTGCAATGCTTGGAGAGGCAAATAGAGATGAAAACGAAAGGCAAACTTGACACTAATATTATTTTTAGGAATTCTTATATAATATAATCTATATATTCTACAGAAAATACTCTTGAGAATTCTAGAAGCACAAATTTTAAAACCTATTGGTACACATTTTTCAAATGTAATTGATATTTGATGATGAAAGATAGGAGTTTTATTGGAAAGTCATTCTCAGGCACTGAAAAGTCAAAGTCCAAGTTCTTTGAGATAGGTCAAAATAATGAGTAAATAACAACATTAAAAGTTAGAGAATTTTCAGACTAGTCTCAAACTATATCCCTTAGCTCTCCTGGGTACCTATTGAATTTTTGTTTTTAAATAATCCCCGAAGTTTTGATTGTTGGTTCACGTAGATCCATTAGGAAGAACAGAGTTGGAAAAGTTGCTAAACAGTCGTGTGCTCTACACATGATCTCATTTTTCGAAATTATTTCTTCAAGACAAATTAAGGAGACAAAAGAGAAGATAATAGAATAAAAGAAAAAAACAAAATAAATAATAATCTGTTATCGAGGGATTTCAATCACAAACATAGTTTATGGATGACCAAAGAATAAAAACAAATAAACACATCTTCTCAAATCCTTATTATTATTTTTTTTTACTTATTGTCACTGTCAACTTCATCGTCTGCCTCACCCCAAACTCCCTCTTGTTTCTTGGGAAACCCAAGAGAAGGACAAATAGAAAAAAAAAAATCAAAATAGAATAAAACCGTATACATCCCTTGCCCGATCCTTCCACTTCGTCCTATTGCCTCCAATTACTTCACCACTTTTTCTTCTGTGTTTAAAGTAATCAGATTCAAATCAAGTGACCATTTCATGGAATTTTCGACAGTCCGTCCAAAAGGACACATGTCTACCAAAAATCAAAATCTGAAGATTTAAAAAATCAAAGAAACTTGAATATGGATCCAATTGCTCAAAGTGTGTAATTTGGGGACTGAGGTAGCAAATTTTCCAAAATCCATTGGTAGTATTTAGTAAACAAAAACACTAATTCAATCATATAACAAATTAATGGAAGGCTTAACAAGAATTGCTTTTCTCTGTAATTTAATTTTCTCTGTTCTTTTCACTTGTGAAGCAGTAGACACCATAACTGTAAACACTTCTCTTACAGATGGAAACTACGTCGTTTCATCAGGGGGAACATTTGAAATGGGATTCTTCAGCCCAGATAATTCTATCAACAGGTACATAGGAATATGGTACAAACAAATTTCAGTGAAAACAATTGTATGGGTGGCCAATAGAGAAACCCCTTTTAATGATACTTCAGGAGCTTTGAAGTTGACAGAGAATGGGAATTTGGTACTTGTCAATGGTACTGATGGAGTTGTTATGTGGTCATCCAATTCCACTGGTGGTACTATGAGTATGAGTCCGGTGGCACAACTACTCGACTCGGGAAATCTTGTCATACGAGGTTCGAGGGACGGAAATTACACTTGGCAGAGTTTTGATCATCCAACAGACACGGCCTTGCCTGGGCTGAAAATGGGGAAGAATTTAGTGACGGGCGTTGACCGGATTCTATATTCGAGGAAGAGTAACAACGATCCTTCGCGGGGAGACTATATGTATCTTATGGATACTCATGGATATCCACAACACATGATGATGACTGGTTCGACTGTTCGTTTTCGATCAGGACCATGGAATGGTTTGGCGTTTAGTGGGTCTCCAGGCCTAAAAACGAATCCGATCTACACATTTCAATTCGTGTTCAATCAAGAGGAAGTATACTATAGCTTTGACCTCGTTAACCCTCATGTTTACTCAAGGCTTGTATTGGATCCGGATGGAGTTCTTCGACGATTTTCGTGGAATAATAGAACACAGGTTTGGACTAATTTGGTTAGTGCACCAGCTGATAATTGTGACATTTATGGACAGTGTAATGGATATGGTAAATGTACAATTGGTGAGTCTCCGATTTGTAGTTGTTTGGATAAATTTAAGCCTAAAAACCCGAAAGATTGGCTCTCGGCCGTTTGGTCAGATGGTTGTGTTCGTAGAACGCCGTTGAATTGTAATAGCGATGGTTTTGTAAAGTATTCTAGAGTTAAATTACCTGATACAAGAAAATCTTGGTATAATTTGAGCATGTCACTTAAGGAATGCAGGCAAATGTGTAAGAATAATTGTTCTTGTATGGCTTATTCCAATATAGATATAAGAGGGAAAGGAAGTGGTTGCTTTCTTTGGTTTGAAGATCTGATGGACATTAGATATTACGATGGAAACGATGGTCAAGATATCTATATTAGGATGGCATCCTCTGAGTTAGGTATGTTTTAATACATATTATTGCCATAAAGAATGCCGTTATTGCAAGGCAAATGGTAAAGTTCACATGAAGGGTGAACTAACTTTGCAAAACAGTTAATCGGCCACTTCTTATCGTTTTTGTTGTACGTTAACTAAATATTTATAATGCCTTATAATGATGTGTTGTAAACTCTGATAGGCTCAAGTGGGTTGAGAAAGAAGATACTTAGGGCATGTTTGGCATCACTTGGGGCAGTTCTTATATTGTGCCTCATACTCATCTCATTTACTTGGAAGAAGAAGAAGAGGGTTAGAGAAAAACAGCAGCAGGTGCAGCAACAGCTGACTCGAGAAGGTGAATGCTCTATATATTTTTTATATTTTTGATCAAGCAGATTGCATCATTTTCTGATTTAAAACTTGTTGAGGATTTAAATTTAAATTTATATGTCGCTTCTTTAAAAGTTTAAACTTTTAAATGTGGCATTTATCCTGGTAGTAGAGCCAAAAAATGGTGGGTTTGATTCTTCGTTGACACCCATTAATGAAAATTGTGTACTGGTGGAGTATTTGATGAAAAATAAATTTCAACTGCACATGAAGGGTGTGTTGAAGATTAAGCCCATGTTTGATTTGGTTAAATATCAAATTTTTTGATGTAACGAGTATATTCCATTTTTTTCACAGGATCAATAGGAAGCAGTTCAAGACAATTTTACACAGCAGAAAATGACAATGGAGATCTTGACCTACCATTGTTTGATGTAACAACAATATTAGAAGCTACCAATTACTTTTCACCTGGCAACAAGATTGGAGAAGGTGGATTTGGACCAGTGTACAAGGTAAATTCTATATTTTACTCGGTAATTTAAACTATAATTATAACATAATAGTAACCTAAATTATTATTTATATCAAAATTGCTCAGGGTGTACTCAGAAAGGGGAAAGAAATTGCTGTGAAGAGGCTATCAAAGTATTCAATACAAGGAGATGACGAGTTCAAAAATGAAGTAATTTTAATTGCAAAGTTACAACATAGGAATCTTGTGAATCTTATTGGATGTTGCATTCATGAAGAAGAGAAAATTCTTATCTATGAATTCATGCCTAACAATAGCTTGGACACTTACATATTTGGTTAGTTTTTCTCAAGACTATACCATATTTCATTTCGTTAAGGTCGTCTACATAATATCGTCATGTCCAGTGCTGTTACCAAATATGCTAGTTGAATCATTTGCTAAATGAGAAATTTTTGCAGATAAGGATCGAGGTAGATTGTTGGATTGGGAAAAGCGGTTTCAAATTATCAATGGAATTGCTCGTGGATTACTTTATCTTCATCAAGACTCCCGATTGAGAATCATTCATAGAGATCTAAAGGCTGGAAACATTTTGTTGGATGCTGATATGAACCCGAAAATATCAGACTTCGGCATGGCGAGAAGTTTTGGAGGGAATGAAATTGAAGCAAACACACGAAGGGTTGTCGGTACATAGTAAGGATTCCAACATAAGTTATGCATGCTTGACTTGTTTGATGAGTTAGGTTGCACACTGGACAATATTATTAAAGAAGAATAAGTTGAATCTTGTCTTTATACTGTTGAGTTCTGGATACTAAACATTATCTAAGCTCTCTTTTCTTTCTTTAAATGACAAAATCTCAATATAATTGTTGTTTTGCAGTGGCTATATGTCACCCGAATATGTGGTTGATGGTCACTTCTCAGTCAAATCTGACATATTCAGCTTTGGTGTCCTCATTCTGGAAATCATAAGCGGACAAAAGAACAGAGGATTTTTTCATCAAGATCACCATCACAATTTGCTTGGACATGTAAGTTTTTGGTTTCTTACTTTAATTCTTCCAACATTCTTAACTCCTCAAATTCTTACATCTAACTTTGATTCTTTCCACTCATCAATTAGGCATGGATTCTACACAATGAAGGACGATCTCTAGAATTAATCGACTCACATTTAGCTCAATCGTGCTACTTGTCTGAAGTACTTCGATCAATGCATGTCGCTCTATTATGTGTACAGAGAAATCCTGAAGATCGGCCAAATATGTCGAATGTTGTCCTAATGTTGGCAAGTGCAGGGGCATTGCCTAAGCCTAAAGAGCCCGGTTTTTTCACAGAAAGAAATTCATTTCTTGGATTTGAAACTTCATCAAGTAAGCCTACGGTAAGTTCTGCCAATGAATTGAGCTTCACGGAAATGGAAGGTAGATAAAAATATATAAAGAATTAGTGCCATAAATGCATATATTACTCATTTATATTAAAATTTTCATTCAACGAAAACATTTTATCAATCTATGTCTTTTATCAATTTATGTGTTTTATGAATTTCTAGCGTTTCTTCAATTTTTTGGTCTTAAAATTTATTTATGTATGATCTAATCACTGCAGTCTATACTATTGTTGATATTAGAGTCTCTTGTAGGCAATGTGTTGTAAAAGAATGAGAAATTTTGGAAATGAAATCAGTATTATATGTCTTTCTATAAAAATGGACAATATCTTAAAAGAAAAATAAATAGGCAACAACTATGTCGCCATTCTTAACCTAACATAATATGTAATCACTTATATACAGTTTCAATTCATT
Organism: Olea europaea var. sylvestris; assembly: GCF_002742605.1. Classification (NCBI taxonomy): domain Eukaryota; kingdom Viridiplantae; phylum Streptophyta; class Magnoliopsida; order Lamiales; family Oleaceae; genus Olea; species Olea europaea. The sequence continues at coordinate 1,721,612 of NC_036245.1, read as the reverse complement.
TACTTAATCAAAAACTTCACAAGTTCTAGAATAAATTGGAAGGAGTAGATGATGTAAACGAAGGGAAATTTAGTCTTGGATGAGGTTTATTTCTTGTTTGGAGCGCCCAAACTTATTGGGCCATCCAATGTGTTTTTGGGGTTTGGCTAACAATTACTAGGGATGACAATTTGNGCAAAAAATTTAAATATGCTTAAAATAATTTTAGCCAGTTTATTAAGTGACAGTCTTATCTGGAAATTTCACTTTGTTAAGTGACGGTCTTCATTTACACTACTTTAATAGCATGTTTGACGCATGGTACTATATAGAATTAAGTGAGAGAAAAAGTCTTGAATATCGAGAACTCCACTTGGCATATAGAATTTCTTTCACAGGGGTTTTACTGAATGCACACAATGGAGGGGGTGAATATTTTTGTGGTAATATTTTACTCATATAGGATTCACCCCGTGTGAGTATTTTGATTCCATTCTGTAATGCATTATTCTGTACACACAAAATAATGCTAACGAGAAACATGAAAAAGAAGATCAATTCTTTCTTTGAAATGTCTAATGTTTGGCCTAAGCGGCAAATGACAGTCTAGGCGCTAGAAGGCATACCATCTATTTATTTATTTTTATTTTTTAAATAAAATGTTATTAATCATCTTATTAAAATAATCAAAATAATGCTCTCATAAAAAAATAATTATTGATTTTCTCAGAATAACATAAATAATATTAGAAATAGAAAAAAATTGTATTACATCTAGGCTTCGCATAGGTACACCAAGAGTCATAGGGAGGTCCTCACGCCTTTTACAACCTTGCTACTAGAGAGCCGTGTGCGAGTTGTTGAATTTTATTTTTAGTGTCTTTAGAAATTGGGAGTACGCAACATTAGATATGTCATATTATGGGTTCATCATCTAACCGAAATCACGTAGAAACAACATTTAAAGATTTTCGTTAATAATACGTTTGAAAAAAAATTCATTTTTTTGATCCCACAGTTCAACTTGTTTGGGTCCTGGGCATTGTTGACATATAATTTTAGCAACAACTGACCTCACATGACCTCATGTGGGTCCGTCAGTGACAATGCCTAAAAATTAGTTATGCCAAGTTAAAAAGAAAAGTTAAAAAAGTTTTTCAGTGTCATTTTTTGGTCCTATACAAATGTATAAAATCCAAGTAGACTGACCTTTTCTGCTATCACTGAGATAACTTGGACATTAAAATATGGGGCGAATGTCATTTAGCTTTTGTTGGGACTTTTGGAAAGAAAGAACAAAAATTTCACTTCTTAGTGCTTTTTAGTTCTTGGAAGCTTTAGGACTTTTGAAGATGCTTATTTTGAAAGAGGAATGAGAAGAGCCACTCCGAATTTTCATCAAGTTTTGTGGGATTAATTTCTAGGGATTCGGGATGTGTTGTACAAAGACGACAAGATCGACCATTTTATTCATGATGGATAATATTACAGTAGGTGATATTTACGGTTCTTTTTGTTTTTCTAATAATCTCAATTAATAGTTTTTGTAAAGTGAAAATTTTCCTTTATATCGACATTGACACACACAAACCACCCTAAAGAGTTGGCATATTCAAACTACTTTAAAGGCGTTGCAAAATGGACATATCCTATTAAAAAAAATAAATAAATAAATAAATAAATAAAAATCCAACCTTGAGGGCCTCACCACCCTGCCCCTAGAGTATCGTGAGTGAGGTAAATCGCAGGATGTGTCCCAACAGGTCAGGAAACAAGAGCTTGTATATATCAGGAATCGAATTCTCACACTACGACTGCCAACAAGACTAAGACTACTTCACTCCTGTCATTTGCATCACTGGGATATGTCCCGAAAGGCGAAAGAAGAAGAAAATACAAAAAGAGGCACAGGATGAGCATATTTGATAGTACATTAAATCAATTATACAACTCATTCGGAGTTAGAATACAAAGATGAGGGAAAATTTTGGAGGAAAATTTCTGGTTTCCTTATATGAATCCAACTCTTGTAGAAACAATACGAGGGACGTCTTTTAAGGCCTACTGCCGTCTAGAAATAGAGGGAGACACATTCTAACATATTTTAGGAGCATAGAAGGAGACAAGAACTACCAAGATCGATTCCAGGACTCAAAGATTAAATTTAAAATTTATTTGGGTGATGTGGATTCTTCAATATATATTTTTGTTTTCTTCCTCATAATATGTTAGGCTAGATTTCTTTGTGCCACGATAATGATGAACCTTGTAATATGAATTTTTTATCTTTAGTTTTACATATTTGACATTGAAAACATGTTTTTGAAATTTGAATGATTTATATGATTATCAGTTCTCTACAATTATTGTACACGATAGTTGTATGAATTTGGTCGGTTATTTTATACATTTGAAAGAAGGAAAATAGGCTCGACATATGGTAAATCACCATAGGGTTTGATATGGAATAAAAATATATCGTTACTTTCTATGTAAATCTTTAAGTGTCCATAAAAATTCACTCACTCTTGTATGTTCTCATCCGTCAAATAAATATAATCGAATCATATATAAGAGTACGTTTAACATTATTCAAGAGAAATTATTGAATAAAGTAGGAACATTGATTATTCAAAATTTAATTGTGTTGTCAAAGAATAAAACTAAGATATATAAGCATTATTACATGAAAATTCGAGATCCCGGTGTGCTTGTCATCGATTAGAACACATCAAATTGTGTTCAGCATAACTCGCATTTAGCCTAATTAATTTACTCATAATTGCATAAGTAGATCATTTTAGTCATAATTCTATCACAAAGAAACACATCACATTATTATTATTTCGGTTAACATCGTGATAATTAAAATTGAACTAAATCAATTTTTATGGGATGATATTTAGACTCAAATCAACTTTATTACTTGTTAATAAACGGTACACTTGCTGTGATTTTAAATTGAAAGATATTTTCGTGAACAATACTTTCTAGGCTAAAGTTTCGATGCCAATTCTTAAAGATTAACACGAGGGTACTCAAATACGAAGAAAACCTTGGCATGGTAGACCAAATGTCCCATTATTCACCAATCTATTAGTGTTAAGAGTGATTTTCCACGCTAGCTAAATATAAAAATGATAATTAATATATAAAGACTCGAAATACTCATCTTAACAATTAAATTTATAAGGTCAAACTTCAGGAAACTTTGCATTAGAGTTTAAAAAACTCAAAACGAACATACTATTAATATTTCAAACTAATAAGCATATTGTGAATCATGTTAAAAATATCCCACCCCACCCAACTCTACCTAGGCCTTCATGTTATTGTTGAAATTGAAGTCAGTCAAATGTAGACAAGATAGAACACTAAATTGGGATGAAGTTTGTCATCCTCATTTTTAAATTAAAAGAGGACCCAAAGTCCAAATGTACCTAACCAAACCACCCTCTTCTAGCATGAATTTGATTTCCTTTGTTTATAAATTCATTCACACTGAAACAAGAACTTCCCCAAATTCCTTCACTGCCCACAAACTGTCAAGGTCAATGGAGAATCACTTCAAAATGCGATTTCGATCATCCCTCATATCATGCAAATCCAAAAACAGCATCGACGATATTGAGGATCCGGCTTTTATTCCTAAGACACTCAGAATCATCAAAACTACCAGTTGATCGAGTATTACTCACCACATCCTCGTCCATTTCCACTCATGTGCAGACACAAATGGCCGGAAAAATTATCCGAGGAGCGAAATGCCTACTTGTTTCTACTGAAATCGATGGTCGACAGTGCCCTCCGGTATCTCCCATTTCACCTTTCAATGCACACTACGAGTTCCAAAAATTTCATTCAGAGAAGAAGACTAGAAAGGCCACAAACAAGAAGGTTCATTCAAAGACTAAAAAGTGCGATTTTCATGACAAAGAAGAATTCACTACTGAAAAATGCGGCATCGGTAATGGATTTAAGGCAGGGGCTCGGTCGAGAAGAGCTCAAAGGAAGATTCCTAAGGAGGGTTTAATGACATTACAAGAAGGGGTTAAAGATAGCTTAGCAGTGGTGAAGCGTTCGAGTGATCCATATACTGATTTCAGAACATCAATGGTGGAAATGATTGTTGAAAAGCAGATTTTTACGGCAAAAGAACTTGAGAATTTGTTGCAGTGTTTCCTTTCTTTGAATTCTTACCATCATCATAGGGTTATTATTGAAGTTTTCTACGAAATCTTGGAAGCTTTCTTTGTGTCTTATGTGTAACAACAATGCTTCATGTACATCATAGTAAACAACTTTTTGTTCACTCCGTCACGTATCAAACTTTGATTTGACAGTTTAAAAAAAATCAGACTTTCCATCAATCACACGTTGACCTTGCTTTGTAGTTTATTGCACAATTCGAAATTCACAAATTGCTTTCGAATTTGTTTGATTAAATTTATATAAAAAAAAAAATCTTAATTAGAAGAGTTTTCAAAGAAAGTTAGTTCAATATTACTTCCTCTAAACATTCTTTTGAGAAAAGATTTTTTTTTAGACAATTAGTTCCCAAATATCAATTAAAGTAACTTCCTCATAGAACCCTTCTACAAAAAGGATTCATGTACATCATAGTGTATAGCTTTGTGTACACTCCATCACGTACCAAACACTGATTTAACAATTTAAAAAAAAAAAAATCAAACTTTCCATCAATCAGACATTGACATCGCTTTGTAGTTTATTGCACAATTCAAAATTCACAAATTTCTTTTGAATTTGTTTGATTAAATTTATAAAAAAAAAATTCTCTTAATTAGAAGAGTTTTCAAAGAAAGTTAATTCAATATTACTTTCTCTAAAAGTTCTTTCGAAAAAAGAATTTTTTTAGAAAGTTAGCTCCCACATTTCAATTAAAGTAACTTCCTCATAGAACCCTTCTACAAGAAGGGTTCATGTACATCATAGTGTATAGCTTTGTGCAGGGGCGGACCCACATGGGGTCAAATGACCCCACAAAATTTTGCCCCTTTTTTTTTTTTTTTTTTTTTTTACAATCTACTTTGATGCACTCGTCGGAATGCCAAATGAAGTTAAAATATTACATTCTTAATATCATTTCAAAGTGCTCATGGCCTAGTTTTTCACTCATTAATGACATGCGAAGTGGTCAACTATAGCAAAAGTTATGACATGTTAAAATATGCAGTTTGAAAGTAGTATTTTGAGAATTTCGATAATATCCCAACTTTAAAAATTCATTTGCGATCATGTGCTATCTGAATCCACAAATTGTCTATGCCATGTGAAAGTTTGTTTCGAAAATTACATCGTTTTCATATCAAATGGTCCAAACGGATATCGAAAATAGTTAAATACGTATCAAATGTATACCTCAAAAAAGACGTCTAACTTTTTTTTTTTTTTAAATTCAGTTGCTTATTATTTTTGCACGATAAATTTTTCAATATAATTTATATTGTTTCATTCGGAAGTCTTACATGAAATATGACGTAAATTTTTCGGGGTCGTTACGGATTAAATACAATTTTAATTACTTTCAAATTATATTTGCTACAAATTTGAATTTCATTTACTTCCTGAACTAAACTTGAATTTTATTTCAATTAATTTAATTTCTATATTCAATTTAATTTACTCAATGTTACTTCAGCATTTGCCAGTGAAATGATAAACAAAACTATACAAGTAACAAAATTTATTTAATGATATTAACAACGATGTAATTATACAACGTTTTCAAAGTGTCAAAATACATATTAACTTATTTTTATTGATAATATGTTGTTTATTAAAAAAAATTATTTTTTAAAATTTTGACCCCACAATACTAAAGTTCTGGGTCCGCCCCTGGCTTTGTGTGCACTGCGTCATGTATCAAGTTCTGATTTGATAGTTTAAAAAAAATTAGACTTTCCATCAATCACACGTTGACATTGCTTTGTAGTTTATTGCACAATTCTAAATTCACAAATTCCTTTCGAATTTGTTTGATTAAATTTATAAAAAAAAAAAAATCTTAATTAGAAGAGTTTTCAAAGAAAGTTAGTTCAATATTACTTTCTCTAAAAGTTTTTTCGAAAAAAGAACTTTTTTTAGATAGTTAGTTCCCAAATATCAATTAAAATAACTTCCTCATAGAACCCTTCTACAAGGGTTCATGTACATCATAGTGTACAGCTTTGGCAGTTTAAAAAAAAAAAAATCAGACTTTCCATCAATCACACGTTGACATCGCTTTGTAGTTTATTGCATAATTCGAAATTCACAAATTGCTTTCGAATTTGTTTGATTAAATTTATTGAAAAAAAATCTCTTATTTAGAAGAGTTTTCAAAGAAAGTTAGTTCAATATTACTTCCTCTAAAAGTTCTTTCGAAAAATGAAATTTTTTTAGACAGTTAGCTCCCAAATATCAAGTAAAGTAACTTCCTCATAGAACCCTTCTATAAGAAGCAAAAACCTTGTCAAACATGCCCTAATTGCAACGATTGTAGCCTTTCTCTATCTTATCATTTTGTGGAGGGTTAACACTAATGATTGGTTTCGGTATTCAATTTAAGTCTCTCTTAAAGGTTTTTATTAACTACTCAGGAATATGAACAAAACAAGTGCATCCAAACGCTTGAAAATGCCTACAGTACTGCCCCAGTATGCGAATTAAATTCATGTTGGAGTCCAACAAGCACGTGAACAGCCCCTAAGCCATGGAAAAAGGGACAAGATGGAGAAAGTTTGTGATCGATTCGCTATTAAAAAGGAAAATTATCGGAATGCAATTATCTAAGGAAGTAAAGGCGCGGGGCAAAAAACCAACTCGACCAGCCTAATCGAAGTGGAAAATAACGATTTTCTTTTATTTTTGTCCCTTGTAACCGAAGGAAGTATTGTAAATGATTCGAATAATAATACAAGAGGGAAATATTTATTGCATTATAATTAGGACAGCACCTAAACTATCAAATCTTAAAAGTGATATGGTCAAATGTCTCACTCAGGATTTTGGCTTCATGCCTCAGGACAAATAATCCAAACTATAAATTTATGTTAATAATTTATAAAATAAGCAAATATTATATATTATGTGTTACGTACATTTATATGGTAATGTTAGTAATCAAATCCAATGAATTAACACAAAATATTAATAATTCAGGCTAAAAAATACAATAAACACCCTGTCATTCAGTTTCAGTTGGCTACAATAAAATAGTAATAAGGTTATTTTAGAATAAATTTTGTGAAAAATGATTATTTTGAAGTATATATGGTTAAAAAGTAGGAAAAAATTATGGGTTCAAGTGTAAAATTATTTTATGATAGAATATGATTTAAAAAAATAAATAAAAATCTATACCAAACAGAACGTAGAGAAATTCTAACGAGTCGTACAGGCACAAAAGATTTGAATGTGGAGATTTGAGTTTCGACTCTCGAGCCACTTTTAATTTGAGAAAAAGCTTTGGCAGTGAGATGTCATTTGTCTATGGTTATAATTGTTGCATTATAGAATTTGTGATTGCTGACAGGTTTTGTATTATTCTACAGCATGAGCAGGAAATAAGTTGATAAAATTAATTTGTTATTTTTGTGTGTTCGAAGTATTCAACGCCCTAAATAAGTAAGGCGATTTTTGGATGAAACCATCCAAAATATCTACCATATTTACTATAAATGATGGAATTTCATCATGTTTGATATTTAAATTAAAGTCAACAACTAATTTTAACTATACATTTTATGTGATTCAAAATTTTTCAATTTCATATTTCATCAATTTTTATTAAAATCTACTAAAAATATAATTTTGATCTCCATCAAACAGGGGCTTTGCCACGTTTGGTATATGTTTTTTAAAATTATTTTTCAACTACATATTTTTTGAATAAAATAATTTTATATGTAAATTCATAACTTTTCATACTTTTAACTACACATGCTTCATATAATTCACTATTACAAAATTCATTCTAAAAAAATTGTTAGGCAAATTGTTGTCAAATGACTTTTCGGGCGATGTGTAACTCGGTATATTTTCTTAGTCGACATCGATCAAATGACTGAATGGTAAATCGACACTTCAATGAAATGACCAGACCCCAAAACTATTTGAATCATTAGAAGCAGTTTAATTTAATTAGTGCTGCTCATGGTCCGCTCCCCACTTATTTGGATGGCTTACAAATGGTAACCCACTTATTGATACACTTAATTCACTTACCCTCCTATTGGGCTTGACCCATAACCGTAGCCTAATGTTACCTATTTAATTGGCTGTCTCTCTTTTGGCCCTGGCATGCTTTTTCTCTACTTCCTTTGCCTTTAAGAAAAGGACCATACTTGGACACTATGGACACCATTATAGTGTTCATTATGTCGAAGTAGAATAATCTTTAAGAAAAATAGGTGATTTTTTCTCTTTGATTCTTGGTATACTGTTTTTCTTCCCCATTCTTGTTTTTGGGGCTGATCTTATACTGTGACTACACCTACTTTAGCGTGTCCTTTGTTGGTGATAAAAAAGCAACCATAAGTGTGAGAGGTTGAAGGGTTTTTTGGTTCGGTTTCTTCATTGAGTTGTGAAGGTGTTTTGAGCCCAGGGAAAGGCCTTGGTGATTAAGTATCACACCTCACAAAAATTTAAATCAACCAGACCCTTAATAAGTCCATGTTTAAATGTTACAAATGACTTTGCAACAAACGTTGAAGATCTTGTTTAAGGAAAAACGGAGAGTATAAAAGTAAGAGCATATTAATATTTGTTTAAGATGTCTATGGTGGGAAAGATTTAGAGCAATGTTTAAAACTTTGGCATGTAAAATTATGCATATGTTCAAGGCACTTGTGTCAACTCATGTCCATTACCCTGCTCGACTACTTTTAACATATGCAAAATTAAAATTGTACATGAATAAACTATTTCGTGTATAATTTTTGCTAAAAGTCACAAAAAATTAATGAAAAATAACTTAGTAATGCTTACAAATTAATCTGTCCACTTTATCTTTGATCAGAAACTCTACACCGTCACGGCCCTTTAGATAAATTAAACTGTCAATGCAAACACAATGCATGAAATATATTTTCACGAAGTTTAAAGAACCACATAGATGGCATCTTCGAACCAATTCTACCGTTAGATACAAATTCAAATTGGACCATTTTTAGCTCAATTGTTGACTTGAATAAATTGGTTATATTCATGACCCCTCCCCACCACCCCCACCAAAAAAAAAAAATCCGTAACCATTAAGTCATGGCACTGAAAGAGATAAATCGAAAAAGGAGGCTCGAGGAAGTGATAAAGAACGATTTCAAAATATTTTAGGAGTCCATGAATGCAGTCAATTTGTTTAAGTCAATAAAGAGGCGAAAAACACTTATCTGCATTCTTATCTAGGTAGAATTGGTAAAAAAAAAATTATATGGAAGAAAGATGTAGAATAATATGATTTATAATATATTTGGATAGAAATAACACAAGTAAATTTGGAAACAATAAAAGAGCTAATGTTGAGATTACAATCTTATCTAGGTAGAATTGGTAAGAAAAAAAATATATATGGAAGAAAGATGTAGAATAATATGATTTATAATATGTTTGGATAGAAATATAAATTTGGAAACAATAAAAGAGCTAATGTTGAGATATATATATATATATATATATAAGGGATAAGAAGAAGTGAAGTGGGGTTTATATAGAAAAAAAATTAATACAAAACTTAAGAACATCTCCTTCTTCCGGGCTTGGAATCGGTTATTTTTAGTATAAGTGGAGTTAAATAATAGTATTTCATGATCACATGCTTGTAGTGACTCCATCAATTTTGTGTGACGCCTTGAGATGTTACACCTAAACATGGTAAATGTTCTAATATTTGACTAATGTTTGACCAGATAAATTTTCTAATATTTGACTAATGTCATGATTTTTGCGTGATTCCCTCTTGCATGATGATACTCATCTAATACTTTAACATTTATCTATATAAAGGCAAAAAAAATTTTTGACTTAAGACGTTACACCTAAACATTATATCCTATTGTTACAGTATGGGAAGCATATGTTAGAAGTATGACTCAAATAGGAGTCTAAATTGCATTAGATTTCTTACATTTTTTGGGACTCTTTTAGGGCTAGATTTTATATTATAAATACAAGGCTCCTCTGTTAGTTTTATTGAAGCGTTTTGCTGTATTGTATTCTCCTTTCATAGTGAATTAATAAAACATCGTTCCTTCTGCCAATTGTTCTTTTACTTACTTTAACTTTGTTCTTGGATTATTTGTGATATTGTTCAATACTTCAATTACAACAAGTGAAATTCATTAAATCTCAATTCCTGCATTATTGGTCAATCGGGCCTCAACAAGTGGTATCAGAGCAGGGTTGTTGGTGGATTTTTGGCCTGAAACTGATTAGAAAATCGTCTGAAAATTACCAAAAAATCAGAAAACGAATCTGTCCAATTTTTCGATTTTCTGCCGGATCTGTTTTTGCGTTTTCTAGTCAAACCAAAACGAGTTTGAAGAAACGAATACCACCAGTGGACTCAGCAGACAGAACCGGTCCAAAAATGGTCAAAGGTCGTCGGCGCGTTTTCCAACCAGTCGTCGGCGGTGGTAACTCCGCGCGAGAGAGTGGCGGCGCGTGAGGTGTTTTCCAGCGACGGTGTCTTCAGGCAATTTTCTCCGGACGATGAGACGGACCTTGTGGTGATGTCCATTTTCAGTTTTGGGCAAAATTGTGGTTCTGGACTATTTTGCCCTTTGCACGTTCGGTAGTTTTCAGTTTTTGGGTGTTGCAGGTTGCAAATTCTTCCTAATTTGATTGAGATTTTTTAGAGATGAATTCGTTGAAGTATGAAATTTCGCTATTGGATCGCAATACAAGATTTTCGCTATGGCAAGTAAAGGTGAGAGCTGTGTTGACGCAGATGGATCTTCATGATACTTTGCTGGGTTTTGATAGGATGCCAGCAAGCTTGTCTATGGAGGAAAAACAACGGAAGGATCGGAAGGCTTTAGCGCAAATCCAACTTCATTTATCCAACAATTTGCTGCAAAATGTTTTGAAGGAGAAGACAGCAGCTACTTTGTGGCTCAAGTTGGAGCAGTTGTGCATGACAAAGAGTTTGACGAGCAAACTGACTCTAAAGCAGAGGTTGTATTCTCATCGCATGGCGGAAGGAGGGTCACTGCAGGACCACATTGCTGTGTTCAAGGAGATCGTTGCAGATTTGGAGACGTTGGAAGGAAAATATGATGAAGAGGATCTAGCCTTGGTCCTGTTGTGTTCGCTACCCAATTCTTTTTCGTCATTTCGTGATACTATTCTGTATAATCGTGACACGTTATCCATTGAGGAGGTATACGACGTCCTGTTCTCAAAAGAGAAGATGGAGTTGTTGGTTGGAGATCCTACATCTAGGAATGGGGATACTTTTGTTATTTATGGTGATTGACGGAGGGGTAGATCGAAGGTGAAGTACAGTAATGTGTATTGTTATTACTGCAAGAGGAAAGGACACATCAAGAAAGATTGCGACAAGTTATAAGGTAAAGGTGATTTAAATGCAAATCATGAGGGGCAATCAAGTAATTCGAATGAGACTAATATTGCTGAAATTTTTTGTGATGATGGATATGTGATGTTGGCTGTATCTGACGGGGAATCCAAACATGAGGAGTGGATTCTGAATTATGTTTGTTCGTATCATATGTGTCCCAATGGGGCTTTATTTCAAACATATGAGACGGTGAAGTAAGGTGGAGTTGTCATGGGAAACAACGAATCTTGTCGGGTTGCAAGAATCGGTCGGGTCAGATTGAGGCTACAGGATGGAAGAGTGAGGACACTTGATCAGGTTAGCCATGTTCCAGACTTGACAAAAAATCTCATATCACTTAGTACCTTGGATGAAAAAGGGTACAAATTTTTTGGTGGAGGTGGAGTCTTGAAAGCTCGAATGTGTGTTTGGGTTGTACTGGAGAGACGGAGGAAATCCCAGTTGTACATCTTGCAGGGGAGCGCAGAACCAGTTCATAAACATTTGGACAAGTTTAATATCGTGGTGGACATTCAATTTGGTACAGTACCTCTCGAGTTTGGCTCTAGGTCAATTAAGAACTTTGCTCAAGGGAGTATTGGTGATTCCGCTTTGCCACCAATTTTAGCGGGTACACCGTGTTCTTGTAATGCCAATGGACTCATGGAGCGTAGGTACAGTTTTGGAGATGTCTGTAATGTTTTAGAAATCATTGAAGATGACAATATTGGCAAGGGACCTTTTGATTGTGCATTTGGTGTGGTTTTTGCTACAGGGTGTGCTTCGATTCTGTCCAGTGATTGTTAATTTCAAGAGGAATTTTGGGAACCCGAGTTTGGGTTCGGGTGTCGCGTGAGGACGCCGGGTGGAGGAACATGTTTTCGTGGAGAGTTTGGTTACTGGGTTGAGGAGCTTGGTTATTCTGATGCAGACGGATCATTTCTCAAGATGGAGAAATTTTGGAGTTTCGTTCGTTGCACCGAAATTTGAGTCAAGGTGGAGATTGTTAGAAGTATGACTCAAATAGGAATCTAAATTGCATTAGATTTCTTACATTTTTTGGAACTCTTTTAGGGCTAGATTTTATACTATAAATATAAGGCTCCTCTGTCAGTTTTATTGAAACATTTTGCTATATTGTACTCTCATTTCATAGTGAATTAATAAAACATCGTTCCTTCTGTGGGTTCTTATTTTACTTACTTTAATCTTGTTCTTGGATTATTTGTGATATTGTTCAATACTTCAATTACAACAAGTGAAATTCATTAAATCTCAATTCCTGCATTATTGGTCAATCAGGCCTCAACAGCATCACTATAAATATTGTATTTACTGTGTACGACAATTCTCGCCATGAAATCGTGATCTAATGGCATAGTAGTTTCTGGAGTGTTAGAAGCACCAAAAAATGGGTTGACGTCACCAGTTTACACTTTTCAACAATCTGTTGTAATTCATTTGAAATATTATATGGAAGAAAGGGGTTGAATAATAGAATTTACACTAGAATTAGATAGAAATAACTCAAATAAGTAAATTTAGAGATAACAAAAATTTAAATTGCACACACACACGAAAAAAAAAGGGCAATATGGAGCTTATAATAATTGTAAATTGGAAAGGTATAGATTTTG
>NC_036245.1:1704312-1708386 GCF_002742605.1 Olea europaea var. sylvestris | reverse complement strand
ATTAGAGGGTTTAAATAGAGAGGGAAATAAAAAAAGGCTACAATTAAATTTTATTTTTAAAGAATTTGATAGTTGGGCCAAACGGTCAAAATGAGTGGCCCATGATCTCAGGACAAACCAGCTCGCTCGGCTCATGCAAAAAAAAATTGAGATTGTGGGTCAAACCCACGAGCCAATGAGCTGGTCGGCCTGTACGTCATCTCCAAGTGGCAAGAAATCTATTGACAATAAGATCCTGATTGGTTATGTCAATAAAACTATATATTGACTTTTGTTATGATCATGTATGTATAGTGTCATTTGTGTTTATTGGAGGCTCTTTTATGAATGAGTTACACATCTTATAGTGTGGTAATATGAACTTCTTCCACTTATCAAGCTAAGAGAAGAATACCAGTCATTAAGAAACTGAAAATGTTTTGTTTTCATTTGCAAAAAGGCCATTATTGTTAATTTCGAATTTATAAGGGCGGTAGAATACTAAAGAGATGCTATTGCTTGTTAGTAGATCCCCTACGTTTCAATTCTATCAGTGCATCTATAGGGTCAGTGGGGGTGAAAGGCATCCTTACTTCGAAGAAGGAATTGTTAGATATTTTTAAAGGATATATCGATAAATCTAGATCATTAGATTGATTTAAATTAAGGAATAAGATTATATGTCAAAGGTAGTTAATTTTATAGATAGATTGTAGGTAGAATATGAATTCGAACTACCTTTAAGTAGAAATCTTACAAGATTTGTTCGTTCTTTTATTAAATAAATGGTCAGAAATTCATTTAATATCACGAAAGGAGGGAGTTGGAAGTCTTCGTCCTCTTCTTATTGATAAGGAGAGAAAAAAATAAAATCAAAAAGAAAAATCCATTTTGCGCATATATTTAGTTGACCATCAAAGACCATACAAATATAATCATAATCAAAGCATATTTTTCTCACTTTCTTCAAGTAAGAGCCGTCTATTCTCCTATTCTCAAGGATTGTGAAATTTGCTCCTAATAGGTTTATACATTATAATTCCCCCCAAATTTAGAGGGTGTTCTCAACTAAGATTTTGATGTATTTTAAAAGATTATAAATGTTAGTGAATTTCATGGATTTGAATAGATTTTCACAAGTTACATAAGAATCTCGTCGAAGGTGAAATTTCAAAAGATTTGGTTACATATATTTTTAAACTTGAAATCCATTCAAATATTTTAAAATCCCCCAATTAATGAATTATTTATAAATCCACTACTTATTGCGGATACGTAAATTTTAAAGGATTTCATTAAATTTTATTAAAATCTCAATTGAGGAAACCTAAAATTTGATGGATTTTATTAAAATCCATTAAAAATTTAATTGAGGACACCTAAATTTAAATTTTTTTTTAAATCCTTCAGAATCTCAATTGAAGATACCCCACTTAGTTTTCGATACACATAACTGTGCACTCCTCGGGCTTTTATCTCATGCTCTTTTCTCTTCTTGATTCTTGATGGTGTCCTTTAAGGCTCTCTCTCTCTCTCTCTCTCTCTCTCTCTCTCTCTCTCTCTCTATATATATATATATATATATATATATATATCATTTGATGGAATATAAATCATTTGTTTCTATTTGTTTTCTTCCATGTTCGTGATCATGTGAAGTTATTGATAACCAAATTTTCACCTTGGGTGGATTGAGACATCGAGGCCTCTTTCCTTAACAAGGTGATTATGATATATTCGAGCCATTAACACTTTATCAAAATTCACATTATCCAAAGAATACTCTTTGACAAGTATATATTCCCATGCATGTCTCAATTCAATGCTTAAAAATGTTTTAGGGTCTGTTTGATTGTGAAGATGGAATTTAAGTGGAAAGAAAATGAACTACAAAGAATTGAATTACCTAGAAATTGTTTTCCTAGAAATTGTAAACTATTGTGTTTGATTGGTATAATTTTTCACATGGAAAATATTGAAGTAAAAGTTTTTTTGGTGCTCGTTTGACTTTGATTTACATGAAAATTGTCAATTTAAGGGATATCCACTTCTACCATTGTTCCCCAACCAAAAAAAAAAAAAAATCAAAAAATTATCTATATTTTGGTGTTCGTTTGACTTTATTTTACATGAAAATTGTCAATTTTAGGGATATCCTCTTTTACAATTGTTCCTAGAATTTGTTTCTATTGCCAACAATTAAAAAAAACAAAAAGCAAAAAAGAAAAAAAAAGGGAGAAAAACCAAAAACCACCAACCCCTAGGAAAATAAATGTTGGAAAATCACGCTTTAAAGTGTTGTGCTTAGAAATTCATTAAAAGTCAATTTCCTGAAAAATATTGTCAATCAAACAAGCATAATTTCTTCAGCAAAAAACTCTTTAGGGTGTGTTTGATTCACCTATTTCCATGGAAATGGGTGGAAAATCCAATTTTCCATCCCAAATGTAGTGTTTGATTCACAATATTTTCCATGGAATTGGATTCTAGCTTTTTATTGGAAGTTGTGATTTTCCTTGATTTGGTGGAATTCCAATTCTCACCATTTGCAGCGATTTTTTTTTTTTTGGGCAATGGAAACTAATTCTAAGAATTATTGTAACAAAATATTTCTCTTTAATTGACAATTAAAGTCTAATTAGAACAGACTAGAATTCATATACACATGCCCTACAAATTAACCAATTTTTTTCAAAAATTTGTAGTAAAAATATTCTAATTTTTGAGTTCCATTATGTCGAAATCAGTCGATTTATTTCATGTCAAGAATAAAATTAATTTGATATCTAAGAAAATAATTGCACAGGACAAAAGTTATATATCAACCCAAATATCTTGTCTCATAAGAAGGTGGCAAGACTTGCTAAACTATTGGTACAACAGTAACAACACATTATATAAACCAAGATTTTTATAAGATATCTAGATATTTATATCATAGCCAATAAAGGGATCAAAGATTGGGACAAAGCCCACCCAGTAATTTTCTTTCAAGTTGCTTTCATAAATTTGTTTTTCATTCTTGTTTTAACCTTAATTACATCAACGTGTTGATGGTTGCAGCAACCTATAAGTGAAAGTTAATGGTGTCAATGATGGATCAGTAACGCTATTCATTATCAGTTTAGGGTCTGTTCGGTAGTAATTATGAAAATTGATTTCTTTATCGTTGGAGAGAAAAGTGGGTCCCACCTGTCAATGAAGAAATAAATAATGATGGCTGGAATAATGAAATGACGGTCAAAAAATTGATTTTTGAGATGAAAAATTGCAACCAAATGGCGGCTTAGATAACATTGGATTCTTTCATTCATCATGTATTGCAAATAATTTTAATGCATTGGACAATGAATCAAAAAATCATTGTCACCTGGATAGTGAAAATTAAAATTAATTATAAATAGAATTATTCGTCAATGATAGAGACTAGAAAATGTATTCAAAATATCAAGTCGGTTTCGTAAAGACCATTAATTTTTTTTTTTTATAATTTCATTATTAAAATATTCTTTAATTGAGCATTAAAGTACTCCGACTCCTAGACATGTAACAATATGTAACAAGAATGGAGTGACATGTATAACTGCCTACATAATATTACTACTCGTTTATAAGAAGAATAATATACATCAATACAAATGAATAGACAACTTGAATACTAATAATATTTTTGTATGCATTTACATGAATATATTTTAGTTAACACATTAACAACGACTGTATTCTTTTATTACGGTATGGTACATATAATTTGGGACCTAACAAGTAATGTAAATGAAAAATTGATCTCATGTTAACATTTTATCGAGTCCTATCGACTAATACACATTGTCTATCAAGTTAAATGTTAATTGTCATAACAATAACAAATCAAAACTTTATCTTAATTTGTTGTATGCATTTGGGCATATTTATATTGTGATATTTCTTCCTTTTAAATTTAAGATCGAAAAAAATTTGAAGCCCCCAGTCTAAAACAAGAAAAACTAGGCGCCTATTTAGTTTGGATTTTAGATTTTAATCTAAATTAAAGTCAAACAATCAATATTAATCACATATTTTACGGGATCCACAACTTTTCAACCATATATTTCA
>NC_036245.1:1673549-1700886 GCF_002742605.1 Olea europaea var. sylvestris | reverse complement strand
TGGAAGAGTGCTAAGCAGACACTCATAGCTACTTCCACTATGGCAGCGGAGTTTATAGCGTGTTATGAGGCATCAAATCATGGAATATGGCTGCGTAATTTTGTCACTGGGCTGCGCATTGTGGATAATATAGAAAGACCACTTAAGATATTTTGTGACAATAAATCAGCAGTGCTGTATTCTAATAACAACAGGAGCTCGACGAAGTCAAAACACATAGAGATCAAGTTCCTTGCTGTTAAAGAAAGAGTTCAGAGTGTACAGGTGTCAATAGAGCATATTGGGACAAACTCCATGGTTGCGGATCCGCTTACTAAGGGATTGATACTCAAGGTCTTTCATGAGCACACTGCTCATATGGGTGTAATTTCTCTTGAGGATATCTAGTTTCAGTGGGAGTTTATATTTTTGCTTTTCATATTTGACACATGTACTGTTATTTTGGATACATTTTAAGGTTAAAGTTATTTTCAGTTATAAAGTTATTTGGTTAATTATCTCTGAACTTGTTTAAAATGATCTCACTAAGGTATTAAGGTGGACCAGTTGGAAATAGGCATGTTACAGATCACATTACATGTAATTTCCATGCTACACATCCATGCTTGATCCATGTCATTCGATTATATTGATATATGTGACCATTGATGGGTTTAGCTACGCGAAAGTAGCGAAAGCCGCTTTGATCCTATGTTGATATGATTGATGGACGGGATTGTTTGGGGATACATTCGGTAATGATAGCAAAATTCTGAGTACTCATAAGGTTATGTTTAATACACAATTATAAGGTGACACATATAGCCCAAGTGGGAGATTGTAAGGATTTTTAATTAAAGATGAGCTTATATGTGTAAATAATTGTGTGTTAAATTATAAGCTGTCGAATTCGGTCGAGCCCGATTAAAGTGATCTAATAACGTTTCGGTTTTGGACTTTAATGTATCCAATTAAAGTATGGGTTTACATATGTGTAGAGACCGGGCCCAAGTCCTAATTCTATGATGGGCCGAATTAGGTCAAAGGGCATCCTCATATAAATAGGTTATGGTCCCCAGATCACACGCAACGAATTATTCATTCTCTACTGCATCCCATCACAGAGAGGAAAAGGAGATTGCGTGTAGATTTGGAAGATCATACCGCGAAATCCATATTGCATTAACCATGTCAGATTCAGGTATGCTTCCGCTTTAATTATTATATTTCTTGATGATTTAACATGAAAGATCCGATATTTTAAAGTATTAAATTATCCAACAGTATCACCATTGCCACCCTCACAATACCACAAGGCATCAACTATGCTAACTTGGCTAAACTTCCTCCCATTATTAGCCTTTGTAAGATTCAATTGCTCTTTCCATATATACACAACAGTGTGGCATATTTGATATGTAGTATTACATGAAATTATACACTTCCATCTTCAATGGTGACAAGTGTAGCCCCCCTTATGGAACAAGCAAATACAGAATTGGGCTTTGTAAGCTTCAATTGCTCCTTTAGTATGCATGAAGCATGTTCAGCGCATAGTATTAGATCGGGACGGACCTAAGTGAAAAGTTTTTTGGCTATAAACCAATGTAAAATTTATCTCAAAAACAGAAAAACTCTAATATTTCCTTTGCTTCATAAAATAGGTTCAAAGATTTTTTCTTACTCCTCCGTTTGGTAAAATTTATAAATTGTCAAACTTCATTTTCAACTACACATTCAGTTGACCAACAAATATTATTAAATCATCTATCACTCATTTCTATATATTTATAAATTCTTTCCAAACGGAATTGGCCATATATTGCTCTAGTTCATGCCAAAAGTCTATGTCGATACCTGTTATAAAATCCATTTCTGGTTCCACTCCAGTAATAAATAAAATTTTAACTTCTTTTTAATCATTAATAACATCTATTATTGTATAATCTGCATTAGTAAACAAGCAAATAAAGAATTGGGCTTTTAAGCTTCAATTTCTCTTTCAAATGATGTATGTTGAGCAATATAGGACATAATTAAACTGTACGAGTAAATAAAAGCTTGGACTGACTTAATAGATGTAATTTACACACTTATTTTGTGTGTATTTTGGTGCAGACTCAAGCTTTGTGTCTCCTCTTATCTATTCCATTTTTGGAACAGTTGCAGCTTGTTCATTACTCATAGCAGAAACAATTGGAGAAAAATTATCTCCCACTGAAGGTCTTAAATTGTATCTAAGCTATGGGACTATTAAGGTAACAAGGTTATGAACATTATATTACTACATTGTGCCATGTCGTGTCTGATTTCCCGTTTCCACTTCCGTGCAACCTAGATAATAGGTGAGTTTGATTTTGGCCATGCAGACTCGGTACTTTGGTCGATTTTCTTTCTCATTCAACTATTTTGGGCTTCATGGGGGGCACAGAACTGCTTATCTTCCGCAGCAACTCAAAGGCATGCTTGGCCTGAAGCATTTGACTACTAAAACTGGTGTATTTCCTGTTTTACAAGCAGTGTTCAGCAGTAGAGACGAGATTTACTTTATTTATGTTTCAAATTTTATTACAATTTAATCACTTTATCCATGTTCGTAGATTTGAAGGACGGAGAAACTAATGTGGCACCCTAGTTATTAGCTTAGTTGTTAAATAATTAAACACACTCGTCACCTTTTTCATAACAAAGTTTAAGTTGAGTTTAATCCAGTTTAATTAAGTTTAAATTTCCAAACGCATTTGGATATTACTTTTATTTATTCATAAGAAGAAGTATACATATTTTGATAATAATATATTAAGATAGAACTTTCAAAATAAGTAAATAATTTATTTTCTATTGTGACGACTATTTCTTCAAGTGGAAATGGGAGTGCTTTATAATAGGTACAATATTTCTTATCTTCCTCCAAATCACTAGATTTGTCGTAAGTTAAACACTTATACAAGTACATATATAATTATAATTTTGATGTAAATTAATTGCATTTTAATGCTATAATTAAATTGTGAAAGTGCAGAGAAATAAGAAACGCAAATTATTTAGCCATAGCTCCAATGGTGGTTGTGGTCCCTGGATGCCTTTCTGCTTATTTCACTCAAGCAGAGAAACATGGCATTCCAATTGTGAGTCATCTGTATTTACATTTTAAGTTTCGCGCGCATATTATCAGGTTTTGTTCTATATTCATCAAACTTTGATGCCTTTATCAACCCGGCTCGATTGGGGTGGACACTATCGAAGTGGATAATATAGTAAACACAATTAGAAGTCTCAGAGGTTATCTTTTTAGAAGTTGAAAAACTTTGGACGTTTTTCTAATACAAAAGTAAATTAGATCATCTAAAAGTTAAGAACATCATAATATATCATTGACTTGTTTGGTGCGGTAAACTATACAGTACTCAACAATATCTAAAGAAAAAAAAATCCCATAATTTTTTTTATTGAACTATGTAATCAAATAGGTCCTTGAAGTTGTTTACTCCTCATAAAATTGTTTATTCATTGAAGGTGGGTAATCTCAGTAAAGGAATAAATGATCCCTCTTTTCAACTTCTAAACTTTGATCCTAAGTACGTATCAGCACCACTAAAAGCTGGAATTGTCTCTGCTTTGATAGCTCTTGCTGTAAGTACACTGCCCGCTTATTAAGATTTATTGTGTATATAATATTTCTAATTTTTTATTCATTAAGAATTGACTAATTGGTTGATTTTTTTTTTTTTTTCAGTTTTTGTAATTAAAAAAATTGATACATGAAGGGATAGCAATTGGAAGAAGGGGGTACTTTTGAGATTATGCAAGTCAAAATGTCATTTTTCCACTTTGACCAAAAAAATTTGCCAATCTTCAAAATGGCCATTTGTTGAGTAAAAGATAAAAATATCCTTAAATAGTTTATACAATTACAAAGATAGAATTTTGTTTAAAAAGACAAAAATATCCTTAAATTACAAATTAAAAAACCAAACACTTTTCACTTTATATTTAATTATTTATTTCAAACACTTACTCAAATAAAAAAATTAATATTTAATTTACTTTCTTGTTTAAATATTTCATTAATTAATTATCTTAATCGATTATGTATATTATTTATTTAATATTTAATTAATCACTTGTTTAAATAAAAAAATTAATGTTTAATTTGATTTCTCATTTAAATATTTCATTAACTAATTATCTTAATTGATATATGTATATTTAATTAATTATTTAATTATATATTTTAAACACTTACTCAAATAAAAAAATTATATTTAATTTGGTTTTTCTTTAAATATTTCATTAGTTAATTATCTTAATTGGTCCTTATTTAATTATTTATTTTGAACACTTACTCAAATAAAAAAATTAATATTTAATTTGGTTTCTCGTTTAAATATTTCTTTATTAATTACCTTAATTGGTTATGTATATTGTTCATTTAATATTTAATTACTTTATTTAAGTATTTCTTTAATCACTTATTTAAATAAAAAATTAATATTTATTTTAATTTCTTATTTAAATATTTTTTAATTAATTGTCTTAATTAGCTATGTATATTATTTATTTATTGTTTAATTATTTATTTAATCACTTAATTAAATAAAAAATTAGTATTTAATTTAATTTCTTATTTAGATATTTCATTAATTAATTATGTTAATTGGTTATGTATATTATACATTTAAAATTTAATTATTTTATTTAATTATTTATTTAATCACTTATTTAAATAAAAGAATTAGTATTTATTTTAATTCTTATTTAAATATTTCATTAATTAATTATCTTGATTAATTATGTATATTCTTTATTTAATATTTAATTACTTTGTTTAGTTATTTATTTAATACTTAATTAAATAAAAATAATATTTAATTTAATTTCTTATTTAGATATTTCAGTAATTAATTATCTTAATTGGTTATGTCTATTATTAGTAATTAATATTTAATTACTTTATTTTAGTTATTTAAATAAAAACATTATACAATAATGTACAAGTGACATAACATTATTGGAGATTTGAAAAATAGTTTTTTCGATCCTCTATTCATGGAATTCCACATGTACATTATGGACATTCTTATGAATTAGTACATGTAGAATTATCCAATATTTAATTTGATTTCTCGTTTAAATATTTTTTTATTAATTACCTTAATTGGTTTTATATATTTAATTACTTTATTTAATTATTTATTTTAAACACTTACTCAAATAAAAAATTAATATTTAATTCAATTTCTTCTTTAAATATTTCATTAATTAATTATCTTAATTTATTATGTATATTATTTATTTAATATTTCATTACTTTATTTAATCACTTATTCGAATAGAGAATTAATATTTTATTTAATTTATTCTTTAAATATCTCATTAATTAATTATCTTGATTGTTTATGTATATTATTTATTTAATATTTAATTAAAACATAAATCACATGGTGTATGAGAATATCTAATAGAGATGAGAGTCGAACTTTAGGCATTGTCACATTTTCAATATATCGAGCATTATTCAAGAATGTCAAAACTATATTTCCTCTATCAAATGAAGTCGAGTGAGAAGTTCCATATTATAGTATGTTACTCTCTATCCAACGGATGTATAATATCTATTTAAATCTTATGTACTTTCTATTTATAGTGTGTTACTGATTTCCTTAATTTTCTTTATTTATAGTGTGTTATATATATAGTTAAGAGTAATTAGTTATTTATTATACAATTACATAAAAACTAAAGTATTACAAACGTTTAAAAAAAATGCTTACATTTGAAATTATTACAATTACGGATCACAATGTACATAAAAGAACGCTTGCATTTTAATGTGTGTTTAGTTTATCAGCTCTATGCCACATTCGATGCTAAAAATTCAATGTACTTCAATTAGGGTTGTCAATGGATTGGATTTTGATCCGAGTTCGATGAAATTAATGGGAAATGGATTTAGGGCCTCAATCAATAACCCAATCGTGATTCGAATTCGATGATTTGTTAACTAAATGAATCAATAGATTGGATTTTGATCCGAATCCAATCTGAATCAGATGAAATTAATGTGAGATGGATTTAGTGTCTTAATCTGATAACCCGTTAACTAAATGAATCAAATATGGATATAGGTCATTCCGATCTGATAAATAAATAAAATCTTTATTTTTCTAATTTTTTAAATTTCGGATCAGATATCCGATAACATAGTTAATCGGACATGGATTTAACATTCAAATATTCGTCGGATTATTGGATCAGATCAGATAGGATAATTATTATTAACGGATTGGATCGAATTTGAACAGATCTGATCCATATATCCGATTCATTTACAACCCTAACTTCAATGCGAAAATCTCATAATCGCCTGGGTCGATTTCACGGAAGAGGTTGGGCAACGTACTGTCAACAGATGTTATCTTCTTTGCATCGATCGTGTAAGGAGAAACAATGTGTTGTGACAGCAATCTAGTCCTCTTACTAATCATTTGCTCTGGCATTCAATAATATGTTTCGTACAGGGTATCATCCAAACTTGTGATATTATCTGTCAAGTTGGGGGTCCTCTCCAGCATAATTATGTATATTATTTATTTAATATTTAATTACGTTATTTAATTATTTATTTAATCACTTAATTAAATAAAAAATTAATATTTAATTTATTTTCTTATTTAGATATTTCATTTATAAATTATTTTAATTGGTTGTGTATATTTCATTACCTTATTTAAATAAATTTTACAATATATACAATTATTATCATAAATAAAAAAATATATACAATTATTACAATTATTTCGTTCCCACCATCGGCACCTCTCCCATCTCCACTGACATCCATAACGATTCTAATGAAACATCTGTGTACATCACCACTCATCCACCGACACCCTCCTTGTCACCATCTCCGCTACTCTCTGTCACTGTCTGGGACCCCTATCCCCTACATACTGTATCTCCTCGGATATGACTCATCCTCAATCAACAGTGTCAACTTAGTGAGCAATTCAAGCTGACATATTAATATTTCATTGAGTTAATGACCATGTATCGAGATTTCGAAATGACGTACAATATAAATCACAAATGAATAATATGTATCTCAGGATCGTTGAAGAGAGCTGATAACTGTCAGCTTTCTCCCTATGGATAGTTCTTGAATGTGTCAATGTCATCAACGATTTCCAAATGAAAGACGTCGATCGACGTCTTCTTGTGATGATATCTCAGTATACTCTCTAGTATAAACACCATCCCCAACTTCAACTTGTCAAACATAACGTCGCATTCCTTGAATGTATCTCCTAACTGTGCCAGAGTTACCGTCATAAGTAGGATCGGTGTAACAGATCTGCATACTCCTAACAATTAATTATTTTACTTAAATAAACAATTTACATAATTCATGAAATATTTATAAACAATTAAATTCAATATTAAAAAAATAAAAAAAAATGGTTGGCACGTTGGGCCAATCCAAACGGTTGAATCCAACACTGCTGTGAAACTGGCAAAGTTACAGTTTGATGTAACTTTGCTAGGAATCTGTTTCAAGGCGGCGTTCAAATGGTAATCTATCCTGCAAAATTTTAAATATTAAAACATTTAAAACATAACGTTACAAAATTCAACTAATCGAACAGTAAGTAATATACGTATGAAATAACAGATAATAAAGAAAATGAATTACAAAATTAGACAACAAATTATAAAAAGCGAAAAACTAATTTTTGTAAAATTATTTATTTCATAGTTTATTTTAATTCTTTATTATTTATTTCAATTCTTTATTTAATTAATTTTGATTATTTATATTTAATTACTTATTTAAATAAATTATTTCAAATATCTATATTTCTTATTTAAATATATTACATATTTAATTAAATTTTAAATAAATTAAATATATTATTTTGAATATTTATTTCAATTAAATTTTAATTACATATTTTGATTATTAACATTTATTCATTATTTACATTTTTTATTTATCATTTAAATAATCATTTAATTACTATTTAAATGTTCATTATTTACTTTTGTGCATTTCAATTAATTATTTATTCCAATTGTTTTTCATTTATTTGTTTCAATTGTTCATTTAAATTATTTGATTTAATTATTTTATATTGATTTATTATTTAAATTTTTTATTGAACAAGTAAACGTAAATATTTAATTTTTATTTTAAATGTTAGAAATTTATTTCAATTAAATTTTAATTATATATTTTGATTATTAACATTTATTCATTAATTACATTTTTCATTTATCATTTAAATAATCATTTAATTATTATTTAAATGTTCCTTATTTATTTTTATGCATTTCAATTAATTATTTATTCCAATTTTTTTCATTTAATTTTTCAATTGTTCATTTAAATCAGTTGATTTAATTATTTATATTGATTGATTATTTAAATTATTTATTGAACAAGTAAACGTAAATATTTAATTTTTATTTTAAATATTAGAAATTTATTCAATTAAATTATAATTACATATTTTGATTATTAAAATTTATTCATTATTTATATTTTTCATTTATCATTTAAATAATCATTTCATTATTATTTAAATGTTCATTATTTATTTTTGTGCATTTTAATTAATTATTTATCCCAATTGTTTTTCATTTATTTGTTTCAATTGTTTATTTAAATTATTTGAGTTAATTATTTATATTGATTGATTATTTAAATTATTTATTGAACAAGTAGACGTAAATATTTAATTTTTACTTTAAATATTAGAAATTTATTTCAATTAAATTATAATTACATATTTTGATTATTATCATTTATTCATTATTTGCATTTTTCATTTATCATTTAAATAATCATAAATAATTTAATTATTTATATTGATTGATTATTTAAATTATTTATTGAACAAGTAGACGTAAATATTTAATTTTTACTTTAAATATTAGAAATTTATTTCAATTAAATTATAATTACATATTTTGATTATTATCATTTATTCATTATTTGCATTTTTCATTTATCATTTAAATAATCATAAATAATTTAATTATTTATATTGATTGATTATTTAAATTATTTATTGAACAAGTAGACGTAAATATTTAATTTTTACTTTAAATATTAGAAATTTATTTCAATTAAATTATAATTACATATTTTGATTATTATCATTTATTCATTATTTGCATTTTTCATTTATCATTTAAATAATCATAAATAATTTAATTATTTATATTGATTGATTATTTAAATTATTTATTGAACAAGTAGACGTAAATATTTAATTTTTACTTTAAATATTAGAAATTTATTTCAATTAAATTATAATTACATATTTTGATTATTAACATTTATTCATTATTTACATTTTTCATTTATCATTTAAATAATCATTTAATTATTATTTAAATGATCATTATTTCTTTTTGTGCATTTCAGTTAAATATTTATTCCAATTTTTTTTCATTTATTTTTTTCAATTGTTCATTTAACTTATTTGATCTAATTATTTATATTGATTGATTATTTAAATTATTTATTGAACAAGTAAACGTAAATATTTAATTTTTATTTTAAATGTTTGAAATTTATTTCAATTAAATTATAATTACATATTTTGATTATTATCATTTATTCATTATTTGCATTTTTCATTTATCATTTAAATAATCATTTAAGTATTATTTAAATATTCAATATTTTTTTGTGCATTTCAATTAATTATTTATTCCAATTATTTTTTATTTACTTGTTTCAATTGTTCACTTAAATTATTTGATTTAATTATTTATATTGATTAATTATTTAAATTATTTATTAAACAAGTAGACGTAAATATTTAATTTTTATTTTAAATGTTAGAAATTTATTTCAATTAAATTTTAATTACATATTTTGATTATTAATATTTATTATTATTTACATTTTTCATTTATCATTTAAATAATCATTTAATTATTATTTAAATGTTCATTATTTAATTTTGTCCATTTCAATTAATTATTTATTTCGATTGTTTTTCATTTTTTTGTTTCAATTGTTCTTTTAAATTATTGATTTAATTATTTATATTGATTGATTATTAAAATTATTTATTGAACAAGTAAAAATAAATATTTAATTATTTATTTTTAATGTTAGAAATTTATTTAAATTAAATTTTAATTACATATTTTAATTATTAATATTTATTCATTATTTATATTTTTTATTTATCATTTAAATAATCATTTATTTATTATTTAAATGTTCATTATTTATTTTTGTGTATTTAGTTACTTATTTAAAGAAATTATTTTGAATATTTATATTTCTTATTTAAATATATTACTTATTTAATTACTTATTTAAATAAATTAAATATATTATTTTGAATATTTATTTCAATTAAATTTTAATTACATATTTTGATTATTAACATTTATTCATTATTTACATTTTTATTTATCATTTAAATAATCATTTAATTATTATTTTGAATGTTCATTATTTATTTTTGTGCATTTCAATTAATTATTTATTCCAATTATTTTTCTTTTATTTGTTTCAATTGTTCATTTAAATTATTTGATTTAAATTATTTATATTGATTGATTATTTAAATTATTTATTTAACATGTAAACGTAAATATTTAATTTTTTTAACTGTTAGAAATTTATTTCAATTAAATTATAATTACATATTTTGATTATTAATATTTATTCATTATTTACATTTTTTATTTTTCATTTAATTATTATTGAAATGTTCATTATTTATTTTTGTGCATTTCAATTAATTATTTATTCCAATTGTTTTTCATTTATTTTTTTCAATTGTTCATTTAAATTATTTGATTTAATTATTTATATTGATTTAATATTTAAGTTATTTATTGAAAAGTAAGCTTAAATATTTAATTTTTATTTTAAATGTTAGAAATTTATTTCAATTAAATTATAATTACATATTTTGATTATTAACATTTATTCATTATTTGCATTTTTCATTTTTCATTTAATTATTATTGATATGTTCATTATTTATTTTTGTGCATTTCAATTAATTATTTATTCCAGATGTTTTTCATTTATTTGTTTAAATTGTTCATTTAAATTATTTGAGTTAATTATTTATATTGATTGATTATTTAAATTATTTATTGAACAAGTAGACGTAAATATTTAATTTTTATTTTAAATGTTAGAAATTTATTTCAATTAAATTTTAATTACATAATTTGATTATTAACATTTATTCATTATTTACATTTTTCATTTATAATTTAATTATTATTTAAATGTTCATTATTTATTTTTATGCATTTCAATTAATTATTTATTCCAATTATTTTTCATTTATTTGTTTCAATTGTTCATATAAATTATTTGATATAATTATTCATGTTGATTGATTATTTAAATTATTTATTGAACAAGTAAACGTAAATATTTAATTATTTATTTTAAAGGTTAGAAATTTATTTCAATTAAATTTTAATTACATATTTCGATTATTAATATTTATTCATTATTAATATTTTTATTTATCATTTAAATAATCATTTATTTATTATTTAAATGTTCATTATTTATTTTTGTGTATTTAAATTATTTCTGGAATACAACGAAAAAAAATGGAGGGAAGCATCTGGCCCAGCTACCGTCTGTTTAAAGACGACTAAGTCGTCTGTTTTACTAACGGGTGGACAGACGGCCAAAATGTGGAAAACAGACGGCCCAGCTGTCTGGCCGTCCTCTCGTCCCTTTCTTCTCCGTTCTGATGTCGGCGATTGCCATTTCAGCCCAAAAACACCTCAAAAAATACCATTTTCTGTAATTTTACATAATCTACTAAGATTTCTACCATTATTTCCAACAAGATTTCTTCCCCTTCTTTTTCAGACGTCGGTTTTAGTGTGATTTGTCAGGGGCAATATTGGGTTTTCATTGTTTTTAAGGTTTTCACAGATTTTTCAATTTTTTTTTTAAAAAAGTAGTCAACGGCCATTTTAAAAAAATGTCTCTTTTTTGTGGCTATCTACCACTATTTCCTCTTGGAAGAAGTTTTGGCCTTGGAAAAAATGAACAAATTGGCGGTAACAAGGAGATGATAGCCTTTAGCCTCATGAACATTGTTGGATCTTTCACGTCGTGCTACTTAACCACTGGATTGTGACACTTAATCACACACTACAATTATTTCCTCGACCCAAGGTCATCTTAACATTGTGAAGATCTATAAAGGACTCTTAAGGGAACGTTTTTATGCACAAAAAGTAACGCAAAAGAAACCCATGTACGTTTTTATCAAAAAGGGCTATTTTCTTATTAATATTGAATATGATTTTACAGGGCCATTTTCAAAAACTGCTGTAAATTTCAATGCTGGATAAAAAAGCAATGTCAAATGTAGTAGTCACTGTGTATACTGCTGGTGCTTCTCTTCTTCGCACCTTTATTTAGTTATACGCCTTTGGTTGCTCTTTCGGCCATTATCATGTCAGCAATGCCTGGGCTTATCGAATATGAAAAGGCTTATCATTTGTTCAAGACAGAAAAATTTGATTTCCTTATTTGCATCAGTGCTTTTTTGGTGTTTCTTTCATAGGCGTGGAAACCGGACTCATGATTTCGGTAAGAGTCATCATCATTTATTTAATACTTGCTCAAAGGAACATTGGTATAGTTTAAGTCTCCATAAATCGCACCCATCTTAGTGTTGGGGATTGATTAAAAACTGAATGAAAAAGAAGGAATATCGAATGCTCGAAATTATATGTAATATAGTGCTGCTGCACTTTTTATGATTGTAGAAGAGAAGATATTATATTGTAAATTTTTGTGACTTCGATGCTTTTAATGGCTTGAGTTACATGGGTATTTATAGATAAGATTTAACATGTATCTAGCCTAACTCATGAACCAACATTAAATAGATACGTTTCTCCTCCTCTAATACATTAATGGACAAATGCATGTATAATTATAATTCATGAATCTAGATAATAAATGCAAATTACGTTTCCAACACCCCCTCTTAATTTGCAATTTTGAGAATGTCTCTTGCCTTTTGAAATTTCTCGACATAGATCACCTTGGTTAGAAAGTCTGCGGGTTGCTCATTCGTTCCAATGAATTCCAAGCTGATTTCACCATTACTCACCATATCTCGGATGAAATGATGTCGCAACTCAATGTGTTTTGTTCTCGAATGAAACACCGGATTTTTTGTCATGGCTATCGTAGACATATTATCACAATAAATTACTGTGGGCTGTTTTTGAACTTGTTTCAAATCTGCTAGTAATCGTCTTAACCAAATAGCTTCGCAGGTTGCATCTGTAACAGCAATATACTTAGCTTCCACGGATGATAACGCTACTGTTTTTTCCTTCTTTGAACTCCATGAAACAATATTAGTTTCGAGACAAAATAAATAACCTGAAGTGCTTTTTCTATCATCCAACGAACCTCCCCAATCACTGTCGCTATATCCAATCAACTTGCTCTCATTTTCTTTTACATATTTGATGCCTATTTTCTTTGTTCCTTGCAAGTATCTCACGACTCTTAGTTTTGCATCTATTTTTTTTTGCTCCGTCATCTTTTCTCAACTTATCGTTCGCTGCCATAGGAGTTGAAATTGATTTGCAATTCTCCATATGAAATTTCTTCAGAAGATCTTCTGTGTATTTCTCTTGAGAAATAAAGATTTCTCCTTTGGACTGCTTCACTTGTATTCCAAGAAAATACTTCATGACTCCTAAATCAGTCATCTCAAATTCATTCATCATTTTTCGCTTGAAATCCTCGACTAACCTTAAATTGGTGCCAGTGTAGATAAGATCATCTACGTAGATGCACACAATCAAGAAATCATGATCTTGCTTCTTCACATAGAGAGAGGGCTCATTAGGACTTCTATGAAATCCATTCTTGAGAAAATAGCCATCAATCTTGCTATTCCAAGTTCTTGGAGCTTGCTTCAGTCCGTAAAGTGCTTTCTTGAGGCGATACACTTTATCTTCTTTCCCTTTCACTCCAAATCTTTCAGGTTGTTGTACATAAACTTCTTCTTCTTCAAGCTCTCCATTAAGGAAAGCTGATTTGACATCAAGTTGGAATACCTGAAGCTCCAACTGCGCTGCAAGAGTAAGAACAACCCTGATAGTTTCCATTCTAACAACCGGTGAGAACGTCTCATTGAAATCAATTCCCGGTTGTTGAGAATAACCCTTCGCTACAAGCCTAGCCTTGTGTTTTTGTATGCTTCCATCTTCATTATACTTTGTTTTGAAAATCCATTTCAGTCCTATAACATCTTTGTGTTTCGGCATATCCACCAATTCCCAAGTTTTATTTTTTTCTATCATGGCAATCTCCTCTTGCATAGCTTTTCTCCATGTTTCTTCCTTCACTGCGACTTCAAAACTTTGAGGTTCACAGGTAATGAGAGCAAATTCAGATGTCTCGAGAATTTCTCTCAAGGATCGAGTCTTTTTGATCGGTGAATCGGAACTTGAACTTTCATCTCGAACCGGCGATCTTGGTGGGCGAGGATTTGGACTTTGAGGTGGACTAACATGACCAAGTTCATCCTCAAAATTTGATGCATCGTAGAACTCCTCTTGAGATATCAATTTGGACGAATTTCCTTCCCAACTCCATGATCCCATTTCATCAAAAATAACATCTCTTGAAACCACAAGCTTGGAAGTTATAGGATTGTAAAGGCGATAAACTTTTGACTCATCACTATAGCCAATGAAAATAAGCTTCTCACTTTTTTCGTCGAATTTATCTCTATTTGGAGTAGAGATATGAGAATATGCAATGCTGCCAAAAATCTTCAATTGATCAACTACGGGCTTTTTCTTGTGCCAAGTTTCAAACGGTGTTCGGTTTCGAACGGCCTTTGTTGGGCATCGATTCAAAATGTAAATAGTTGTGTGTATCGCTTCCGCCCAAAATATTTTGGGTAGACTTTTGCCGAACATCATGCTTCTAGCCATTTCAACAATGGTGCGATTTTTTCGCTCGGCTACCCCGTTTTGTTGGGGGCTCCTCCGAATAGTGAGCTGCCTCTGAATACTATTATCTTTGCAATACTCCATAAACGGAGTGTAAATAAACTCTCCTCCACGATCTGTCCGAAGGGTTTTGATTTGATGACTAAATTGTTTTTCCGCTAGAGCTTTGAATTTGAGAAATGCGGAAAAAGCCTCAGACTTTTCATTTAGAAAATAAACCCACATCATCCTTGTATAGTCATCGACAAATAAAATGAAATACCTTTTGTTTCCAAGAGAGAGAGTCCTCAAAGGACCCCAAGTATCCGTATGAATAACCTCCAAAGGTTCTCTAGCTCTCCAAGATGTTTTCGGAAAAGGAAGTCGATGCATTTTGCCATATATGCATCCTTCACAAACTTGAGTTTTTTCTTCAATTTCTGGGAGTCCAATCACCATATTCTTTTGCTTGAGAAGTTGCAGCCCTTTGATATTAAGATGTCCGTATCTCAAATGCCAAAGTTGAGATTGATCAAAATTTTCACCTGTGAAGGCCACCTTTTCTTGAAGAGGCATATTCATGGGAAACACCTTATTGGAGCTCATTGGTGATGTTCTTTATGTGCCTAATTTGACTAGTAACCTCCTTAGTGTTGGACAACTGCTACGCAAAGGATATTCTGTTTTTTTTTTATGATGAAAAATGTAGAATAATTCACAAGAATATGAATTATAAAATTTCATTTTGGACTCAAATGCTTGCTCAAGTGGCTGATTTGAGAACCTGACAATTCTTTCTTCATGTACTTGCAGGGAACTCATCAAATCGTTAAAAGTATATTTAGACAAATCTTTTGATTCTTCAATAGCGGCAACAATATAATCATATTTCGCGGGAAGGCTTCGAAGGACCTTTTGAACAACTTTTTTTTCTTCAATTGTGTCGCCAAGGCTTCTGATTTGATTTACTATTTCGGAGACTCGAGTTAGATAGAATTGCATAACTTCATTATCTTTTTTTGATAAATTGTCGAACTCCCTCCAAAGAGATTGAAGCTTTAGAGATGAGTCAAAAGGTTATCGCCTTTACAATCCTATAACTTCCAAGCTTGTGGTTTCAAGAGATGTTATTTTTGATGAAATGGGATCATGGAGTTGGGAAGGAAATTCGTCCAAATTGATATCTCAAGAGGAGTTCTACGATGCATCAAATCTTGAGGATGAATTTGGTCATGTTAGTCCACCTCAAAGTCCAAATCCTCGCCCACCAAGATCGCCGGTTCGAGATGAAAGTTCAAGTTCCGATTCACCAATTAAAAAGACTCGATCCTTGAGAGAAATTCTCGAGACATCTGAATTTGCTCTCTTTACCTGTGAACCTCAAAGTTTTGAAGTCGCAGTGCAAGAGGAGATTGCCATGATAGAAAAAAAATAAAACTTGGGAATTGGTGGATATGTCGAAACACAAAGATGTTATAGGACTGAAATGGATTTTCAAAACAAAGTATAATGAAGATGGAAGCATACAAAAACACAAGTCTAGGCTTGTAGCGAATGGATATTCTCAACAACCGGGAATTGATTTCAATGAGACGTTCTCACCGGTTGTTAGAATGGAAACTATCAGGGTTGTTCTTGCTCTTGCAGCACAGTTGGAGCTTCAGGTATTCCAACTTGATGTCAAATCAGCTTTCCTTAATGGAGAGCTTGAAGAAGAAGTTTATGTACAACAACCTGAAGGATTTGGAGTGAAAGGGAAAGAAGATAAAGTGTATCACCTCAAGAAAGCACTTTACGGACTGAAGCAAGTTCCAAGAACTTGGAATAGCAAGATTGATGGCTATTTTCTCAAGACTGGATTTCATCGAAGTCACAAAAATTTACAATATAATATCTTCTCTTGTACAATCATAAAAAGTGCAGCAGCACTATATTACATATAATTTCGAGCATTCGATATTCCTTCTTTTTCATTCAGTTTTTAATCAATCCCCAACAAATTTTTGGTATCAGAGCTTTTTGTTACCTCCTTTAGTTTGAACTGCTGCGCAAAGGATATTCTGTTTTTTTTTTATGATGAAAAATGTAGAATATTTGACAAGAAAAGCAATTCCACCATCGCCACAGTTCCTATGAGCTCCAATAAGGTGTTTCCCATGAATATGCCTCTTCAAGAAAAGGTGGCCTTCACAGGTGAAAATTTTGATCAATCTCAACTTTGGCATTTGAGATACGGACATCTTAATATCAAAGGGCTGCAACTTCTCAAGCAAAAGAATATGGTGATTGGACTCCCAGAAATTGAAGAAAAAACTCAAGTTTGTGAAGGATGCATATTAAGAGGGGGTGTTGGAAACGTAATTTGCATTTATTATCTAGATTCATGAATTATAATTATACATGCATTTGTCCATTAATGTACTAGAGGAGGAGAAACGTATCTATTTAATGTTGGTTCATGAGTTAGGCTAAATACATGTTAAATCTTATCTATAAATACCCATGTAACTCAAGCCATTAAAAGTATCGAAGTCTACAATTGAATAGAAAATCATTTCCTCCTCCTAAGTCCACTTCTATTTCCTACAAAGTTGTTAAGATTTGGGGTCCATCTCAATAAGGTCAACCTTATTAAGATGGACCCCAAATCTTAACATGGTATCAGAGCTTTTTGTTACCTCCTTTAGTTTGAACAGCGATAGTTCCCTTTCCTTCAGTGCGATGTAACTTTCCATCACCAAGCTTCACTTCTGAATTGAAATTCTCATCAAGATCAATGAAATTTTTTTTATTTCCAGTCATGTGACTGCTACAGCCGCTGTCTAGGTACCACACATTTTTTGATTGTTGTTGAGCCATCATACAAGAGAAAAGCTGTTCATCTTCATCTTTGGAAAAGTTTGCTTCATCCTTCTCATCTTTGTTCTGGTAATAACAATCTCTTTGAGAGTGGTTAGGATTTCTACATCTCTTGCATTTGTAGAAGCAATCATTTGTTTCATGATTTGATTTTCTACAAATTTTGCAAAAAATATTTGCATTTCCAGCTTGACGATTTGGAATTCCGTCATAGTTTTTTGATTGGTTGCCTTGTGCTCTTCCTTTTCCTCTTCCTCGAAATGATCCTCCTCGTCCTCGTGATGATTCTCCTCTTCCTTGGAAAGAACCTCCTCTTCCTTGACTCGAGTTAGATAGAATTGCATAACTTCATTATCTTTTTTTTGATAAATTGTCGAACTCCCTCCAAAGAGATTGAAGCTTTAGAGATGTCACCTTGTCATTGCCATGAAATCTCTCATTTAAGATATTCCAAGCTTGCTTGGCTCTTTTGACACCGTGAATTCGAGGATATATGGTCTTGCTTAATCCTTGTTGTATAAATCTAAGAGCACTTGCATCTCTCCGTAAATTTTTCTTGTAATCTTTTTGTTGAGCCTCCGTCCATTCTTCTTCTTCTTCTTCATTATCATCAGGTTCCGAAAATCCATCTTCAACAACTTCCCACAAATCTTGCGCAATGAAGAGTGTCTCCATTTGACTACTCCAATAATCAAAATGCTCTCCTTCAAATATGGGAACTTGGTTAGGAGTATAGGAAAACATGGATGTAGAAACATGATTTGCTGCCATGTTTTGGAGAGGGGAAATAAAACTTGAGATACGTATAGAGAACTAAGTTCTGATACCAAAAATTTGTTGGGGATTGATTAAAAATTGAATGAAAAAGAAGGAATATCGAATGCTCGAAATTATATGTAATATAGTGCTGCTGCACTTTTTATGATTGTAGAAGAGAAGATATTATATTGTAAATTTTTGTGACTTCGATACTTTTAATGACTTGAGTTACATGGGTATTTATAGATAAGATTTAACATGTATCTAGCCTAACTCATGAACCAACATTAAATAGATACGTTTCTCCTCCTCTAGTACATTAATGGACAAATGCATGTATAATTATAATTCATGAATCTAGATAATAAATGCAAATTACGTTTCCAACACTTAGCATCTAAAATCGTCTATCAATACGTATGATCCCAGTCCATATTTCAAGTTTCTTAAATTATAATCTAGCTGATTTTATAAGTCAGGTAGATAGATACAAAGAACCTGAGGGAACCCATCAGTCCTAATGCTGGGAAACAAAGTTAGAGCCGTTTAGGCAAGACTTTTGAAAAGTCGAAAGCTACTTCTGAGACTAAGAAGCTACTTTTAAATATGCTTGGACAATTTTGTGAAATTGCTTTGTCTGACTAAAAACTCTTTTTGAGGAAGCTAACCTAAGTACTACCAAACAGATCCTCAGCAACTAACAACCTTATAGAATGTGCATGCATAGGGACGATACCATAAATAATGAATTAGGCCTGCATGAGAGGGTGCACGAATTCAAATGCTAACTAAAGAGTTTAACCTCTTAGACGAGACGACCTGATATAATCTTTGGATCCGCTTATTTTTAGGTGGGACTGGCTTTAATAAGAGCATTGTTGTACATAGCAAGTCCTGCTTCATGCAAGCTTGGGAATATACTAGACACAAAGTTGTATCGCAACGTAGAGCCATATCCGGGTGCAACTGGGATTCCAGGGATCCTAATTCTGAAGCTTGGTTCCCCTATATATTTTGCAAATTGCAGCTACCTAAGTGAAAGGTCTGTCCATAACCAGATAAATTATTACTTCTCTTTGCTTATGTTTCATTTTTTGGGTGGAATTTGTTAGATTAGGATTGTAAGATGGGTTAGAGATGATCAAGCAGTCCCAGAATCTTCAGGAAATATCATTGAATATGTATTACTTGATTTGGGAGGTAAGATTTTGAAATCCCGATCCCTCTTTCCGAGCTTTAATAGGTCTAGTCTACCAAACATGCCGACTAATCCAGCTAATAAATTCAATGAAATGTATAGGTGTTACAGCAATGGACATAATGGGAGTTGAAACGTTTGTTGAAGTGAAAAGAAATTTAGAAACAAAAGGAATCAAGGTGAAGCACATAATTCTTCCACCATACATTTTTCTCTAAAGGTAATATGAGTGCAAATATGGACCAAGATGTTTGATTTTTTCACTTTTTGCAGATGATTTGACTAAATCCAAGACAAGATGTAATGGAGAACTTGATAGTTACGAAATTTATCGATAAAATTGGGAAGAAAAATGTGTTTCTATCAATAGATGATGCCATGGATGCCTGCACTCTAAACAGTTCCAAGGGAAGTTAAAACAAAAGATCCGTAAGGCCTAAAAGGGCATGTTAGTATCTACTACTGCCCCTACACTATATAAGAAATCCAAGATTTCACAATAGATTTCTCAAGATTTTACACAAAATTTTCAAAAAAAGTCTTCATAATTTTTATTTTTGCCCTCACAATAAAAATTTTGTGAAATTTGCCCCAACAACTCTACTCTCCTGCTCCGCCTATGTATAAAGGCATCACGATATTGAATTATATCAATTCATCACAGACAGCATGTGGGCCTATGCACTGGCGGACCCAGGGGATTCTGGGGTCGCTACCCTCGCAACTTTTGAGATTCTTTTCATTTTTTTTTTATAAAGTTCTATTTTGTATCGATTGAAATTTAAATTTTAATTTAAATCAAAGTTAACAATTAATTTTAATAACATATTTCATGTAATCTTTAAATTTTTAATTTATATCAAAATTTACAAAAAATCTGATTTTGATCCTCATCGAATAGAGGCAAAATCACAATAAATTAAAAAAAAAATGTCTCTTTTCTCTTACTCTATCTTACTTTATCCCTCACGTCTTTTACCAATATCTTAACCCTTCCAATTTTATAAAATTTGTTTGCAATTTTTCTACAAATTATCACATCAACAACAAATTTTCACATTCCAATCAAATTTTGAATTAATTAGAACTTAAATTTGCATTTTCTCCTATCTCATTTATGTATATAGAATATTACTGAACTAATTATATCCAATTTATATTTAACGAATTGTGTTCTTTAATTGATTATATTGAATATTGGTTATATTTTATTCCTTTCAATTATTTGAATTGATTATTTGTATCAAAATATTGTAAATTTTTTAAATGTAAATATGCATTTTCTTGTGATAAGCAAAATATTAATAAAATGACTGTTTGAAATGAAATGGATGAAAATGATAAGCAAAATGTTAATAAAGAAATATTTTATTTAATGTAAATTTGCATTTTCTCGAGTCAATAAATCATTCAAAAATCATGAACAAAGTATTCGATTTGTACAAAGTTTGATTGTGCCCTCTAACTTACAATATCTACGTCCACCCCTAAACCTATGAGAACTTGACACTTGATGACAACCCAAATTTTTAACAATCTTCTCCTTGTGTCTATATAAGAAAAGCCTCGGAGGGGAAATTGACACGTGTAAAGAGATATGCCTGTGAGAGTTGTAATTCTTGCAGTGTTACAACTCGAAAACAATCCATTTTTGCTTGTGAGGTCTGGAGTTGTAATATTGGCTTCTATAAACTCTTGATTTCGTCCAAGTGCATTGGCCTTCTACATGAATTATGTGGCATAGGCTTTTTTTCTTTTTACCAAACCACCATAAAATCTTTGGTGCTCTTTTTTTGTTTCTTGTGTGTTGGAGTAAATTGGTCGTGTTGTTGGATTCTTGATTAGTTAACATGTTTTGGGGTTCAATGACTCATAAAAGTTAATATAGTCAAGTCAAAGACTAACCCAATTAGGTCATTGATGCGAAACGTAACTAAACGAGCCATTCCATTTATGGATGAGATGAAATGGGCCAACATGGGCTGTCTGGTGCTCAAGCCAATTGGTCAAACAATGACTGCTTCTTAGATTAATGTTAGTCGCCCATTATGGAATGGTATGGAATAGAAAGAACGCGAGCGTTAGTGCAACAAGGTAAGTTTTTCGGGGATAAGGTCGTGAATAAACAAGTTAGTCCCACTCAGTCGACATTTGTTAATGTCTCCACCTGATCCACAACTAGATGCCTAATACGAAGTTCGACTAGATATTGAGTAATCAACTGAAGTTCGAGTTTATGCGATTTGAGTTACAAGTCTTGAACAATTGAGCGGTAATCCTCAAACCTTGCCATGAGGCTTGCAAAAGCCACGTCCATGGAAATCCTATCACAAACGGAATCAGTCTTGCATATAGAAAATGAAGTCTGTGAGAGCAACCCCATATATTCAAGGGAAAATGAACAATTCATACACAACTCACCACTACGATCTATGTAGTATATGGCAGTGTTCTAAAAATCGTAAATCGTGATTAGACGTGAGGACCAAAGTTCAAGCGTTACGAGCTTAGGTGAGGTCTAGGCATAAAAAAACATTACTTATTATTATTATTATTTTAAATACTTAATCATTTTAAAAATTATTTAATAATTAAAATTATACATGTCGAACATCTAAAATTATAAAATATTGTCTTTACTTAATAATTTCTACAATTAGTCAATTATACAATTTTAAAATTTTCGAAAGGCAAAAGCTGGATTATTTTTCATAGGTTTAATTTTCAATTAAACAAGTCCTACTTAACAAATTTATAGGAATTTTATACATGCTTTATCGAAGTTTCCAACAAAATGATAAGTCACCAAATCATAATTATATAACAGAGATAGCACAATAACTTAGATCTAAAAAAGTTAATAAACTAAAGTCAAATAAAATGTTTTTGAAACAAAAAAAATTAAAAAAAAATATATATATATTAAAGCGTGCCTAGACGTGGTCAATTTAGTAGTTGATCGCTTAATTCGCACTTACTATCAAGGTAAAGCATTTTATTGGCACCTCAGGTCTAGAAGAAGCGTAGACGACATTTAGTCGCGCTTTTAGAACACTTGTATACAGAACTCAATTACTAACACTCCAATGACTATAAATACGACTGTCGAAACCCCTACCAAATTACACATTAGAATCCAATTCGATATTCTTTATCAAGATCATAGCTCAAGTATTGAAATACCTTCGAAAAATTCTTTTCCGTTCCCGGTACTATTTAGCTATCAAAAAATCTCAATTAGACACCGTTCAATCTCTTAATGATAGCCATTTCAATTAAATTTTAATGTTAGCAATTAACGCGGCATATAATGTTATATCATATTTGTTAATAATATATATTAGTATTTAAGACATTGTACCTACGATCATCGTATCATCAAAAGTCAATTTCAGGTCAAGCTTAGGGATATTTAACAATTTTTACTTATAAGTAGAAGATTTCTTCCAAACTTTTATTTGCATAATTTCAGTCTAAAATTGATAAAATCATACCATAATTAGAATTCAAGGTACGAATATTTATTTCTCTTTTGCCAATTTCTAATACGCTTTATAGATAGGAAAATTATTTACGCAATGGAATTAAAAAAAAGGATATTTATAGTAAAATAATGAGATAATTATTGATAATTATTTAGTATTATCATGATACACAAATAAGTCTTATCTAGTATAGAAGATTTATTTCATTCTGATTTTAAGTCTTATTTTGGATGTAGTAAGATAGCATTTATACTAACACCATGTTTGGAAGGGATTTTTTATCCCAACAAATTAATTTTTTGACCGTTATTTCACTATTGTAGCCGTAATTTTTTACTTCTTCTCTCACAGATAGACCCCACTTTTTTTCTAACGGTCAAAAAATCAATTTTCAAAATCCTCAAACGGGGCATAAAAGTATTAATTCTAAATTTAGAGTCCAAATGGACTAAATCATACTACAATAGTATTAATCTTTTCCTTCATATGGAATAGTGAAGATCCAATTCAAATTGTTTATATTTGCCAATTTCAAGTGTTCTTTCTAATGATTTATCCACTAGAAATACACGCGGTCACTGAACTTTCGGCTATATTTCAATTGAGTCGCTGAAATTTAATTTATGTAGATATTGTTACTTAACTTCAATTTATGTTTAAATTTGGTCACTAGACTTTAACGTACTTTCAAATTTTGCAATTCCGTGAACTTTCGTCGTCCAAATTGATGAAATTTTTTAAGCAACTATCATACCACAATTCAACGTAATCATTGTGTGGCATGTCAATTTACAATTACATCACGTCATAAAAAGGATGAAAATAATGAATTTAAAAATATTTATCTAGAGATATTATCATAACTCTCGTTTTACCAAACGATTTTTCCTTAGTTAATTATCTATTTTTCTTAAGATTAATCTTATTCCACTCAACTTGACTCGATATGCGAGCCAAGCGCAACTCATTGGTCAAGGAGCCGAGCTACGAATAGGCTCTCTGACCAAAAAGCAAGCTTGGGCTCGGTTCATGAGCTTGGAGCCTTACCCAGTGAGGTAGGCCTCGCCCATCCGATAAGATGATAGGTTTTCATTGGATGATTGAACAACATAGGACGGTACCCAAGTGGAGGGCAAGAGAATTGATCTAATTGTCCTATGAAAGTAGGTTGGAAAGCAGGACCCACACGACTATCTGTCTTCGCGATGCTCCACTTTTTCACAAAATGCATTTTAATAAGGTATTTTGTTAAAGAATATATTGTTAAAAATAAGTTTTTTAAAAAATGGGGTTATGCTTGGTCATAATAGACTGATAAAATTTAAAATTAAGTAATAGCTTAATTGAAATGTCAATAAAAATTCATAGATGGTTAATTAAATTTGCCCAAAAATAATTTTAAGAATATAAATGAGACGATGAGAGGGCTAATTTCCGGTACCGAATCCGACTGAGGACGGCCACCAACCGATAAGGAAAAGAGTAAGACACGCAGCCTATATGTCTGAATGAGTAAAAGACGGAGAATCGCGAAGACGAGACAGGCGTGTTGGTCCCGTGTTTCCAACCTGTCTTACATAGGACAATTCAGTCAATTCTCCTGCCCCCACCGTGTGAATGTGTAAACACAAACTTATTATTTTAATATTATATTATTTTGTTATATAAAATGGTTTCAACGGCTAATTTAATATAAAATTATTACTTTGTTCTTCAAAAGATTACTCAGAGCATGTTTTGCTTAATTAAAAAAAAAAGTGTAGATAAAGTAATTTGGACAATACTACATGTACATAGTTTTTGTATCTACTATTCACAATATGGGATAGGATCAATATTTGAAAATTTTTATATTCACGCAGGGCCACGTGTATTGTGAGATGAGGGACAACTTTTGGTACATTCTATTCGGTACAAATAGAATTATTCAAGTAACTTTCTTTCTTAGTTTAAAATAAAAAAAACTTATTTCACTTTGAAGTTATAGAAACAAAGGCTACTTGATAGTTTTGTAATGTCTTGTAGGCTTGAGTTCTATATCTACGTGATGAGTCAAAAGTTACGTATGATGATCATGGTGCATGAATGATTGACTTTTTAATTAGCGAAAATAGAATATAGCTCTTCTGTAGCGAGTCAAGTAGCTTTTTGCTAGCCATACCCAAAAGGCAATTCAATATAACCAAACTCAAGGGGTGATTCAACATTCGAAATAGAAAAGAAACGTGGAGAAAAATTGACCAAGCTTAGCAAAATCCTTCTTAAATAGAGCAATTGAATGAAGCGTTGCAACACATGTAAGACTATGAATAAGTTATTCATTCTTACTTATTGAAGAATATATAATTGAATGAAGCAATACAACGCATGTAAGATTATGATTAAGTTATTCATTTCTTGCTTATTGATGAAAATATCATTGATATTATGGTACTAGAGTAGTCAATTTGATCTCACATATGGATATGGGTGGATAAAACTGCGTATAGATGAAGTAGGCGAGATAGCTTGTCAATAAAAAGCATGTATGGTATTTGTTTGATGAGAACATAAAAGGGAAATTGGCTGCCACCTTTTTCGGCATACTCACTCCTAAAGCAAGTATAAATGTCCTTGCACCTATTATTCTTCTTCAAGAAATTTATATACTTCCTCATTTTCATTTCTTGACTCTCGATTGATTTAGCAACAATGATTCTTTCAACTCGATTGCTTCTTAGTCATATATTCTCTCTTTCTTGGTAAAGTTATTAAAAGGACTCCAAAAAAAACACAATCAGAAGGGAGAACAAACCCAAACAAGATCAATCTTACTACGTAAAATATTTACACTCACAAGAGAGGTAAAACCGAACAAAATACGAAAACTCAATTCTTGTTGCAAAACAAAAAGAATAAGATAGAAATATAAAGAAGAAATAAAGAGGGTCTAAAAGCCCCTATTGTTCTACAGTAAATTATAATTCTATTTTTTCCTTTTTTCTTATCAACTATACATTCTCCAATAAAATAATATTATACGTAAATTCAAAAAATAAAAATAAAAATTCTTCTTTTCTAACATCATTTTCTTTAAAAAGTTACTATTTCTCTTATTATAATGTGGAACATGGGGCCAAACTCAAGTATGTATTTTATTGTGAATCAATACCTCATATTTGTATGGCTCAAAATGAGAGTTACAATTATAATAAAACTTATCTATGTAGTATGATAATACTAAATAATCATCAATAATTATTTCATAATTTTATAACGATTTTACATTATTGTCTAAATAATGTATTTACTAATTGAATAATAGTATTTAGCCCACTGGATTATAACCTTAATTTAGGTAGTGTTAAATAATAGATCGAATGAAAGGTGAAATTAAATGATTTATTTAATTTCACATATTATTTAATGTCACATTAACGTCATCTAAATTGCGGTTGTAATAGCATTATTGTTACTAATTTTTTGATTTAATTAATTAAGTAGACGTTTAGAATTATTATTGAGCTTTTTCCAAAAAAAAAAAGGAAATTTTTAAATGAACAACTATTTTTTAATTACGTCTTTACTATTGGGGAAAAAAAA
Organism: Olea europaea var. sylvestris; assembly: GCF_002742605.1. Lineage (NCBI taxonomy): Eukaryota > Viridiplantae > Streptophyta > Magnoliopsida > Lamiales > Oleaceae > Olea > Olea europaea. The sequence continues at coordinate 1,674,042 of NC_036245.1, read as the reverse complement.
AAAATACTATTTTTCGTTTTATAAGGCTTAACCAAACGTGCTCTTTACTCGCTGGCTTGCATAAAGTCTCAAAACAATTCATTAATTAAAATAATAATAATCATAATAATATTGGCCCCTTAACTTTTTCTCTTTATTAGTTTATTCCCAAAGAATCGTCTTAATTCACTAACTCACTCTCTCTCTCTCTCCCTCTAAAAAAATCTAGAGAGAGGAACAAAACTACAGCAGAAAATTTTTCCGACGACAGCTATTCATCATCGTTTGGTATCTTCATATATAATTTCTAGTAGATTTTGAATCAGGGTCTTCTCGGAAAATGTCTTCACCAACGCCGGGAGCCACGCCGGCTCCTACTTCACCACCAGCACCACCAAGTAATGCTACGTCGCCGCCACCTGCTCCAGTCACATCACCGCCGCCTCCTACACCAACTTCTCCACCACCTGCAAGCCCCGCTCCTCCGGCCACCTCTCCGCCACCAGCTTCCTCA
>NC_036245.1:1667639-1673449 GCF_002742605.1 Olea europaea var. sylvestris | reverse complement strand
GTCCCCAAGTCTCATTTTTGGACCGACCAGGCTAGATTGGCCAGCGCCAGCATGCATGAGTGTATCCCTTCATGGTTCAGGCAGCTACTAGTCTGGACAGAGTTTTTATTTTCTATTTTTTTAAGTTCTATTAAATAATGTTCTGATAAATAAAAATAAAATGAAATGAGTGAGGGAGTGAGTGAGTCAACCCATTTCTCTAGACTGACTATGCCAAACGCCGGTCAAACAACTCGCATCAAAGGCGATAACTGTCACAAGGCTGATCCGTTTACCCTGTGATGGCATCGAGTTTTTCCGTCCTCAATTAGCCAACACGCATTTAAACACTTCCACTAGTTGAAAACAAGCAGAAAATAGGCTAACTATTCAAAATAAAAATAAAAATAAAAATAAAAATAAAGGAATATTAAAGCAACATACAAATTTAAAGGTATCAGTCCAACTTTATTTCTCAACCAAACCAAGGAAACGCATTACAAAATTGTAGGTCTGGACGAAAAAATCGAAAAATCGACCAAACCAATCAACTTCGGTCGGGTAGGGTCGGGTAATTGGTTTGGTTTTCTTTTAAACAAAACTATGATAGGTCAATTCAATTATAGTTTGAAATTTCAAACCGTTGGTTAACCAACCCAACCCAACCCAACCCATTTACGTGTTCACCTTTTTAAAATTTAAGAAAAATAAAAATCGAAAGATAAACTCTAATATCATAACTATATCTAGATTGCCGGTAAGTAATAATACTGAAATTTTTCTTTCACTAGCTTTTTATGTTATACTAAGCATTTTTTTCTACATTCAAACAGTTACACTACATAAGACATAAACAAGCATGAAATTTCAAGTTTTTCTGTTGATCCATCTTTATTAACCTAATTTTATTTGTTAATCAATAGATATTATAATATAAAATTATTTGGTTATTTTAGTTATTGTAATTTAAGTGCACATAAAACTCAAACAATTTAAAAATAATAATAATAATTAATTTGGACTAAAAAATCCAAACCGATTAAGGTTTGGTTTAAGAACTAGAATGTGTTGGTTTGATTTGAAATTTGCTCAAACCAATTTATTTGATTTTGATTTCGAGTTGAAGCCGAAACGGACTCAAACCAAATTGCGCCTAAACCTACAAAATCGTGTGAAAGGCCAGAATATCCTGCTGCCTTATCCTCTCCTTTTCCTCCCTCAACTCCCTTTTGTAAATGTCCTACCCTTGGAATAAATAGGCCAAAATTAGGTAAGTTTTCCTAGAATTTCAGCCCTCTCATTCCAGAAACTGCCCACAATTGCCCCTAAATCAAGCCTACAGCAATAACAGCCAATATTGCCATTATGTGCCTTTCATATGACCTGATTTCCATTGAATCCAGGGGCTGAGGTAGCCCATATAAAAACCTAAGAAGAAATTGTAGAAATTTGGACCATATATTAGTATTAGCCTAGCTTTAGTTGGAATCTCAATCCAAGTTCAATGTTTAATTATCAAATTGTATTAAAGACACTATAATTATTAATTATTTTTTTCATGACATTCATGAAATGTGAATATTTTATTGTCAAATGAGATATTCTATTTAATACACGTTTGACTAAATTTAATTATAATTATTAAGTAAATTTTATTATAAATAATTTGTATTAATTAGATCTAAGGCAATGTTTGATAGCACTATATTTTCCATGGAAAATGAAATATGAATTCCAATTTCTACTTTTTGGCTATTTGATAGCATATTTTTTCCATGGTTTTCTTGGAAGCTGTAATTTTCTTGGTTTTCTAGAATACTATTACATTTTTTTTATTTTTTATTTTGACAATGAAAAAAATTTCTATCACTAATTGTAAAAAAATATTTTCCTTTAATTGACAATTTTCATATAAAACAAAGTCAAACGAACATCAAAAGATAGATACTTTTCTTTGCTTTTTTTTTTTTTTTTTTACAATGGAAACAAATTTTATCCCCAATAATAGTAAATTTTATCCCTTTAATTGACAATTTTAATATAAAACAAAGCTAAACAAATATCAAAAACACTTTTATTTCAATATTTTTCACGTGAAAAATTATACACATTAAACACAATAATTGAAAATTCTCAGTAAAACAATTTTTAATCAATTCAATTTCCTGAAATTCGTTTTCTTTCCACCCAAATTTCATTTTTTCAATCAAACGGACCCAAAAAGGAATTACTTATTTAAGTAGTTAGAAACACTACATATTTTTCTAAATTTAAAAGTAATTGATTTTTTTTTTATTTCTACATATGTTTTCATTTATTACTTATTCATACTTATAAAAAAAATTACTTATTTTGACCATAAAATAGATATTATGATCAAAATGGATAACTTACTATAGTTTTGGCATTGATAATAAAAAGAATATTTGTTAAAACTTATTTATTTATAAAGTAATCTATATATAAGTGTAATTTTGAAATCTAGCCAAAAATGGATATGAATAAAATTTAATTTCTTCAAGTCTCGAAATTCTTAGTTGATTTTTCTCACTTTGGTTGAGATTCTTCACTCACTTTGAAATGTGGTGATATAGAAGATCGATGAACACACCAAAATAATATTTTGAGACAATAACATATGGATTGTTGTGATATATTATTAATTACGTGTTTTGATCAAGTTTTGATTTATTTGGAAAGGTTGATTGTCAAAGTTATTAGAAGAGTACTAATTAAGTAGTTTTTTAATTTTTCATTGGTGGTTATGTATTTTTGCTTTATTTCTATCATAATTTGGTCAGTTTATATTTTTTAAGTAGGCGTCAATTTTCTATTTGGTAAAAGAATGCAAAGATTTAGTGGAATATCTTAATATGAGACATCTAAACTTTTCTTTTTTAATTATTTCATTGAATGTCATATACTTTTTATCATGAAATATCATGAGAATAGCCTTCAAAGCTCAATTTCTTGTGGTGTGAGTTTATTCAAAAAAAATTAAGTTTCAACCCATCCTAACATCATTTTTCTGGCTACACCCTTGATTAAATCTGAGTACCAAAATCAGTTGGGATAACAAGATCGCAACACTACAACTTATACCCACATCAACCCATTGATTAATGTCAATCTGACTTGCATCCTTGAATTCTATCTTGTGATGCCACCATCAAATAAATTAGACATTCGTGCCTCGATCACTTGCTCATCACAAAAATTTGTGCCTTGATTTTCATGAATCTTGGGCCGTCTCTGTACTCGCTTTGCATGTAAGTTGTTTAAAATTTCTTGTATCATTTTTAGTAGATAGAAGTGCTTAGCCTCTTGGCATGGGGATGAGCAAAAGAATTAAAACAAGTTAGAATGTGCCAACTTTTTTTAGCTAATATGGCAAGATTGAAGGCCTTTTGGATCCATGAAACCAAGACCTGGGGCTCTTAATTAGCGAACAATCAATGAGGGGCGGTCATAATAAAGTTTACGGGTTTCAAATGTAATTGAAGGCAAAAGAGTCAAAATTCCAATGATTACACAGTCCATATCTCTTCGCTGCTCTCTTCACTCCGATGACTCTAGAATCGAGCTATTACGCACATCTGTATTTAATGATTTCTTGTGATGAGGGGGGTTTAAGAAGGGTGCACATCCGGAGCTAGCCTTGTTGTGATAGGTGTGAATGATAGAACACATGGTCATGGAAGCAATGACGCAAACTCCCTATGCCATATATATTTTAGAGTCATACTACTTGTACAATCATTTTTTACAATATTGGTTAACAATCATACTTGTCAACATCACATTCATTCATTTCAGTTACTTTTTTAAAATTAATGGACCAGATTTTGACAACATCAACGTTGTCATCCATTATTGTCAAAAACAATTGTACAAGTAGAATAATTCTACATTTTACTGCACACTGTCTTGCTTCCTTCCCTGAATATTTGTGTCATCGCGCACACTTTCTGCCACGGCATTGGTATCGGACAATACAACACTCATAACATGCCTATTTTCACGAAAAGGACCGTCACGATAACTTATATGGGCGAACGCGACTGACTAAAGCGCAAAGGATAGCACTTGTGTGCATATCTGTAATTGTTGATAAGAGGTTTTTTGCTAGAAATTCTGTCCTTTTTTAAATTTATAAAAAGTTTTATTTATTATTTTTGTTCCATTTTTTATAATGTCCTTATGTTTATAATATAACTATGGATCCCCCAATTTTTTATTGATGGGTCACCCGCTATTTTTAGAACCCACTTTGGAGCAAGTTTGTTAGAAATGATTAGCTTGCCAATGTGGGGAATCCCTCAATCAGGGAATGCAAAACTTATTTCAACAACTTTCCTCCGACGACTTACTTGAACTTATGTGAAGGGTAAGCTATGTCTATTCCACTCAAACAATAATTACCTATTCAATATTGTGAGCTTTCTCATTCACCCTTGAAATTTTTGGTATAAGAAACATTGATTCATTCATTTGATTTACACTTAAAATCTAATGATAACTCAATTCATCTTCCCAGTTCAATTGTATACAATAAATTTTGAAACATTCATTTATTAAACAATTTATTAGATATTGGTGATTTGTTAAAGGGAAAGAAAGAATTATCGTCTGGGTTACTATCATCATGGGGGAGGGAAGAATTATTATATGCAATAAAGACATTTTCACCAACAAAATCTTGTAGTTACTTTTATTTATATCAATTTTTCTATTTATATTATGCCTATATTCTTTTGTGTTTTTGCTCAGTAAAATATGTTGGAGATAACTTATATAAATGGGCTATGTAAGGGCTAGTTTTTTATATATTTGTTCGATCAGTTTTAACCCGCAGGGGGGTGATTAAAGCACAATTTATATGAACGAAAATTTGAATAGAGTTTTGGTATATATAAATGTGGTAAACGATTACGCAAAACAAGAATTAAGAAGGAGTAGAAAATAGAGAATAATCCAAGGCGAGACGTCATCCATTTTCTTAAGACAAATTGCCCCGCTACGGTGCTCACGGTGAATGGTACTTGTCTCTCAAGATACAGTGAATTCACAACTTGTGGTAGCGGCACTTCAAACTGCAAGTGTAACGACCCAATTTTTTTTTTTTTAAAGGGTTGAATCGCTACTGAAATTTTTCATTCGAATTTGGGCAACTTGGAATGCCATAATACATATATAATTATGAAGATGTAATTTACTCAATTTAAAAAATAATAATAAAATATATTAATTTATATATATATATATATATATATATATATTTTACGTTATATCTTTAACGTGTATAAAAAAAGGCACATAAAATTAATCTGCACTTTAAAAATTCAAGACAGAACTCACATTATACGTGTGAAATAATTTATTTATTTTTCATTTGACTTAACACATCCAAATATACGCAATGATGGATCCCATATACACATAGGATAATCAAAATTCCCAGTCAAAGATATGCTTTTGTCTTTCATTAGTGTGGTGTGGGACACTGCCCAATTAAGAGAATAGTACAAAAGCTGAATCATTTATTTAAGAAATTCAACACTTTACACCACAAGGCTACAGGACATAATTTATTTGGATATGACCACCAGTCCATAAATTGACAGTGAAGAAAATTCTTGAACAGTGAGATTGGCAGAAAAAGTAATATTTAATTCGAATTTCATTTAAAGTGAAATGACCCTTACTCTTAAATCAGACACGAAAATAATGAATAAAATATTTTAAAGAAGTCGAGATTCCTAATTTTTCTTCATGCAAGCACGGAGATCAAAGCAAAATAACACGCTAAGGAAATCCAACAATTTTAATTC
>NC_036245.1:1661201-1662190 GCF_002742605.1 Olea europaea var. sylvestris | reverse complement strand
TTATATCTTTAACGTGTATAAAAAAAAGGCACATAAAATTAATCTGCACTTTAAAAATTCAAGACAGAACTCACATTATACGTGTGAAATAATTTATTTATTTTTTCATTTGACTTAACACATCCAAATATACGCAATGATGGATCCCATATACACATAGGATAATCAAAATTCCCAGTCAAAGATATGCTTTTGTCTTTCATTAGTGTGGTGTGGGACACTGCCCAATTAAGAGAATAGTACAAAAGCTGAATCATTTATTTAAGAAATTCAACACTTTACACCACAAGGCTACAGGACATAATTTATTTGGATATGACCACCAGTCCATAAATTGACAGTGAAGAAAATTCTTGAACAGTGAGATTGGCAGAAAAGTAATATTTAATTCGAATTTCATTTAAAGTGAAATGACCCTTACTCTTAAATTAGACACGAAAATAATGAATAAAATATTTTAAAGAAGTCGAGATTCCTAATTTTTCTTCATGCAAGCACGGAGATCAAAGCAAAATAACACGCTAAGGAAATCCAACAATTTTAATTCAGACTTTAAATAGAAGCATAATTTAAAAATATTCATGTAACAAATAATCACAAACGATAAATCAGTTTTAAAAATAAATGACTATGACAAGAAATAAAATTACTCGTTGAAATCAAGATTTTCATCAGCAAAAGCAGGCACAACCACACCATCGAACCATCACGCTCCGACACGACCCGATCTAACCTGTAAGGTGTAGGAAAAGGGTGAGTACATGGGAATACTCAGTAGGATATCATATTTCAATGGTGCAATCCCGAATAATAATTTTAAGACATGTGTCAGAATATCATACCGTCGCATAACTTTAAAATCCGGTAAGAGCTCACATCATAACATTTCATTTCATTTCATTGTACCGGAATGGCCATATCATTCAATCATACATTGATATCATAACTTTACTTTCATAAGTATAAAATTCGTCAACATGTAAAAAAAA
>NC_036245.1:1624983-1660980 GCF_002742605.1 Olea europaea var. sylvestris | reverse complement strand
TGTGGTGCATTCCATATACATATGCAGTAACTTCTATGGGATAACGTGTGAGAGATATAGGGAGATAGTGGATGATTGGATAAAGTGGAGAGAACTGTATTTGAAACAAAATGGGAGACTAAGTCTTATCAATAACCAACCACTCAGGGGCAACTTCCACACGTGGCGTCTTCTCAAACGAATTGAAAAGGGAAATATTAATAAAGCTGCTTCTCTCTCTCGCGTGGTTGCCATATCTTTTTATATCTCTCTCTTCATCATTTTTTTTAATTATTAGTTAACCAATTAAATCCTATCAAATTCTTCCACGTGAATCTTCCAACACAATGCATACTCAAATAAAATAATAATAAAAATAATCATAACAATATTTTAATGCTAAATCTTTCGATCTCAATAATTTAAGCTCCATTAATCCAAATCCACTTTTTCTCGAGCCTAACATGCATGATTAAATACGAGCTTTTCAACGAGACCAATTTTCATATACTTATTGTCGCTCCGTCAACATCTACATTTTAACCCGAATAAAATTTAATTTTTACTTTGTATATATTTTAGTCCCTAAAATATTAAAATTTAGCATACATAAAACAAATTTTATTCTATGAAATTTTGGGTTACTACAACAAGAACCGATGAACTTTTGACATAATTTTCCCTCTACAAAGGAAATGTATGAAAATGCTATAGAAATAGTATAGAGAAAATTGCAGGAGGAGAATAAATGCTCAATGCAATTGGTGTACCCAAAATCATATCCATAGGGTCATATTTATAGATGTAGAAAGTGTGTAAATGAAGCACAAAACAAGCATCCTTTTGAAAAATTGAAACACCGGGCCAAAATCTGCATCATTTCGAAACATTGCAATAGTTCATTTCTTCCAACTTTGGGCTGTAATTTTTCATTCATCCGGAATTGGTTTCGAGATTTCAAATATACCACAACGATCTACTTGACGAGTAGAACTATTTATTTTTGTAATTTAACCATTTGATCAAGTCCGAATATTTGTTGAAGTTAACACGAAGTCACACTTTTTTATTTTCTACTTTTACACTTAACCAATTTTCTGTTATTTTTGAACCAATTCCAACAATCCCCCACATAAATAAAAATTCGGGTACGCATGTGCAAATGCGATGATATGATGCAATGTAAAGAGGAAGCGAAAAAATACTGCATCAGGGATGGTGGCTTCTGGTCTTGAACCTCCCTTAATGAAATATTATCGGACTTACTTAGCTAATTGGTGAACCATAGGTTTTGAACCACTCAACCTTTGGCGTAAGCCAAGACGACAGTACTCAAACAGATATCTTCCCTATTTAGTACTTAGTTTTCATGACTTGGTTCATTTTGGCCCTGTATTCTTCTTAGTTTCATAAGTGTTTAGAGAATTCAAGCCTTAAACAATTCTCATCGAAGCGGCCCCACTTCAAACTTACATAGGTGACCTTCTATTAAGAGAATTCGGCCCTACTCCACCTGACTTAATCAAGATATAGGAATAATTAAAAGATAATCTTAACTTCTATCTACTCTGCAGAAAGCATTTTAGTATTATATGAATGAGTTAGGAATTCTAATTTCCTAAGTGTTTCATGGAATTTTCACAACTAAGTTGCCCTTTGAACCAAGATCTTGGAATCTCCAATCAACAAGGTAGAGTTACCATTGGAAAAACTTTTACGTAGTAGACTTCAATCTCATTTCTCTCAATAGGCAACGTACTTGATTTCTAGGTAAACTTTTCGTAAGTGGATCCGTAATATTCTTCTTTGATTTCATATAATCTACGGAGATAACGTCATATGAGGTCAGTTGCTTAATGGCATTATGTCTACAATGAATATATCTACACTTATCATTATACATGCTGCCCTGAGCCCTTACAATTGCCGATTGACTATCACAATATATACTTATCGCAGGTACCGGCTTGGGCCAACATTAAACATCTTCTAAGAAATTTCGAAGTCATTCTGCTTCTTCTCCAGCTTTGTCCAAAGCAATAAACTCATATTCCATCATTGATTGAGCTATGCGCTATGCACGTTTGCTTAGTTGATTTTTATGATACAGCAGTTCCACCAATGGAGAATACATAACCACTAGTGAACATGGAATCCTTCATATCGGATATCCAATTCGTATCACAATATCCTTGTACCGCATGATATTTTGCGAAGTGTAATCCATAGGTTAAAGTATATTTTAAGTACCTTAGAACCCTCGTCAAAGCCTTCCAATGATTATGGCTTGAATTACTTGTAAATCTAATAAGTTTATTCACCATAAAAGCATTATCTAGTCGAGTACAGTTTGTAATATATATAAGACTGCCAATTATTTGTGAATACCTTTGTTGTGATACGCTTTCTCTCGTATTCTTAACTAAGTGCATACTCGGATTAAGAGGAGTTCTTTCAATACTTTTTTCAAACACGTCAAACTTCTTAAATACTTTTTCTATGTAATGAAATTGTGAAAGTAAAATTTCATCCTGCATTTTAGAGATTTTAATCTCTAGGATTATATCTACCACACCCATATCTTTCATATCGAAATGCTTTGTTAGCATCTTTTTTGTGTTAAGTAACATTTCGTGACTATTGCCCATTATTAACATGTCGTCCACATATAGATATACAACTACATAGGCATTTGGTGTATGTTTAATATATACACATTTGTCATATTCGTTAATCTTGAATCCATTTGATAACATTATTTTGTCAAACTTTCAGTGCCATTGTTTAGGAGCCTAGTTTAATCCATACAGGGATTTAACAAGTTTATACACTTTGTGTTTTTGGTTAGGAGAAACAAACCCTTCAGGTTGCTCCATGTAAATCTCCTCTTCTAATTCACCATTTTAAGAATGCTGTTTTTATATTCATTTGATGAATCTCAAGATTGCGTATTGCGGCAATTGCAATTAATAACCTTATCGACGTGATTCTAATCACGGGTGAGTAGGTATCAAAGAAGTCAAGTCCTTCTTTTTGCCTATATTCTTTAGCAACCAATCTAGCCTTATGTTTATCAATGGATCCATCACGTTTCAATTTCTTTTTGAATATTCATTTACATCTAAAGGCTTGTTACCGGGAGGTAAATCAACCAACTCCCACGTATGGTTTTGCATTACAGAATTTATCTCGCTATTGATAGCTTCTTTCCTATGCAGTGCTTCCGATATAGACATTGTTTCATCGAAAGTCTTTGGATCATTATCGATCATATAGGTTAGAAAATATGACCAAACGTCTTAGAAGTCCTAGCCCTTTTACTACGCCTTGGATTTTCCTCATTTGAAGTTCATTTGGTAGTTTCATATGTTCTCTTGTTAGAACTCTTATTTTCCTAATCTTTGCAAGAAAAAATATTTTCAAAGAATGTTGCATTCCTTGATTCGATTATGGTCTCTTCGTGTATGTCTTGTATTTCGAATTTGTGTGCAAGAAATCGATATGCACTACTATTATTGACGTATCCAATAAATATGCAATCCATGATTTTAGGGCCGAATTTTACTTTTTAAAGCTTAGGTATCTCAACTTTAGCCAAACACCACCACACTTTCAAGTATTGGTAGGATGGAGAATAACATTTCCATAGTTCATATGGTGTCTATTCCATTTTCTTAAGAGATATTTTATTAAGAAAACTATTTGCCGTTAAAATAGCTTCCCCCACATGTTCTGTGGTAAACCTGAACTTATTAACTTGGCATTCACCATTTCTTTAAGTGTTTGCTTTTTGCGTTCTGCAACACCATTTGATTGAGAGAGTAAGGTGTCATTGTTTGATTAACAATTTCATGTTCGGAACAAAAGTCTTCAAACGGTGACCCATATTCACCTTCTCTATTACTACGAATGTTCTTTATTCATTTTTCAATTTATGTTTCAACTTCAGCCTTATAGGTTTTAAATGCATCTAAGGCTTCATCTTTACTTCTCAAAATAAATACATAACAAAATTTTGTACAATCATCTATAAATATCACAAAGTATTTCTTACCACCTCGAATTTGTACAAATTTTAGATCGTATATATCGCTATGGATTAATTCAAGAAGGGTGGCGTTCCTTTGTATTGAATGGAACAGTGTTTTAGCCAATTTTGCTTCAACACATATTTCACATTTATGATTAGGATCGATTTTATGCACCGAAATTAAACTTTGATTCATTAGTTTGCTCAACGATTTGTAATTCACATGTCCTAATCGACTATACCACAAACATGAAAGCTCAAACAAGTAAATAGAATTTATAATTTTATTCATAACGACTTGTTTCGGTATAATTGTAAGAACGTTCAACTTGAACATTCCTTCACACATATATCATTTCCCTACATACATCTCATTCTTAGACAACACAAATTTATCGGATACAAATACAAGTTTAAAATCATTCTTGCTAAGTAGAGACCCGGATCACTAAATTCTTTCATATATCCAGCGCATGTAGGACATTTTTGAGGACGAGTTTTTTTCCAGATATCATCTTAAAAGTGACTTTGCCTTGTCCTTCAACTTTGAAACTTGCAGAATTTTTCATGTATTGTTGTTCCTCATTCAATTCTTAATAGTTGGAGAACATCGCCTTATTCGTACAATCATGGTGGGTAGCGCCGATATCAATTCACCATTCTCTAGTATTTTAAATCATGTTGCATTCGGACACTATTACAGATAAACTCATTTCTTACAACCTGTCGAATAGAGTGTCATTTGCAACCATGTGGGCTTGAGCTTCTTATTTGGCTTTCGACATTCACTTGAACAATATCTAGCCTTGCCACAGTTGTAATAATTCTCTTTGAACTTTTTAGCGTTCTTGGAATTGTCTCTATGCAGTGCATAATTGGGATCCTTTCGTTTCTTATTTGTTGCATTTGATTCCATATCATCAAAGTTTGCACCATCTTGATCAACCAATCTTCGTTTGATTTTCCAGCTGTCCTCTTCAATCCTCAAGAGCATATTCAATTCTTTCAAATTCATTTACTTGAATTTGTCCTTGAGGTAATTTTTGAAATCTAACCACGTAGGAGAGAATTTCTCAATAATGGCAGTCACTTGGAATGATTCACTCAATTTCATTTTCTCGGTATGGATGTCGTGCAACAGACTTGAATCTCTTGCACTTGGCTAATCATGATTTTAGAATCCACCATCGTGTAGTCCAAAAATTTGTCGACAATGAACTTCTTTGTTCCATCGTCCTCGATCTTGTACATTTTTTCCAAAGAATATCATAGTTCTTTGGCTGATTCTTTTTAACTATACACCCCTTATAGTGTAGGATATAGTTTTTGCATAAGAAGTCCTAGTGTTTCAATGCATCCAAAACAATAATCAATTCACAATTATTTTTCCCTTCTCGTACAGCTGGTGCAGTTTCTTTTAGAAACTCTGTCAAATTAAGAGTGGTGAGATAAAACATCTTTTGTTGTCACCTCTTGAAGTCCACTCCTATAAATTTTTTCAACTTTTCCCCATGTGGGATAGTAATATTATGCAACTATAAGGCCACGGGCGGTACCATATTATTGGAACCATTTTGACTTGACGAAATTCAGATGGTAGTTATTTCTGTTACACAAATAGAAGTTTAACGAAATGATAATAATATTAGTGGATGAATAGTACACAAACACTATTCAAAAAATGAGTGGTTTGTCCACAACCTACCACAAAGACACAAAAAAATTGTCTTAAATTTGTTGAAGACGACTTATAGAAACGGGCTATGTAAGGGTTAATTTTTGATATATTTGTTCGACCAGTTTTAACCCTTAGAAGCATGATCATACCACAATTTATATGAACGAGAATTTGGACAGAGTTTCGGTATATATAAATGTGGTAAATGATTACGCAAACAAGAATTAAGGAGTAGAAAATAGAGAATAATTCAATGTGAGAAGTTATCTCTTTTCTTAAAACAAATTGCCCCACTACGGTGATCACGGTGAATGGCACTTCTCTTCCAAGATACAGTTGATTCACAACTTGTGGTAGCAGCAATTCAAACCACAAAAAATCAACAAATTTTGACAGAATTTCTCCTCTGCAAAGGAAATGCATGAAAATGTTATAGAAATAGAAAATAGAGAATTGCAAGAGGAGAATAAATGCACAATGCAATTGATGTACTCAAAACGATGTCCATATGGTCCTATTTATAAATGTAGATATGGTGCAAATGAAGTAGTGTATGCCAAAACATGCATCCTTTTAAAAAGTTGCAGCACTTCATTTTTTTTAACTTCGGACCGCAATTTATCATTCATCCAGAATTGGTTTCAAGATTTCAAATATATCATAATGATCTACTCGACGAGTAAAATAAGTTGGTCTATTTACTTTTGTAATTTGACCATCAAATCAAGTCAGAATATTTGGTCGAAGTTGACACGAAGTCACACCTTTTCATTTTCTACTTTTATACTTAACCAATTTTCAGTTACTTTTGAACCAATTCCAACAAAATATTTTTAAACAAATTCAAAATCTTGGTTATAATTTTATAAATTTTAAGCAAAACGACCGAAATCCAAAAAGTATAAGAAATAATAAAGCAAAAAGAATACACAACTCTATAAGATAGAAAAATACATTTTATATATTTACACGAATAATAAAACAAATATATATATATATATATGAAGAATATGCAAATTTACATTGTTTTGTTTTGAAAAATACTTATTTTTGCAAAACATATATTTCGAGGACTTAAATAGAAAATATCACAACATAAAATTCCAAATTACATTTTTTAAGGAGTTCATTGATGTGTTTGCTTTCATCACTGAAAATCATAGCTTTTAAAAAAGATGACTGGCTTAAGCGAATTGGTCCATTAGAGAAACAAGACTTCATAAATTCAGAGACATGAGAATGGAACAAAAAGAGGAAGACTCAATCATCTTCTTAAAAGAGATGCAACTACATTGAAAATACAGTTATCACTAGTCCCATCTTTTGCTTTCATTTTCTGGAGGATGGGGGGATTGCTTTGTTGTTATTTCCCTTCTGTGTGGGAAGAAATTGATTCTTAAGCTAAATAATAATTTCAATCATCTATTTTAATTTGTCTTTATTTCAATGCAGTTGTTTGCATAATGAGGATGGTTGCTAGAATCCAAAAATAGTCTTAATTCTTCTTGGCTGCCAAAACAAATAGGGACATTAGCCTAAGTTTGAATTTCAAAATTCATATGTTTCATACACAATACTTGATTAACACAGCTAAATAATAGACAATATATTAAAGTCTATATTATTATTTACCTACCAAAGAAGTCATAAAATGTAAAAGTGCAAATACCAAAGTAACTTTATTATTGAACGGATGAAGAGATTTGGGAGAAATTTGAAGAAGAAAAAATATATATCTAAGTTTTCTTCTACAATGATTGCAATAAGTGACATATGCAAATATCGATGCTAAATGATGTTCATATTACATCAAGATAACGAAACAACAAGTGGAGTGAAAATTCAACTTTAACGATTGATTCTCTATTTTCACAAACCCAATTTTTTTCCTCAAATTTGTCTAGTTTTCATCTAAATGTTAAAAGAACAATGCGACGTGTAGAGAAACTGTACATGTAGTTTGCCATTAGCCACATGCAACAGACTTTTAAAAATAAAATAATAATAATAATAATAAAAAGGTCAATCAAATGTTGTCCTCTCAGCACTTGTAAAATTGTCTGTACAATTTATATGTACAAGCATCATTTCTGATGTTCAAAAGGACCTTAAGACATTCGTTCCAAATATTATGCTTTTGTTCCAACTTAATGTTTGTCTCCTTCCACAAATTACTTTCTCCTCAAATCTATCTAGTTTTCATCTAAAATGCATTGAAAAGGCCTTATGAAACATATGTTCCAGACACTTTCATGGTCACACATTTTAAAAACATTTTGACGATTTGTTCGAACAAGTACAAACTATCACATAGGCAACTCAATATTTGCTCTTTTTAAAGAAAACATAGACAATTTCATCACATTTAATAAACATAATAGACAGAGTTATCTACTTCGAATAAAAAGAATAGCAAATCTCGCTAATTAATTTAAAGAAAAAAAAAAGATAATTTCGTAACTCAAAACTTTTGTTATAAAATGCAAGGGTTAATTTCAACCATAGTCACCATACTTTCCACTTAGGATCCGTTTGATTACAAGAATGGAATTTGGATGAAAAGAAAACAAATTCTAGAAAATTGAATTACCTAGAACTTATTTTAATGAGAATTGGCAATTAAATGTGTTTAATTAGTATAATTTTCACATGAAAAATATTGAAATTTTGGTGTTCGTTTGGTTTTGTTTTCTATGAAAATTGTCAATTAAAGCAATAGAATTTGTTACAATCGTGAATAAAATTTGTTTTCATTATCAAAAAAAAAAAACTTTTTTTTAAAATTTAAAAGAAAAAAAAAGCTGAAAAATCCTTTTCCCACCAAACCCAAGGAAATTGCAATTCCACAAAAACAAGGAAAATGACCATTATATCATTAGCTTTGTTTAAATAAAAAACATAGAAATAATTTGAATAAAAACGAAAGAATAGAATTAAAGAATAAAGAATAAAAGTGCAGGAAAAAAGTTAGGTCAATACATATCCTTCCCCAACCCAAATTCACATACCTACGCACCACATATTTTGTCGCCATAATTATCACTACCATCATTAATTCAAATACATATTCAAAAATTAAATGATAGGGAATAGTTAGAATTAGTGAATCACACAGTTTATTCATTGGAAAACTTTTCTGTTTCATTAAAAAAATAAAAATTTCTTTTATGTCCTATTATGTGTCTTTTCTTTTCTTTTTTCATTTGTTCATTTATTTTAAATCAAATTAAGGGTACATTGGTTATTTTGCACAAAATTGACTTTTTAACGATCAAATTGACATTTTCAATTACAAAAGGACCTTATGCGCATACATTTGAAGGTTTTTGGGACTTCGAGTACTAGAAATCAATGATTTAGAACTCATCGCCAAAATGTTCAAAGATTTGGGACCCCCAATGCTATCTATCCTATAAAGTTTGGTGGCCATATTTTAACGAGTTAAAGTTCGATGGCCTTGATGACACTAAGTGGAAAGTTTAGTGGTCATCATGTGCGGATAGAGTTCCAGCCCAATAACCATTTATAAAACAGTTTTTTTCCCCTCTTTTTTTTTTTTTTTTAATAATTTTCTGCTAGTTTGTTAATGGGTTTAATTTGTCTTGTTTGATGGTAGAGTGGAGAATGGTTATTTATTGTGTAAATTTTAAACATTTAATTAAAAAATCTATATAAAAAAATTGTCATGGTTATGCAATCAAACTAGTAGAAAAATAATACTAAAAAGTGCAAAAATTTCATGAATAATATTTTAAAATCATTTATATATTTACAAAAAGTTAGTAATATCAACATAGATATAAACATGAGAAAGGTGACTGAGATCATTAAGCGAGCGAACTGTGAAAAAATGTAGAATTCTTATTTTTCTTCGAAGGGGTGTAATTGATTTTTTTTCTGTTGTCTTTGTTAAAAAAGAAATTTTTTTAAATTTATTTGATTTAATAATAATAAATCAAGAATTTGTAAATTTTTAATCCCTTTTTCATTAATTTTATGATATTATTTGATAGTTGATTTTATATTTGTAATGTTGTTACTTGCTTAATTAATTTTAATTTTATTTCAAACTTCACATTTTAATGACTTCATTATTTATTTGTTTTTTTGCTAATATTTAAATTTATGCTTCTTTAATTTACTCTACTAAATATTTAGTGAGTACTTTGTTTGTCATCATGTCATTAATATTTTTATTTATTGGTTAATTACTATTAATAAAAGTTTATTTAAATAAATTTATCGAATTTTTATTGTCTTATCGACTTATTTATATAAAAAATTTAATATATTATTATTTTTTTAAATTTCAAACATTTCCGTCAAAAATCCTGGATCCATCCATAGTCATCATGGTTTAATAAATTAAAGTTCAATAGTCACGATGACTTTAAATGAAAAATTTGATGGCCATGGATAAAATCAAGCCCTATTAGACGTAGTTAAAAATCAGATTTTTTTTTTGTCAAATTTTGATATAAAAAAAAATCATAAAAGTTATGAATTTCATAAAATATGTTGAAGTAAAAAAATGATTAGATCGATTTTTGTCAACTTAATTGGTAATTTGTGAGAGGTAAATTGTTGAATTAGTAAACAAAAGAGTTATTTATATTGATTGAAGTAATTTGAATGTGTGGAATGAGAGAGAGTACATTGAGTTTAGTTCTCAAGAAGGACCATTACATTTCTATTTATAAGCCAAATCAAACATATTGTCGCCTAAGGTTTAATCAACTATAGTAATGATCTTAATATGCGTGTCATTTATTGGAATTTGATTAGTGTCTAAAGTCAACTTTGTCAAGTCATCATTGCTTGGACTGCAATGATACCATCAGATAACAGTGGCAGGATGTCACCTAATCATTATTTGTAATTGATTGGTCAAATAAGAGGTGCTGATGTCAAAGACGCCAAGTGGCACTGTACGATTGGGTAAGGCAGAAGGTGCATCATTGATGGAAAGTTTCCAAACATCATTATGTTTCTAGAAGTGATGACAGTCTTTAACTCGAGCTATCCTTAGGGATATTATGTTCGACCTTAGTGATAGACCATTAATGAGACGATCTACTTATTGCAATAAGGTTGGAGTTCGAACCCCAATAGTTACCTCCCAAGGTCCGTTCTCACTTGGGGTGGTGTACAGACCTCAAAGATATTTCTAATTTTTTTTTTGTTTGATAAGACAGCTGTAAGGATAAGTGTGATCTAACATATCAATTGGTTTGAGGAACAACACTCCAAATGGCACCTTTAGCATTTTTGACACTCTTTTCTCAAAATGAGACACAGTTTTGAGTCATTTGATCTGGGCCATCGATTTTTTCCTCTTTTTCTGATCCAACGCTGGTCATTAAACATGTTGGCTTTCACTCCTTTTAAATATCATTTTCTTCTTCATTTCTACACTTTTGCTTTCAAGTTTTCTTTGCAATTGAAAAGGGAAATTTCTTGGGCTTCCGCATTCCATTTGAGTAAGGTTGTCGTTTTCCTAGGCACTCATTTTATGAGAATCTTACATCTCTTTCTTTTTCTCTTTATTTTTCACCTTGACCACTGTATAAGTACAGACGAGTCTAGGATACATTCCTGCGCTAATCAACAGGGCGAATCCACTTTTCCATTCTCTACTCCTTTTCCTCTATCTAGTTCTAACGTTCAAGAGATCTTTACTCCAATTCCAATTTCCACAGTTAACACTAAGGATATAGTTCGGTGCGTAGAGATGGCACAAATCCTTGTGCCTACTAAGGACATTGGAAATGAAGAAGAGAGACTTCTCAAAAAGAAAATAAGGGTAATCTTTCGAGTAAGTAGTAGAATGACTCATCTTTTAAGTCGATAATGATAAGGAATATGCTGATGACGTGGAGAGCCAGGTACGGTATTCTCTATTCGGTTAAGATGATCGTTCCTAGCCTTACTGATGGCTAACAATCTGTTAGAGGAATGTGTGACAATTAACTCTGCCATTCTAAGAGTCGGGCTTGGATTACCAATTCCTAGAGTTGTCCATAAGTTTCTGTCATCTTGGGCCATTGTTCCAACCCAACTTTGTCCTAATGGATGGAAAACTGTAATTGCCATATTGATCTTATAGCGTAGGTTGGGCTATCCCGAGCTCACTGTAGATCAATTTAATTCGTTATACTCTTTTAAAGAGGATGGGAGAGACTCCAGTTGGTACTATGCCAGCATTAAGCCTGATTGGTAAAGCTTCGGGATCAAGCTACAACTATTTTCTAGAACATAAAAAAAAATAAAAAGAAAAAAGAAAAAAAAAAAGCCTAGTTGGATGAGGAGAAGAAGAGCTGGAAGGAAAGGCTAAACAAGATGGGCATAGAAGTTGAGGCTAAATCAGCATCCAAACTCAAGCTTTAGGATGAAGTGAAAACCTTGAGGATCTGGAGAGAGAACGCCAATAATAGGGCTGCATCTGAGAAAAAGGGGACTAAAGAGAAGAGGGACAATGCTGATAGAGAGAAACTTCGAGTTGATGAGGCCATAAAAGAGGTTTAGAAGGTGATGTTAGAGTTGCCAAAGCATTTGAACTATAGATGGAATCACCTGAATTTGACATCTTAGCTCAGGATGTTTACATTGTCAGTTTGGAGGAAACAATTAAGCACATCCAGGGAATGTTGTCTGACTTCGACATAAGTTTTCTTCAGGAAGCTTTAGATGAGCAGAGAGCCACATTGAAGAAGATGTCTATTACGGCGGAGGTCATCATCTCTTTCCCAATAGAAGACAAAAACCTTGACGTGAATGTTTAAGATCAGCTTGACCCTCCACCCGCTTTGACTTTTCTATTTTAATGACTTAAGTACATTCTATCTATTAATATTAGTGATTATAATCGAATTGGTTGATACACAAATTCTAGGGAATCTTGCTTAAGGGTTGGCCAAACGTATCCTTGCCTTAAAATTTTATAGGCTAATGATTATCCTCAAGAATGATTGCCGCAAATCCCCTCATGAACTTCCTACAAGGTATACAACACTTCTTTTTTATTCAGGCATTACGACAAAAGAATGGCATATCCTCTCTTGTAAAGCACATCGTCCAATCAAGTGTACCTAGCTGACCTTATTCGTAATTTTCTATCTTCAGTAAGATCTACCGGGCAAGTTTCAATTTTGAGGTATGAGGTGATTTCATCTAACTAGATGGGTTATGATAACCATTCAGACTACAATTCCTTTCTCAATGGCGAAATGTTAGAGTCTTCCTACTGGGATGCTATCAACCTTTTATATTCCATTGTTCGTGGCCAACCTAACTAGGGCGTCAGTTTTTAAAATCTTTGGACTCCTTCTTAAATGTAGTTATTCATCCATTATTCCTTTGCTTGGTAAGTTTCATTGATCTAATTGACTGTAAGTTAAGAGTCACAAACCATGTTGGGAGTTTTCAATTCCTTTTGTCATCCTCACTCCAGCTATTAATGCTTCATACTCAGTTTCGTTGTTGAAAGTTTTAAAGTCAAAAGTGAGAGCTTGACAAAAATAGTGGAAATCAAAGCTGCTAGCACTATCACTGTGGCATATCCGACATTGGTGGATGAACCCTCAACAAATAACTAACATGGGGCATTGTTGATCTTCCCAAAGGTCAATGTTGAACTCTGCTCTAAAATTAATCAACGCTCTGTCTTTTATTGCTCTGCGAGGCTTATATTGTATGTCGAACTGACCTAACTCAACAGTTCACTTAACCGTCTATCATGAGATCGGGTTTTTGTAAGACTTGCCTTAAAGGATGGTTTATCAAGATTTCAATAGGATGTTCTAGAAAGTTTGGCCTTAGTTTCCTAGATGCCATGATAATTACGTGTGCCAATTTTTCTGATGGAGAATAACGTAACTTAGCATCATTGTTGATGTAGTAAACAGGATGTTGGATTCAACCTGATTACGCCCAAAGTATAATATGGTAGTTGTAGTACAGTTTTGGGGTGTCGTATTCACAAGAAGATGGGAAAATTATTCAAAAGATCAAAAGCTAGGGTTTCCTTCATGATTTGTGTAAAAATAATTTGTCAATTTGAAGGAATTATAAATATCAGTGTGTGAAATAATGAAGCGCTAATTTTTTCTCGATTGGTTCGGATCAATCAACATCAATTATGCAATCATATACTCAATTAAAGATATTTGTCCTAATACTTTAATTGGAAAATATATCATTAAAGCCTATTTTAATTCTATGGTAATTCTAAAATTCAGATTTCCTACAACACACTTTCCACTTTAATCTATTGAAATCAGATCCAAAAATAATCATATACATAAAGCATATAATGGTAAAGAATCACACCAATAATATTGCATGAAATTGAAATTCAACGAATAGTTTAATTTCACAATAAACAAAACATGATTGAATCTATGAGAAACCTAATAAACGTTAAATCAATCTCACAATAATTCTTGGAATTGTAATTCAATAATTATTTTTGATCAATTAATAAAAAAAACCTTGACTGAATCTATAACAAATATAATAAGAATTGAATTAATCCCAAAATAATCTCATGAAAACAGGAAATCCAAACCTTAAAATCATTTAACAATATAAGTTAGAATTACACGCGTGAAAGGACGTTAAAATCACCGATACCAATCGAGTTCCTTCGTGGCTTCACCAAATCCCTTAGTTCCTCATAGTGTTCTTGAGCCAAAAACCAAAGAAAATTATGCTTAGAGGAGAAGAATGGCGTTCTCCCTCGAATTAGGGCTTAAAATCGTTTGAAAACCGCGTTTCCATAAGTGGTTATATCAAATTAGGAAACTGAAGATTTGGGTATCAGAATGAACCATGCGCACGCATGGTATAATGGTACGTACACCGAGTAGACTTGTTTAGGCCTCGGTAGTGGATTTTTGGAGTCTCACGTACGCAACGCCTACAAGCCTATGTGTACGCATAGTATAAATTCTTGTCCGTCGGATAGGTTTCAGTATTTTGAACATTGCTTCCTTTCCTGATGTCCGATTGAGGTGATTCAAGTTGCGTTAGAAAGCTAACTAAAAAGGCTACAACTTTTATTCAGATGTCATCTTCCAACTAGATCGTTTGATTTGTCAAAAAGGGGTCCCAATATGAGGCTGAAAATCGGTGAATAACTTTTTTCGATTGGGAATTGATGTGTGATCAAACTTTGATGATATTTTATCCCTTTGACTTCTTTTCTCATCCACTTACCTCTAACACTTTCAAATCTTCATCGTAAGGTTAGGCAAAAGTTTGGAGTATTTGCACTTTAGTCCTCGAACTTTCATTTTCTTCTAAATTGATCATTTTCCTCTCTTTTCTCCCAAATTTCACATTTTCTACCAAAATGCAACCTGAATCAAAATATAAGTATAATGAGTACATTTTGGTATCAAATAATCACACGAATACAATAAATAAAAAGGGGAACATTATATTTTATACTTTTATTACACCCACCAACTTGCTTATTGCTAGTCTAGAAATTTAATGCAAAATGAGCAAATGAGTGATTGATCCATGATACGAATGAAATTATTAAGTACCAATTTAACCACATGCATGTTCCTTTCAAACTCAACACCACAAGAAATCAACAATATCATGATCATCAAGATATCAAAAACACTTGCCAAATGTGTAAGTGTATGTCAAGCCGTAGTCATCTTACTCCCAACCCTAACACATGCAACATCGAGTATGTCTCGAGCAGAAGGTTCAGCACCACAACTCACAGGTATCAAAGTGTTTAGTGTGGTTTTATCTCTATGGAGTTGAGAAAGGGTATACACTCATAAATAGAGGCTTAAATGTTTATGAATAAGCAACAAGCAAACATTGATCTTATGATAGGCATACTGTCAAATGAGAATTCATCACTTTCTTACCACAATCATACTTTGGATCAGAATAGTCAATGTAAAGGGTTGTAATATGGTTTGGGCTAGGCTGTATGAAAATGAGGATATAAATATTCAAGGATTTTCAAGCATGTAATTAGGCATTTTATCAAGTATCTCGATAGATTACATCTTTCGATCAATACACTCTTCGATATTTCAACCCCAAAATCAATCTTTTTTTTTCGTTTTTTGTTTTTTGTTTTTTTTTATTTTTTTGTTTTTTTTTATTTTTTTGTTTTTTTTGGGGATGTTTTGCTTGAGCATATGCTAACTCTTGTCATTTTCTTGCTTCTATTATTCACAAATAACCATTTAATATTTACTACACGCTTGGAAGTAAAAGATTGGGTAAATACATGGATAGACCATACTCCAATGTGGAGAAGTATGTATAACATGGGTGTATGAAGAAAATGTTATACATGTATGTATGGCTCAACATGGCTATTAGGGGTTGTAATTATTGAAAACGAAGGCTTGAAAAGCTTATATATTAATCCGAAATTGACCTTTGTCATTTTCCTAGTAACTTACCATCTTACCACAAACTATATATTCTCAAAAGAGTGTTCAAATCACAAAATCAATGAATACTCATTGCTATTTTAGTGTAAGGTGGCTCTCAATCCTCACTAACTCTCACAAGAAAATTTCAGCAAGAAACTCCTCTAACTACATGTGTTAAACCACTATCTCACCACAAGACTTGTGTGCGCAAAAAGATTCAGCAAATATCTTAGCATCTAGACTCTCATAAACAAGATTAATTTCTATTGGCATATTTTGTCATTCAAGAACATGAAATGTTCAAATAGAGACTTAATGAAAAATTTTTGACCAATTCAGCAAAACAAAACCAACATTCCATGAAAATCATGCAATTCACAAAAAATAAATTATAAATTCAAATACACTCTCCCCCAACTAAACATTGCATTGTCCTCAATGCAAAAAAAAAAAAAAACATGTATGACAGATAAAGTTAAGAAAAGATGTCACCTAAATATCGAAGTGAATCATATGAGCTCAAGTTAGGAAGCCTGAAAGTCTCCAATGGAGAGGGTGATGCAGAAAATGAAAATAAACTGAAAAAAATTGTAAAACACACTAAAAAAAATCTGATACTAATATACAAAAACACAAAGTGAGTAATGTACTTGAAGGGTGTCATGGGTGGTAAACCGGGTTTGCAAGAGAAATTTCTTCCACTGTAGACACCTGTTGCCCATAGAGTATTTTGAGTCTCTGTCCATTCACTTTGAATACCCTATCATTATTAGGGTCCTCAATTTCAACCGTCCCATTTTCAAAAGCCCGTGTTACCACAAAGGGGTCAGTCCACCTAGAGCGGAGTTTTTCTGAGAGCTTGTGAAGTCTAGAATCATACAAATACACTTTCTGGTTTGGTTCAAAAGTTTTTCTCAAAATATTTTTATCGTGAAATACTTTCATTTTTGACTTGTAGATTCTATAACTTTCATAGGCATCATTTCTTAACTCCTCTAACTCACTCAATTGAAATTTCCTATGTTTACCTCCCTCTTCTAGATCAAAGTTGAAGTGTTTAATGGCCCAAAAGGCTCGATGCTCAAGTTCGACAGGTAAATGGCAAGGCTTTCCAAAGATTAGTCTATAAGGTGACATGCCTAGGGAAGTCTTAAAAGTTGTACGGTAAG
Source organism: Olea europaea var. sylvestris (assembly GCF_002742605.1). Lineage (NCBI taxonomy): Eukaryota > Viridiplantae > Streptophyta > Magnoliopsida > Lamiales > Oleaceae > Olea > Olea europaea. The sequence goes on along the minus strand of NC_036245.1, from coordinate 1,643,709 downwards.
CCCAAAGTACATCATTCAGTCTCAACGACCAATCCTTACGATTAGGCTTCACCGTCTTTTCCAAAATTTGTTTAATTTCCCAATAAGCCAATTCTACTTGTCTACTAGTTTGTGGGTGAAAAGAAATGGAAATTTTATGAATCACCACATACTTTTTCATTAGTGCCTCAAATGAAAGGTTGCAAAAGTATGTGCCTCTATCACTAATGATAACACGTGGTGTACCAAATTGAGACAAAATATTTTCTTTAAGGAGTTTTATTGTCATTGGCTCTACAAGCAACCGCCTCTACCCACTTAGACATGTAGTCCACAACCACAATGATGTATAAATAGCCAAAAGAGGGTGAAAATGGTCCCATAAAGTCAATGTCCCAACAATCAAACACTTCAACTACCAAAATGAGACTTAAAGGCATCATATTACGGCGGAAAATAGCACCTATTTTTGACACCTCTCACAAGATCTACAATAGACATCTAAACCCTAAACAAGGTGGGCCTATAAAAACCACACTGCAAAATTTTTGCAGCAGTCTTTTTCATAGAAAAGTGACCCCTACAAGCTTGGGTATGGCAAAAATCTAGTACACTGGGTATCTCTTCATCAGGAACACATCATCTCAATATTTGGTCGGGGCAATACTTAAATAAACAGGGGTCATCCCAATAAAAGTTACGTACCTCAACCAAGAATTTTCTCTTATCCTGTGCACTCCACTCCTTTGGGATTTCACCTACAACCAAGTAATTCACAATATTAGCAAACCATGTTAGAGAAGAGATAGTAAATAAATTTTCATCAGGAAATTCATCTCTAATTGGCAAGGTGTTTGAGTTGTCTTCAAAAGTCAACCTTGACAGATGGTCAGTTACAACATTTTCCACTCCCTTTTTATCTTTGATAATGAAGTCAAATTCCTGCAAAAGTAAGATCTAACGTTTTAATCTTGCCTTAGCATCCTTCTTTGCAAAAAGGTGTTTAAGGGCTGCATGATCTGTAAAAATAGTAATGGGAGAGCCAATCAAATAGGATCGAAACTTATCAAGCGCAAAGACTACCGCTAATAATTCTTTTCAATAGTGGAATAATTCATTTGAACACTATTTAGAGTTCTACTAGCGTAGTAAATTACAAAAGGCTTACCTTCTTTTCATTGCCCTAGAACAGCACCTACCACAAAGTCGCTAGCATCACACATAATTTCAAATGGCAATGTCCAATTAGGTGGTTGCATTACGGGTGCAGAGGTGAGTTTACCAATCAACAATTCAAATACATTTTGACATTCAGGTGTCCATTCAAAAGTTACATCTTTGTTTAACAAGTTACATAGGGGTCTAGATGTGGATGAGAAATTTTGTATAAACCTCCTATAAAAACCTCCATGACCAAGAAATGATCAAATGTCCTTTACTATCTTAGGTGTAGGCAATTTAGAGATCAATTCAATTTTTGACTTATCTACTTATATCCCTCTTGAATAAATAATATGCTCTAAGACAATATTGAAAGACACCATGAAATGACATTTTTTCTAATTCAAAACTAAGCATTTTTCTTCACATCTAGCCAAAATTCTTTTCAAATTCAACAAACATGTATCAAATGAGGTCCCAAAAAAAGCCAAGTCATCCATAACACACTTCCATGCAATCCAATACTATGTCACTAAACACACTCATCATGCATCTTTGAAATGTGGCAAGGGCATTACAAAATCCAAATGGCATCCTACGAAATGCGTAAGTACCAAAAGGATACGTGAATGTGATTTTTTCCTAGTCTTCTAAAGTAATCTCAATTTGATAGTATCTTGAATAGCCATCTAGAAAACAGTAAAATGGATGACCAGTCACACGTTCAAGTATTTGGTCCAAAAAGGGAAGGGAAAATGGTCATTGTGAATTGCAGCATTTAACTTCCTATAATCAATGCACATGCGCCAACCAGTTACCGCTTTTGTAGGGACCAATTTACCTAGTTCATTTTTTACTACAGTGACACCTGACTTCTTGGGGACCACCTGTGTAAGACAAACCCATTTAGTGTCTACAATTAGGTAAATAATTCCTGCGTCTAGCAATTTAAGCACCTTATTCTTTACCACTTCCTTCATTGTGGGGTTTAACCTACCTTGTGGGTCTCTCCTAGGATTAGTCCCTTCCTCTAGATGAATCCTATAGGAACAAATTAAAGGACTAATACCTATGATGTCGGCTATAGTCCGTCCCAATGCAAATTTGTGTTCGTTCAAAATGCTTAAAAGTTGCTTACATTGTAATGCATCCAATTATGATGAAATAATGACAGGAAAGGTATCACCTGATCCAAGGATCACATGTTTTAGTCCTGTAGGAAGTTGTTTCAATTCTGGCCTAGCTTTCAATGCTTGATGGTTTCTGTCCTCCAGTCATTTCTGGCAATTCCTCAAACTTGGGTTGCCATGGTGAAGTCCTACGGTCCTACAATTTTGCAAAAACAGCACAAATGTTAGCATACTCACCAACATCAAAATCACATTAAATTTCAGAATTTAGGAGAAAATAGTTCAAAAGATCAGAGTCAATTGTTATGGATGCTTCTTCCTGAGTGAATGCATCAATCATGTAGTTTTGATGGCATTCATCATCTTCCGTAGGTTGTTTGGTGACATGGAAAATATTGACTTCTAGAGTCATATTTCCAAATGTCAGCTTCATCAAATCATTCCTGCAATTGACAAGAGCGTTAGCTGTAGCAAGGAAAGCTCTACCAAGTATAATAGGGATTTTAGAGTTAACATCCACCTCAACCTTCACATCTAATACCAAGAAATCAATGGGGTAATAAAATTTATCAACCTGAACTAACACATCCTCAACTACTCTCCTTGGTCGAAAAGTGGATCGGTTAGCTAATTGTAGAACCACTGAGGTGGGTTTCATCTCTCCTAGACCCAACAACAAGTATATAGCATAGGGCATGTGGTTGACACTAGCTCCTAAATCAAGAAGGGCTTGTGCAAACTCACGGTTCCCAATGACACGAGAAATGGTAGGACAACCAAGGTCCTTATACTTTGGTGAGATCCTTTGTTCTATCACTGCACTCACTTACTCGGTCAAGAAGGCAGTTTTTTTGACATGATGTTTATTTTTTACAGTGCATAAGTCCTTAAGGACTTTAGCATACGTAGGAACTTGAGAGATCACATGCAAGAGAAGCAAATTGATTTTGACTTGTCTAAGATGTTCTAGGATTTCATTATGCTGGCCTGTTGATTTCGAAGTGGACTTGAGAGCTTGAGGGAAAGGTATTCTAGCTGGGTTTTCCACTACTTTCTCACTAGGACTGCTCTCATTAAGCTCACTTGGCTCTTTTTCGTTCTCTCTAGGTGAAGGGGTTGGTTCTACAACCTTCCCTGATCTAGTGGTTATGGCATTCGTCTCCTTAAAATTGTTTTCTTCGGATCCTAAGGTTTGTGCCATGTGCTGCCCTTTTGGGTTTGGTTGAGCTTGAGTTGGAAACTTCCCACGTTACCCTACAACTAAGGCATTGGTTAACTTAGACATATGATTCTTTATCTCTTTCTTTTCCTCGACTACCTGGATAATCATAGTCTCAAATTTTTGATTTGTTTTGCCTTGTGCCTCGATGAATGCATGTAGGGTGTCTTCTAAGAAATTCCTAGAGGACATGGGTTGAAGTGGGGGTGCATTGTAAGCTCGAGTTTGTTGGGCATGTTGTTGATTCTCAGACTTCCAACTAAAGTTAGGATGATTCTGCCACCCAGGGTTATAAGTCTTAGAGTAAGGGGTGTAGGGATTTTTATATATGCCTAAAGCATTACAGTGTTCCTTATAAAGTCTCCTCATCTCAGCATAAGTAGCACACTCTTGTGCTGGATGATCCATGCCACCACACACAAAACAAAACCCTTTAAACTCAACATGGGAAACAACATGTGTAGGTTTTAAATCCTTAGTACGTAGGGCTTCTAATTATCTAGTGACCCTTTCTACCTTGGCTCTAAGGTTTTCTTCCTCCCTAAGGTGATAAATGTCTGTGCTAGTAGAGTTTCCCTGAGGTCGTGACCTATTGGTGCTATCGGAGGCATTAGGTCCAGTCCAAGTATGAGCCTTTTTAGCTAAGTCGTTTAGATACTCTATGGCTTTATCCAAGTCTTTTTGTAAGAAGTCTCCATTACACATCATTTCTACAAATTGACGCTCCCTAGGTGTTAGGCCCTCATAAAAGTAATTCACTACTCGCCAACTCTCATATCCATGGTGGGGGCAAAGGGTTTGTAACTCTTTGTATCTCCCCCATACTTGGTATAAGGTTTCACTATCATTTTTGGCAAATGAGGAAATTTTCTTCTTAAGGGCAGTGGTCTTATGATAGGGGTAATATTTTCCAAAGAAAGCTTGGGTCTTTTCAGCCCAAGTTCCAATCGAACGTGATTTCAATTAATACAACCAACTTTTTACTCGTTCTTTGAGTGAAAATGGAAAAAATTTAAGTCTGATTGTATCCATTGTACCGCGTTGATTGTGAAAGGTTGCAACTACTTCCTCAAATTCCCGAATATGCATGTATGAATTTTCATTTTCAAGTTCGTGAAAAATGGGAAGAAGTTGAATCATTCTCGATTTTAGGTCCATACGTGGCATATTGGGTGGGAACATAATGCAAGATGGCGTGGAAGTACGTGCTAGATGAAGGTAATCATGTAGGGTCCTATAGGGCGCATCGCCGTGCTCACTATCGTTCATTGTGTTGTGTAATGTGATGCTCGCGTCTACAGATGTAGAATCGAAAAAAAGGTTAGAAAGTGATTCAAACTCTAGTTGAAGTCTTGCAATGAATCACCCTCGCTCATCTCGATACTTATTCATAAAGCACAAAAATGCAAAAATGTGATAAATAACAAAATACAACTAAAAATAAATAACAAACTAAAAATATAAAAGAGGAACGAAGTCACCTTTTTGCTTGAAATTTTTTTAATTATTTATACCGTCTCCCCGGCAACGGCGCCAAAATTTGATTACGTCCAAAGTATAATACGGTAGCTTTAGTACAACTTTGGGGTGTTGTTTCCAGAAGGAGATAGGAAAATTACTCAAAAGATCAAAAGCTAGGGTTTTCATCGTGATTAGTGTAAAAATAATTTATCAATTAGAATGAATTATAAATATCAATGTGTGAAATAATGAAGCGTCGGATTTTCCTCGATTGGTTCGGATCAATCATCATCAATTACGCAATCATATACTCAATTAAAAATATTTGTCCTAATACTTTAATTGGAAAATATATCATTAAAGCCTATTTTAATTCTATGGTAATTCTAAAATCTAAATTTCCTACAACACACTTCCCATTTTAATCTATTGAAATCAGATTCAAAAACAATCATATACATAAAGCATATAATGGTAAAGAATCACACCAATAATATTGTATAAAATTGAAATTCAACGAATAGTTTAATTCCACAGTAGACAAAACATGATTGAATTTATGAGAAACATAATAAACGTTAAACCAATCTCACAATAATACTTGGAATTGCAATTCAATAATTATTTTTGATTAATTAATAAAAAAAAGCTTGACTGAATCTATAACAAATCTAATAAGAATTGAATTAATCCCAAAACAATCTCATGAAAACAGGAAATCCAAATCTTAAAATCATTTAACAATGAAAGTTAGAATTACATGCGCGAAAGAACGTTAAAATCACCGATACCAATCGAGTTCCTTCGTGGCTTCACCAAATCCCTTAGTTCCTCATAGTGTTCTTAAGCCAAAAACCAAAGAAAATTATCCTTAGAGGAGAAGAATGGCGTCATCCTTCAGGTACCAAAATGAACCATGCATACGTATAGTTATAATGGTGTGTAATCCTAGTAGACTTGTTTAGTCCTCGTTAGTAGATTTTTGGAGTCTTGCGTAAGCAAGGCATGCAAGCCTATGCGTACACATAGTATAAATTCTTTTCCGCCGGATAGCTTTCAGTATTTTAAACATATCTTCCTTTTCCAATGTCCGATTGAGGTGATTCAAGTTGCATTAAAAAGATAACTCAAAGGGATACAAAGATTTCATCTTCTAATTAGATCATTTGATATGTCAAAAAGGGGTCCCAATATGAGACTGAAAATCGGTGCATAACTTTTTTCGATTGAGAATTGATGTGTGATCAAACTTTGATAATATTTCATCCCTTTGACTTATTTTCTCATCCACTTGACCTCTAACACTTTCAAATCTTCATCATAAGGTTAGGCACAAGTTTGGAGTATTTGCACTTTAGTTCCCGAACTTTCATTTTCTTCTATTTTGGTCATTTTCCACTCTTTTCTTCCAAATTTCACATTTTCTACCAAAATACAACCTGAATCAAAATATAAGTATAATGAGTGCATTTTGGTATCAAATAATCACAAAAATACAATAAATAAAAAGGGAAAACATTATATTTTACACTCTTATCACAACCTTCTTTCCTGGTTAGCACAACACTAATAGCTTGCTGAGATACAGCAAGATACAGTGTCAGTGTTTATCCTGCCTTGGGTTTAGAAATGATTGGTGATTAAGCTAGCTATTTTTTAAGCTCTTCATAAGCATTTTTGACACTCTATCGTCCATTTAAACTTTTTTTCCTCCTCGTAATAAATCGAAAAATGAATTGCATCAATCTGTAAATTTGGAGACGAAAAATCTCAAGGCTTTACACCTTTTTAGGGTGAACAAGGGCCTTCATCTCAATGATAGCTTGTATCTTTTCCAGATTCATCTTGATCCCTCTTTGATTAAATAGGTAGCCAAGGAACTTTCCTGAGCTTATCCCAAATGCACATTTGTGGGGTTTAACTTTATCTTATATTTTCACAGGATTCCGAAACATATCATCGAGGTATTGTTGATGGTCCTTGGCATCTACGCTCTTGACTAGCATGTCTTCAACATATACATCCATGGTTATACCAATCTATTTAGCAAAAATTGTGTCCATAAGGCGTTGATATATAGCTCTGGCATTTTTAGGTTGAAAGGCATAACCTTGTAGTAGTAGAGACCTTGGTCAGTAATAGACGATGTTTGTTCTTAGTCATGTTCATACATGGGGATTTGATTATATCTCGAGTATGTATTCGCGAAGCTTAACAACTTATGTCTTGTAGTGACTATCTTTGAGACATGCTCTGTTGAGATCAATGAAGTCTATGTATGCTCTCCAGTCTCCATTGTTCTTTTTAACTAACATAGGGTTGGCCACCCACTTTAGGTAGTTTGCCCCATGAATAAATCCATTGTTGAGTAGCTTCTCTACCTCCTTATTTAGGGCCTCATACTTTTCTGTATTTAAGGGTCTATGTTAATGTTGTCTCAGTCAAATTAAAGGATCAATGTTCAACCCGTGGCAGGCCGATTGTAGGATCAATTTTATGTCTTTGAGGCTTCGAGAAAAGACATCAAGGTTATGTCAGAGAACTCTATCAAGTGGGACCTTATTGGTAGAGGTAGTTCATGACCTATCCTAAGCTCATTCACTGAGATATCACAACTAACTTGAATTCTATCCAACTCTTCAATGGATTCTCCAATTTGTCCTTTAAACTTAACTCCATGGTCCAGGTCGGCATTAGCTATGTAGGCCATATGTATTCCAGGCATAACAGAATGTGCACTGCCTCCAGATAGATCTTCATTCAACACTTTGTAACAATCTCCTTGTTGCCTTTAACATGTCCAACACCATGAGGAATAGGTAATTTAAATTAATAGTGGTGCATCAATACAATTGCTTTAAATAAAAAACAAGAGGTCGTCCCATAATTGCTTCATATGGAGAGGTTGAGTTAAACACAATTGACCCGATATTAATCTTAGATCGACAGGAGGTATCCCTAACCTCCACGGTGAGTTTAATATTTCCTTTTGCCTTAGTTAGAGCTTCGTTCAACCCAATACCTAGATGTGGTTATGGTTGGAGGAAATGCAATAGGACTTCCATCCACTTTAGTATACTAACATATTGGATTTTGAGAGCACTATCGGTGTCTACCAATACTTTTTGGACAAATACTCCAACTGTTGGTAGGGCCATTACTAGCATACCTAGATTGGGGTATAGTTCAACTTCTTCATTGTTGAACGATAGGCAATCATCTCTTGCGTCCTATAATATCTTTTTGTGTACCAATTTTAGTGAGGTTGACCCTAATGGGTCTCTTCATACTGGATTCTCGACTTTAACTATATTACTTTCCTTCGAACATATCATCTCAAAGCACTTGTAAGCTGATATTGCATGATTTGGCTTTAACTTGGTTTCCACACAATACTCTCATCCTATCCGGAGCGGAAAATTTTATGCAATAGTGCTATATCAATGTAGCTGCCTTCAACTTATGTAATATGGGTCTGCCTAGTATGGCGTTATAGTTGGATAGTATATCTACCACCACGAAGTCAGCTATGGTTTTCCTCTGATAGGGGACATCTTCCAATTCTATAATTAGAGCAATTTGACCTAGTGCTTCAACGGGATCACATGTAAAACCTTGTAACTTTTTAGGGGTAAAGTTAGAGGTATCTCTGTAGGATTCCCATCCGTTCAAAATTTTTTCCATACAGAATGTTGACCGAGCATCCATTATCCACCAAATTTTATCGTGTTCGAATATCGGTAATGGGCATGGTGATTACCAAAGAATCACTCTAATTCTACAGTATTCCCTGAGAGTCCTCTTTTAAAAATCCAAACCATTTTGGATCCACATTCAAGGCAAGGTTTGATTTATACCTTCCGACCCGTATTTTTGCCAGATGCATGCATTCTTAGCTTATTTTTTATGTTCCCGTCTAAAACTTTCCATGCATTGGTTCCCTTCTGTAAGCCTTCTAATTTCTACCCTGCGTGGAAGATGTCAAATTGGTGAGGCTGGTAGAGCAGGTTGGGAAATACCTTGCTGATGAGGATTAGGTGTTTGCATATGGAGATTTTGGGGTTACTTTCCTTGGTTTGGCTAAGAATTACAGTAGTTGACCTTGTTGGATTAGGGACTCTACTTGTTCCTTCAAGTCCTAACAGTCATCAGTGTTATGGCCAACCAACTTGTGATATCTGCAATATTTCTTCTGATTGGTTCCCACAACGTCCTTATTTTGAAGAGGGGTCTACGAAAGACCTCTTTTATCACCTACTTGCATAAAGACTCCTTTCAGGGTGTTGATCAAGGGGGTGATATTCTTGAAACTTTTTCGGTATGGACGAGGTTGGTCCTTTCCCTTCAACGCTTCTTTCTTTCAGGCAAGGGGCCTTTAATGACTTTTTTGTCCTTTACCTCAACTGAGCTATGAGGATCTATTCTTCCATCGTTGTAATCTGAGGTCACCTCCTCAACACTTATATGCATTTCAGCTCGGTTCAAAAATTTATGATAAGTCTTTGGCCCATCTTCGTGTACAGACTACCAAGACATAGTCCTGGGTCGAAATCTAGATAGGATTGCTATGAGGGTTGCATCATCAGAGATATTTTCTACCTTCATAGATTGTTTATCAAACATGTTGAGGCAACTCTTTAGTTATTCACTCCGCCTTCGCTTACTGCTCACCAAACGCTCTTTTGGCGTAATTTTAGCTTTAGAACCCATCAACTGAGCTAGAAAAATAGTCACAAGATCAGTCTAATTTTTTATAGACCTATGGCATAGCCTTCTGAAACATTGCTAAGATTTGTCTCCCAATGATAAGAGAATAGCCTTGCACATTATTGCATTGCTGGCTCGTTGTAATTCCATCCATGTAGTATATTTATCAAAATGGCTTATGGGGTCTTCTTTTTCTATAATAAAAGTTGTAGTATTTTTACTTCCTCAAATAATTGCTTAATAAGTGTATCTTCTGTGAAAGGAAATGGTGGTTGGTAAGATATTCTTCCACAATACCTTTATGTTTGGCTCCATGTCAGCACTACATTTTCTCAGAGCACTCATTTCAGGTTTATCCTTTTTGAAGTGATTCTTTGAATAGGCTGAGTTTGCTCATCTTTGAATATTAGTGAAAGCTGAGTACCCAACATATCAAACACACTTTTGGCCCTTTTGGTAGTTCGTTTTATAGGTAGAGGTGAGCTCTTTACTTCATCAATTTTACTCTTAGACGATGCTTTCCCTGATATGAGCAAACTTCTTCTAGTGGGACGTCATCCAATTCTTTTCCTAGCAGACGATTCCACCACTATGTCAGCTAGGGAAGATGAGGTAGCCTGATTTCGTTCCAACCGATTGATGGCAGTAATCACACATTCTATGGCTTCCTTCATAGCAATAAGTTGAGGGTTGTCGCCTCCAACTAATTAATTCCTTCTTTGAAGATTGTATATGTTGGTTTGGTTGACATTGGTACGAAACGGCTGAATTACTATCCTTTGTATTTTTATGGAAGACGTATGGTTGTTTTTTTTTTTTCCCTCTTTTTTGGGGTCAAATGGGAATAGTATTGGCTGCTTATACAAGCGGCTCTCCTTTTAGCGCCAAACTATTGAAGTAAAAAAATGACTAGAATGATTTTTGTCAACTTAATTGGTAATTTGTAAGAGGTAATTGCTGAATTAGTAAACAAAAGAGTTCTTTATATTGATTGGAGCATTCTAGAAGTGTGCACGATCTTAATATACTTTCCATTTACAAGATTTTGATTGGTGTTTGAGATCGACTTTATCAGTTCATCATTACTTGGGCTGTAGTGATAGCATCAATTAACAATGGCAGGATGTCATCTAATCATTACTTGTAATTGATCGTTCAAGTAAGAGATGCTAATGTTAGAGATGTCAAATGGCACGATACAATTGAATAAGGTGAAAGGTGCATCAGTGATGGCGGGTTTCCAGACATCAATATATTTCTAGAAATGACGACAGTCTTTAACCTAAGCTATTCTTAGGGATATTATGTTCGACCTTGGTGATAGACCATTAATGAGATGATCTATTCATTATAATAAGGTCAAAGTTTGTACCCTAACAAAATATCTTATTGAAAATAAGTTTTAGAAAAGACTAAATATATTCACAATACAGTTTTGAATAATTAAGTTACATTTTAATTGAATAAAAGGTTCATAACATTTACACATTATCACGTTCATGTCTCAAATATTTTTCATTACATTTTTATTCGAAATTTAAATTGTTTCAATTGTGGTTTCTCTCCAAATTTTTCTGTAAAATAGAATAAAAATACTTATTTGTCCATTGCATTTTTAAATAAGTAAAATAAATAATCATATAAAAATGAGATTAACTATTTGGTCCTAATTTTAAAGTACATTAACAAAGTTTTTGGATAAAATCATGATTAAGGACAAACTTTTAAAATCAATGAAATGTTAAAAATAAGAATATGATAATAAATAAAAGTAAATGATTTTGGGTTCGTTTGATTGCAAAGATGAAATTTGGATGGAAAGAAAAAGAATTTCAAGGAATTAAATTGTCTAGAAATTATTTTCTTGAGAATTGTAAATTATTGTGTTTAATTGGTATAATTTTTCACGAGAAAAATGTTGAAATAAATTTATTTTTGGTGTTCATTTAACTTTATTTTATATGAAAATTGTTGATTAAAATGATTGAATTTACTGGTATTGGAGATGAATTTTGTTTCTATTGCCAACAAAAAAAAAATTCAAGAAAATCATTTATCTTTTGGTGTTCATTTGGCTTTGTTTTATATGAAAATTGTTAGTTAAAAAGAAATATTTTTTTGCAGTAATCTTTAGAATTTGTTTCCATTGTCAAAAAAAAAAATCTGAAAAAAAAAGTGCTATAGTAATCGAAAATTTCAATTCTGAAATTCCTTAAGAAGTAAGAAAAATCCTCGATGGCATGAGAGGCTAGAAAATGAATTCTATGGGAAAATAGAGCCACAAATAAGAAAAACATGGAATTGGAATTGATTTTCCATTTTCCGTGAAAATTTTGAGTGTATCAAAAACATCCTTAATGTAATTAAAATGTTGTGTATTTATTTTTAAAAAAAAAATGGGGCTTGAATATAATTAATTTAGAAAATGAGTCCAGGGGAATCCACCGCCACCAAAAAAAAGTATAAAAGGTAAATATTTCCTCATTCTCTGCGTGCAATCAAAATTAACAGCAATGTAAAAACTGATGACATTTTCATCTCTCTCGAATTCTCCCCAGGTTTTCTTCACTCCACATCCGCACCACCTGCTCTATCCTCGCTATACCTCACACCCATCTTCCCCGTTAAACCAGCCTAAACCCTAAAATTTTGGTGCCCTCTCAGCCGTCGAATTTTGTTAGTTTCATTTTATACTACAGAAAAATCACATACATCCATTTTTATAGTAAAAAAGTGTAATTTCTTTTGTGGGTTTGTTTATTGCACAAACATTATGGGAAAGAGAAAGAGAAGGGTTGAATTGAATGAAACACCATCATCTTCAGGTAATTTTTATTTTATTAAATTTTTCTGGGTTAATTTTTTTTTTTTAATTTTATTTTGTATATTATATGATAATTGTTTATATGATTGACAGATTTTGATGGGGTTTTGGTGGGTCAGTGAAATGCTGAAATAAGGGCTGAATTTTTCTAAGAAACTTTTTAATTCTGTTTTAGAAAAATTAAACCTTTTGTTATAATTCCTTTTTTGAGAAAGAATGGAAGTTATAATTATATATCTTGATGAATAGAAGTATATATTTTCTTGAGAATATGGATCTTGATAAAGGCCTTTGATGCATTAAAAAATGAATTAATGTTTGTTTACATATTGGCTTTTGTGTTGATGGGAATGTGTGGAGTTTTGCATTTTTAATTTTTTGTTTCATTATCAAGTGTATCGATTCAGTTGGGAACTAGGCTCTACATTTTTTTATACTCCAAATTGTTGGCTAAAAGTTTTTATCTTTAGTAGGGACATGCCATATCGGGATGTTTTGCATTATGGTTTTGAATAGTGTAGAATTATGGTGTCCTTGTCTTCAACTTTTAACCCCTGGTATATATACTGAGTTAGTGCAGTTATAAGAGAAAGTAAAATCTCGTTTCAATAGAACAAATAACTATAAAGAGATTGATGGAATCCCTATTGGGAGCGGGGGTGCTGGCACTTTTTTTTTCCTTGTACTTATCAAGTTGAAAGAGTTCCGATTTGAACTGATATACCTTTTATCTTGGAAAGAGATAGATAGTCTTACTTAGGAACTTTTACAGCCAAATACATGCTTTGCGAATGCTAATAGTGAGCTGGCTTGTACCACTTTGTGGATAGTTGTCTTTGTTTCAAACATATGGTGGCTGATGGTTGTAGAGGAGCTGGACTATGGTTGGGAAAGGAGATGAACTTATTTATTTATTTTTTTTTTTATGTTTTCTTTTCTTTCGTATTGATCTGTCTAACCTATTTTTTTACTTAAATCCTTGGACTTCAAAGATTTACTTGGGTAGCTGAAGTTTCGGTGAGATTTTACTTCGTCACTGATCTTTTTTTTTTTTTGCGTGTTTGATTGCACTCCTTTTATAATGTTGGAACATTTAAACAAACTAACAGTTTTCCAAGTCCACACCAGTTTTAAATATGCCACATCATATTTTCCATTTAGTGTATTTGAAGGAGGTTAATGGAATAATTTAATTGGAGCAAAAAGAAACTTAAGAAACTGATTTGGAAATAAAAGAGGTTCGGTGATACAACTGAGACTTTGCTTAAAGGTCAGCTACTAATCCTTTAACCATAGAATGATGTGATGAAATCTGGATTCTATTGTTCACTAAAAACGTGAAATTTATGGCCTTCGGTGATTGTTATAGCCCTGGAAACTTTTTTTCTTATGAAACAAATGAAAGAACGAAAAAGATGCACCCATTTGTAATTTCTCTTTTTCTTATTAATTCACCCTATGTATATGCAATCCTGCTTGTTGATTTTATGTCACAAATTGTCTCCTACACATTGATACAAATGAACTGCTATGGAAGATCCATTTTTGCATCTTCTGCATCCTTTCTTTCAATCGTGAATTTTTCTACATCCTCATCCCCCTTTTTTGATGTTAAAGTTGCATGCCCTTTAAATTCTTTGATTTGGCTCTCATATATATATATATATATATTTAAATGACTAACTCTTTCATATCTTGGTGGTGTATCGGGGTCCCCATCTTCCAAGTTTTTGCAAGCCAAACCGACCCTGCTTACTTTATAACTCTAACTATAGCATTTTATTGGACAACGTAGTATACAGCTATCCTCATTATGTAAATCAATAAGAAAACATATGTACTTGTTTCATTTTTTACTTTTCCATCAACATGCTAAGTAGTTATATCTGTATTGCATAAGCCCAACCTACTTCTAGGTGATATTTGTTACACTGTAATCAGCTCAATCACCATCCCTCAAATTTTGCTTCCATTTGTCTTGCATCTAGACAAATTGGTTTCTCATCTAATCCTCTATACAACCTCTCTCATGTCAAAGATCGTAATTTATTTTACTATAGTTAACCTTCTATTTAATGGAGTTTGATAAATTCTCGAGAGGATCCACATTTCGCGTTTCATTAAATAATTTGTTGAAACAATTACTCATATCTTTCTGTTATCTTACTGGTGTGGCAGTATGCTACAATATACCTTGCTTTTTATCTCTAATATACTTGGTTTAGATCTATCTCAACGTCTGATATGTGAGGATCTCATTCTCATAAATAGCTTTCTGCCCATTCTTGGTTCCATAGACAAGCCCTTCTCGATTCCTGTTAGCTCGTTAAGCTGATTTATGCATTTTAAAAGTTTATGCATATTTACGTATTGACAAGTTTCTATAGCATCCTGTAGCTTTAAGTGCTATCTGAACCTTCCTACTTTACCCACCATATTTCCATATTAGGTGGCTTCTAAGTTTAAACTCTCGGAAGACCTCATTTACTAGGTTATGCATCCACCAAGTTGCTTCAATCCTTCATCCAAAACTCTATCCTTCGACTCTGATCCCTAAAGCAAAAAAAAATAAAATTTCATATTCTGTACACCATGTAATATGTACCTTCTCTTTTTCCTGTTTTCCAAGCAGTTTACCTCAATAGCACCTCTGTTACATTCAGATTTGATTGCATCTGTTTTTATTTTTTATTTTTATATGAGTTACATGCCTGACTCTGCATTACTATTGAAGAGTCACTGATAACTGTTCTTTGAATTTCGCAGACTTCATGCCACCTTCACCTCAGACAGATATGTTGTCAAAACAGGTTTGTTTCTTATAGTTCCCTTTTTTTGCTCTCTCTCTCACTCACTGTATTTCGGTTAACCATTATTTTAATGCAGCACCAAGCAGAACACAATGCAGCACAGCCTCCATTATCCATTACGGATATTAGGGATAGCTCTATGAAGATACCACAAGGCAACCAGTCCCCTCATGGTTCTGGTTGTGGTTTATTATTGAGGCACCCTCATCATTGTTTTAACCGCCGTTACTCTAAACGAAGCTCTAATTATCCTGAAGCATCAACTTCTAATCGGAAGGGTCATCCCGCTTATGATACTAAATTGTCCTTTAAACAGCCTAGTAAAAACTTTTCAGACTCGCAGCATAGAGGTACACTTCATTGGCAGTTCAGATTCTATGTATAGATCAATCTAATTGTCCTTTAAACAGCCTTCTCTTGCCTTCTCATTTAGATTTTTGTTTAATTGTCTCGTTTTAATCTCAGAAAGTAGGGAGAGAACATTCCATAAGCCAGAAAGAATTAGATCAAGTTCATTGGCGATGAACGCAGTATCTGGTGATGTGCGGAAAATGGAATGTGGTATATGCCAGAAATTCGTGAGGAAAAAACCCTTTATCCTCGGGAACTCTATGTCATCTAGTGATGTCTCAGTGGTAGCCGTTTTAGTCTGTGGTCATGTTTATCATGCTGATTGTTTGGAAATGAAAACGAGCCATGAAGATAGACGGGATCCACCTTGTCCACTGTGTGCAAGCCAGCTCTCGCGTGTTGCCTAGACACGTCGGGTTACTGTACAGGTTTTGTATGCCAAACCAGAAAAAATAGTTCCTGGAATTATTAGGATATGGTGTTTTTGCAGGTGTTTTAGAGCAATGTTATCCTAGTTTACTAGGAATCATCAAATATCTGGTTATTATGACAAAGATGCATTTGTATATTTAAGTTTAACATATGAAGATCAGATGAGAGCTCTGGTTTTCCACTATGGAGAGCATTACAATAACATATTTCAATATCTGTACTTTTTATTCCTTCTTTTTCATTTTTTTCCGTAGTGCTCACTCTTTATCCTTTGTTTTCCACTATGGAGAGCATTACGATAATTACGGTCTTAGAATATCTTTGCTACGTGTTAGTTTTTTATTGTGATGCGTACACTCTAAACTTCGAAGAATTGGCAAGCCAAGGAACAGAAAGATTCACTTGTAAAAGGAAGAGTCAATAGAAAAATGTTCGTTAAATAAGTAATACAAACATAATTGACATAATATGAACACCTACTTCACATTCTTCATCAAATTTGATTTTTCATTTTTTTCTTTCTTTCTTTCTTTCTTTTCCCCCCCCCCCCCCCCGTCCCCCCTTTTTTTTGAGAATGTAAAATGAATATCATTATGAAAGATCTCCATGAATTATGTGGAAAATAAAGAATAAAATAATATCAACACAATCAAAGCAACAACATCTCCTCTTGTACAGAGGAATTGTTGCTAGAATTGCACCTGATGTTGTTGCAGTGGCATCTGATGCATCTTTTTTTTTTTTTTATCTATTAATCGATGAATTGCTGCCAAGTGTTATCTGTATCAATTCTATCAATCATTTTCTGTATATATAGCAGAACTGTCAAAGCAGTTGATAAAGTAGTAATGTGAGAAACTACTAAGTGAGCCATCTTATTCCCATTTCGAAGAATAAATTGATATGAACTACTAAGTACCTAATGCTATGATGTCACCTTGGAGCAAAAGACGTGTGTTAAAATAAAAATTTTGAATGAATACTTCGGACGACTTGGAGAGTCTCTTACAGTAATGCCAATGGATGGGTTAAGGTTTCTTGGAGGAGACCCCACATCACGCTAATGCTTGCCCAACTTCAACCGAGAAAATTATCGAGCCAATATGATCTCGAATAACTACACCTATTCTGGTGGAATTTATCCCTGCTTGCAGTATTCAATTTGAGCTTCTCATAATCCAGCGCGTTCCACATCAATATTCTGTTCCATACTCCATGTTTCTCTCTAGAAAACTAATCATATGGGTTCAAAGGAGAACGGACAAGGCACTCATTGGTCTGTATATCCGAATATACTCCTCGTTGCCAACCCACCACCTCAAACCCTTTTGCAAAAGGTCACTCACCATGGAAGGCTTTTTCAAAGGTATAGACCCATGGACGGACCCACATGGGGTCATGTGGGGTCAAATGACCCCTTACATTTTTTTGGGTCATTTCTTTCACATTTTACTTTTGACGCTCATTACGAGATGTCAAACGAAATCGAAATATTGCATTATTATACCAATTTGAAGTGTTCACAGAATAGTTTTTCACTTATGAATGGCGTGTGAAACGGTCAACCACAGCAAAAGTTATAGTGTGTCAAAATATACCATTCCAAACTAGTACTTCGAGAATTTCGATAATATGCTAAATTTAAAAATTCACTTATGATCGTACATTCGTCGAATCTACAAATCGCCTACGTCACTAAAAAACTCGTAATCATATCAAATGATCCAAACGGATATTAAAAATAATTAAACATGCGTCAAACGTACGTCTCTAAAAAACGTCTAACTCGTCTTTCCTTTAAAAAATTTTAATTATTTTATTAACGTTTATTAGTTTTGCACAAAAAATTTCTTAAGATAATTTACATCGTTTTATTAGCAAATTTTGCATTGAGTATGACTTAAAAAAATTTATGATTGTTATAGATTAAATGTAATTTAAATTACTTTCGAATTAAATTTGAATTTCATTTATTTTCTAGATTGAATTTGAATTTTATTCCAATTCATTTAGTTCCTACATTTAACTTGATTTACTCACCATCAGCTCAGCATTTGTCAATGAGGTTGTAAACAAAACTGTTGACCTCTAAAAATGGCTCTTCCACGTGGTCAACTTGTAGCTACTCCACGTATTTCTCCCTACGAAATGAACAAACTGTCAGGCGCACACGGCCGGAACCGACGGGGGTGGCGGCCGTATATACTCCGACGGTCAAGTCAGGTTTGGGTGGTCGAAACAGTGTCCAGGGACTACACAAATCAATCAGTCAATAAAGGGGGAGGAGAATATATAAACTTGTTATGGAGTGCTATCTATTGAGAGTTTCATTACCTTTGCCTCTAGCCAATCTTTGGGTATTTATAGGTAGTATGAACCGTGGAATGTGGAACACGTGTATACATCTGACGGTATGAAGCGTCTGCTCATAGGCGTCAATCAGCCGCGCTTGTAGAGTGGGCGGACAGTTTGTTTCCCCCGAGTTGAATTGACATAAAGTTGATAAGTCACATCAAATAGCTTTATGGGGGACGTCACATCAATTTAAACCTTATATGCAGAGCAAATCTTAAATTGGCAGCGAATCTTCTAACGGGGGTCCACTTGAACCCGACCTCAGAGACAGGACACTTCGGCAGATCAGTGACAGGA
>NC_036245.1:1623206-1624956 GCF_002742605.1 Olea europaea var. sylvestris | reverse complement strand
TACTTCGGTACCGAGGCTCGTAAAATGAGGCGTAACAGTGGTCCCCCAAATCTGAGAATGAATATTTATATTATACGTGGATTTGTTTTCCTGACCGGATCGCGGCATGGGGGTAGCTGAAACTTTGTAGAGCATGGGAAGAACGCAGAGCCGAGGCGATGAGCCAGTGGTACGCTCGCGTCGGGTACGTTAAAGCGTCATAAAAATCTTAGGGACTCGTCTTCACCGAAGCGTTGGCAGGAAGAGGGAGACGGCTCAAGTTTTGCAAAGCGTGGGAGGGGACGCAGCGACCGAGGTGATAGCAAACGGGGCGTTCGCATCGGGTGCGTCCAAGCTTTGTAAAGTTGGGGGACTCGTTTCTCGCTGAAGCGTTGGCGAAAAAAGGGGTCGACGCGTGGGGAGATGGCTCAAACTTCGTACAGCATAGGAGGGAACGCAGCGCCCGAGGCGATTAGCCACTGGGGCGTTCGCATTGGTTGCGGCTAAGCTTTGTAAAGTTGGGGGAGGAGATCATCCGAGGTGACCCAGAAGTCCAATGATTTGACAACTGTTGCGTGTTTCCAAGGTGACAGTTGGGTACCACGCCCATTCCCCTAGAAGGCTGCTGCGGCCAGTAATTATTATTGACGGCTGTTGGTAACCGAGGCGACGCGTTTTAATTTAGCGTGAAAGCCACAGCGACATCTTGGGCGTAGATCAAATCTGGCGTTTCATTTCAACGGCTGGGATCGAGAATACAACGAACGGTTTAGATTGATCGTTTTTTGAATTCAACGGTGGAGATTGGATTTGTCTTTCCTATAAAAGGTGAACTTTGGGGGCTTATCAGAGTTTCTACCTTTCCCATACGAAAAAACAAAATTTTCTCCCAAATTTCTGGCGATTTCCGGCGTTCTACAAGCAACTCCGGCGAGAGAGAGAGCGATATTTCTGGCGATCTTGCACCATTTCCGGCTAGGAAACACTTCCAAACCCGTAAGTTTCAGTACCCATTTAGACTCTAAAAATTTCTTAACAAATGGCCTCGGAAGGCAGTTCTGGTTTGGGTAGGAGTTTAGAAATAGTGAGGGTGGACGAGCCCATTGTGGCGACCTCCTCAGAAATAGCCGGGGCCATAATGGGGGGGAAACATGTGGAAGCGACCAGATAGCCCTCCGGATACTTCTATGCACTGGGGGGCGTCGGACTACTCATCAAAGTTGAGAGAGGCCGACCTTGGTAGACTTAGGACAGAATATAGGATCCCGAACAGTGTGGATCTGATTCTCCCAGAGCCGGAAGAGAGAGCTTGTTACCCGAGGTCGGGCTGCGTGGCCATTAGTGAGGCGATCCTTAGGGCCGGACTTAGGCTGCCTATTCACCCGTTCTTTAGGTTGGTGCTTAGGTCTTACGGGCTAGCCCCGACGCAGCTCAATCCGAACTCCTGGAGCCAAATGGTGGGCTCCTGGATGTTGTGGAAAGAGGCGTCGTTAGGAGTGGAGATGCCCCTTTCCGTTTTCCAGACTCTCTACATACCCAAGGTTACTGCCGGGGGGGATAAGACCCGGGGTTGGTACTACCTGACGTCATGGGGTTCCCACACTCCATTTGTGATCGATCTGCCGAGCTCCATCAAGGAATGGAAGAGCTCTTGGTGCTGGGCAGCAGGGCGATGGGACACAATGGAGGGGGACCCCCTGGCACCTCTTACAGTCCCGGCGAAGTTTTCAACACTTAGTGAGTATAGTAGTTGATATTTTGTTTCTCTTCG
>NC_036245.1:1619450-1623028 GCF_002742605.1 Olea europaea var. sylvestris | reverse complement strand
GGGCGCTGAAGGCCTCCTCTTCTTCGTATAAGAAGCAAATGGAGGAGCTGGTGGAGGCCAGTAAGAGACTTCAGCCTCCGACGGAGGAGGAGGTTCAGGAGGATCCGGAGGCTGACCTCCGAAGGAAGGGCAAGAAGAGTGCTGCCCCTCCCAGACGCCCAACTGTGGCGAGGCCACCCCCAGTTATGCGGCAGACAACTATTCCCACGGGGGTGGCCCTCCCAGAGAGAAACCCCACTGCTACGGAGCCTGTCGCTGCCCCGGACACGGCGCCCCTTGCGGCCGTACCTATTGAACACGTTCCGGGGCAGCAGAGGAGAAAAAGGGCCCGCTCCAGCAAAGAAGTTGACTTCCTTGGCACCAGTTCAAAAGAGCCAGTAAGGGAGGTGTTGGAGGCTCTCCCTCCGGAAACAGCTGCAGTGGCGGTGGTCCACAGCAAGTATTGGACCGAAGAGTGGAGGGACCACACCGCCTCCTGCACTGCTGAAGACTTGGTGGCGGCGAACAGCGCCTGCGTGGCCCGGGCACTAAGCACAAGTATCCAACTCGAGGGCTTGGTGAAGGATCTAAACTCCAAGAGGGAGGACCTCGCCAAGCGCCTCGAGGAGGCGATGCACTACGGGGACGCTGTGCGAGCTGCCCAGGCCAAAGCCGCCAAAGCAGAGGAGGGGAAGAGAGCTGCTGAGGTCCAGCTCGCTGCTTCGCAGGCGAAGGTGGAGAGCTGAAAAAAGAGCTCTATGAGGTGGAGTGCCAGGTGGCTGTGGTGACTCGGCGGCTTGACCACGCTAACGAGCACCACAAGCTTGCCACCGATGCCCTGGAGGCCTCCAACAGAGAAAAAGCGGAGCTGAAGCAGCAAGCAGAGGCCCAGTCAGTGGAGATTGCCTCTCTCAGGGAGGAGTTAAAGTCTGCGGGGGAGGTGGCGGTTCAAAATTTTATTGATCACTTCGAAGACCACCCCCTCTATGACGACTTTGCCAACTTCTGGGCCTCGTGGAGTGCCCAAAGCCTACTGGGTCGGCTGAAGGAGGTGCACCCTACACTGGACATCTCTCAACTAGAGGCAGAGTTCGGGGGACCCACTGGAGGTCGGCCTGACAAGGTTACTGAGGGGGTTCCAGAGGCCCAGGAGGCGGCCAGTGCTGAAATTTCTCCCACAGATTAGGGTTTCCTTTGTAATGACTTCGGCCCCCATGTACTTCAATTTCATGAAATGGAAAATTTTGTTAAATTTCTGTAAAGTTCTTTTGCTTCTTTTTCTTTGTATCCCTTTTTGTTTTATACTTGTATGAATGACAAACATTAGGCCAACTGCCTCGTGATAACGACCAGTTAACAATCGTGCATCGGTCCCCTTAAGCGAACACAAGTCTAAACACTTAAGTGAGTAGGAAGTGACCCCCTTACCTTAACTTCTTAATAATCTGAGGCCAGACCAATTGGGAAAACGTTAGGAAACATTTGTTCATCAACTAATAAGTGACGATCGAATCGCTCAAATGAACCTTTCGAAGAACTGAGGAAACCATTCCCTGGCTGATCCGGTTTGGAACTGAAAATTCATTACTGAAGATAAATTACACCACCCTTTACAAAGGTGATTCCATCACTTAATAATCTTTACAACCAATGTCAGATCAGGACAACCGATTTAGCTATGACGACCTAGGATCAAATTGGAACATTCTTGTCACTGATAGTATTTTCTCAAGTGCTCGATGTTCCACTTGTGAGGTAACACCCTTCCTGACATATCTTCGACCTCGAAAGTACCAGGTCGGGATTCTCCCTGAATGTGGTACGGGCATTCCCAGTTCGGGCTAAAAACTCCTGACCCGGTTGGTTTCGAAGATTGGAACACTCTTTTGAGAACGAGGTCGCCCAAGCGGAGAGTCCTGTTTCTGACCTTGGAGTTGTAAAAGCGGGTCATCTTACGATGATATTTCGCTAAGGTCATCTGGGAAGCGTCTCTCTTTTCCTCAAGGAGGTGTAGTTCACTTATGCGCGCCTCATCGTTGCTGATCTCATTGAAATGTATCAGCCGATGTGATGGGACACCGACCTCGACCGGACTCATCGCTTCGGCTCCGTAGGTCATTGAGAATGGGGTCTCGCCCGTTGCGGTCCTGCAAGTTGTTCTGATGGCCCAGAGGACGTGGGGGAGTTCGTCAACCCAGGCGCCTTTTGAGGCATCCAGTTTCCTTTTAAGGGTGTGCTTGATAGTCTTGTTCACTGCTTCGACCTGTCCATTTGCCTGAGGGTGATGTGGAGTCGAGAAGTCTTTCTTTATGCCTAGTTCGTCGCATAACTCTTGCATCTTCCTGTTGTCGAACTGCCGCCCATTATCAGAGACAATGGAGTGAGGGATGCCGAACCTACAAATGACGCTCTTCCAAACGAACTTCGTAGTGTTGGCCTCGGTGATTCGGGCAAGGGGTTCTGCCTCGACCCACTTAGTGAAGTAGTCGATGGCGACAATGGCAAAAGTTGCGCTTTCCCTACCCTTTGGTAGCGGACCAATGAAGTCGATGCCCCACTTGGCGAATGGCCAAGGGCTGGTCACTATGGAGAGGCTCTGCGCAGGCTGTCTTTGCACGTTCGAGAAGCGCTGGTATTTGTCACATTTCTGGACAAATTGGCAAGCATCCATTTTCAGGGTTGGCCAGAAGTAGCCCTGACGGAGAACCTTGTGTGCCAGAGCCGTCCCACCGGAGTGATTTCCGCAGATCCCTTCATGTATTTCTCTGAGTACGTAGGTGGCCTCTTTGCCGCCCACACATCGAAGAAGGGGAGAGGCAAAGCCTCTCTTGTAAAGGGTTCCTTCTTGAAGGACAAAGTGTGCAGCCCTTCTTCTTAATTTCCTTGCTTCACTTCTGGAAGCAGGCAGCGTTTGCTCTTTTAGATATGCAATTATGGGCTGCGTCCACAATGGGGTGCCTTCTATCCATAGTAACTCTTCACCTTCGAAGGTGGAGGGCTTTGATAAGTGCTCAATGGGGACGATGTTCAGAAGCTCTGAGTTCACGCTGCTGGCCAACTTTGAGAGGGCATCTGCATGGGCATTCTCTAGACGGGGGACTTGAATCAGTTCGAACTTTTCGAAATGGGGAATTATGTCCAGAACCAGCTTCAAGTACGCGAGCATGTTATCATCTTTGGCCGCGAAATCCCCATTTACCTGATTCACTACGAGCTGAGAATCACTGCTTGCCAGAAGCTTCCTGACCTGCATTTCCTTGGCGAGCCTTAGTCCTGCCAGAAGGGCCTCATACTCGGCTGCGTTGTTCGAGGCTCTGAAGCCGAATCTTACCGCACAATTCAACAAATGACCTTCCGGGCTTTCTAGCACGATTCCCGCTCCTGCGCCTGCCTCTCCTGAAGACCCATCTACAAACAATTTCCATGCGGGGCTGGCTCCATCAGGGCCTCCATCTCTGGGGCTTTGATAAATTCGACCATGAAATCGGCAAGGGCCTGGCCCTTGATAGCGTGTCTAGGTCGGAACGTGAGATCGAACTCGCTGAGCTCGATAGCCCATTTCAGTAGGCGTCCTGACGCGTCCGTCTTCTGCATTACTT
>NC_036245.1:1616427-1618990 GCF_002742605.1 Olea europaea var. sylvestris | reverse complement strand
GCCACTCCGAAAGTGCACTTGAGGGGATTCAACTTCATGTTATACCTTCTGAGTATCTGGAAGGTTTGGTCAATGTGACTCACGTGTTCGGCCGCCTGGAGGCTTTTCACCAACATGTTGTCCATGTAGACCTCCATGGTTTTACCAATGAGTTAGGCAAACATCATGTTGACTAACCTCTGATATGTGGCCCCGGTATTTTTCAATCCGAAGGGCATGACTTTGTAGCAATACAGCCCCCTGTCCGTGATGAATGATGTAGCTTCCTCATCAGGTCGGAACATGGGTATTTGGTTGTACCCTGAGTACGCATACATGAAGCTAAGTAGTTCATGCCCAGCAGTGGAGTCGACCAGTTGATCAATTCTTGGAAGTGGGAAGTTGTCCTTGGGGCATGCCTTATTCAGGTTTGTGAAGTCCACACAGACCCTCCATTTCCCGCTGGACTTTGTCACTAGAACTGGGTTGGATATCCACCTCGGGTATATGGCCTCTCTGATGAAACCACTGCGATCGAGTTTACTTACTTCGTCTTTCAGAGCCTCGTACCGTTCCGGATTCAGCGCGCGCCTCTTCTGTCTATGGGGGGCATCGGAGGGGTTGATGTTAAGGTGATGGCAACTGATCCTGGGATCTATCCCCACCATATCCTCATGTTTCCATGCGAAGACATCTAGGTTTTCTTTCAGGAATCGTATCATCTCAATTTTTGCTTCAGGCGATAATGACTTCCCTATGCACAAGACTTGATTGGGGTCTTCTGGATTGACTGGAAAAGTTTCCAGTTCTTCCATTGGGGTCGCGTTTGGTTCATAATCAATTATTCGGGGATCTAACTCGTCAAGAGGGTGTCCTTGTTCAGGGGCCTCTTCCATTATGACATCTTCCTCTTGTCCAGAGGTATGCCCTTGTTCAGGGGCGTCGAGCATCTCTATGTCCGTACCGACTTCAGCGGGTACTTCTGCTAGAATTACATTGACAGTCCGGGGCTCCGATTTGCGTAGTGAGTTCAGGTAGCATGCCCTGGAGCTCATCTGATCGCCCCGAACCGTTGCAATCCCACGTTCGGTTGGGAATTTCATGCACAGATAGTGAATGGACGTCACAGCCCAAAGATCTTTTAGAGCCGGTCTGCCCAACACCCCATGATAAGCCGACCTATGATCTACCACCAGAAATTCCATGAAATGCTGGGCGACCAGGGGGGCCGAACCCATTTCCACAGGCAGGGTAATCCGCCCTCGTGGGATGATGCTGTCCCCAGTGAATCCGAACAGCGGGTCAGTCATGGGGATTATGAGCTTGGTTCTCTTTCCTGGATTGGCCTCGGTTTCTTGATTCTCTTCTGCTAGGAGGTTGTTCCTGGTGACCCCTTCCTTCCTTCCTCGAGGAGGTGGATCTGCGAGGGTGCCCATTTCTGCTGGAAGTGAGGGGGTTGCTTCGATCAGGGCGCCGGTTGACATCCCGACACTCACTGGTGTCATGCCCATATAGTTGATGGAAAGTACAAAATCTTGCTCCTGGCAAGGGCCTATTGGGCCTCTTCTTCTTCTTTTTATCGTCAGTTTTTTCGGATGGTGCTGCCTCAGTGGGTGCGCTATCATATGCCAATACCGGCACTGCGTTCAACGTGGCGGAAGCTAGGGCCTGTCCGGATGTGGGAGCTATGGTATGCCCTGCTTGGGTCCATTGCTGAGTAACAAGGTGCGCTGCGGGGCCTCGGCCTACTTGCCTCTGTGGGGGAGGGAGTCCCTGCGCGGCACGGTTACGATGATCAATCATTTCTTCACTAATTATTTCCACCCTCATCATCTCCACCAGCTCATCATATGTGGAGGGATTTTTGCTGCGCACGTCCCTCTAAAACAAAGTGTTCATATTGAGACCACCTTTCAGGGCTGAAAGGGCTTCCCTGTCAGTGACATGCTTGCAATAAGTAATCAGTGACCTGTTCGCAGTAAGTAATTTCGTCTGTAAACCTGGCGAGATAGCTTTTCAGCGTCTCTCCAGGGGCCTGCCTCATGTCTTGCAGGCGTTGGATCGGCGCCTCTCCTTCCCTGCGTGAGAGGTACTGGTTCAAATTCTTCAAATCCGGCCAACTTCTGATGCTCAGGGGAGGAAGCCTGCTGTACCACACCTCGGCGGCTCCGCCTAGTGTTAAATGGAAGGCTCTGCACTTTAGAGCAGGTGAGGCTCCCCTAAGACTCATTTGCGTCATATACTTTGTGAGGTGCTTCTCCGGATCCCCTTTTCCCTCGTACTTGGGGATCTTTGGGGGCATGAAATTGGTTGGCATTGGGAAGCTTCGGATTTCCCTTGAGAAAGGGAGGTTATCGTCATCGTCGTCAATCTCATAAGATCGGCAGGGCCCCTCTGATCCTTGGTCATCTTGGACGTCTTGGGATGGAGGAGGTGCTTTCCCCCGACTCCCCCAATCGACTAAGTTTCTCCTCTCCTTCCTATTTCTAGGAGGAGGGACATACTCTTCTTCGTTGTCTGACCGGACCGACCCTCTTGAAGGGCGGATCCTATTGCTAGGATCGTTCCCTATCCGGTCGAAGAC
>NC_036245.1:1594226-1615631 GCF_002742605.1 Olea europaea var. sylvestris | reverse complement strand
GCTTCGGTGTTATCCTCTCTTTCGAGAGGACGTTCGGTGTGCCGGCTCATATGGCCTCGAGAATGAGACAAAGGGATTTCCCGTACCGGATACGATCCTTGGGGCATCTGGTGTCCCTGAGCTTGCATGAGAAGTTCCCGCATCGCCATATTCTGAGCTGCTATGTCTCTCATGCCTGCAGCTATCTGGGCCATTCCTTCGGTGAGTAACGCTGTTCTTTCACCTTGTCGACGCCGGTGATGCGGTCTCTGATGAGTAACATTGTTATGAAGTACCTCCTCTTCAGAGGCCTCTCTGATGGGGTTGTCTTCACGGCTGTAGCTCATCCTACCTCTTCTTTCAAGGATAGTAAGAACTTGGATTGTAACTTGACTTTTATTCTTTTTCAAGAATGCCTCCCTTTTCAGGGTCAGTCGCCGGTTTTCCGGTGGCTTCTCCGACGGGGAATGTAGGACTTTGAATGGGGAATGACGTTTCCCACAGACGGCGCCAAACTGTTGACCTCTAAAAATGGCTCTTCCACGTGGCCAACTTGTAGCTACTCCACGTATTCCTCCCTACGAAATGAACAAACTGTCAGGCGCACACGGCCGGAACCGACGGGGGTGGCGGCCGTATATACTCCGACGGTCAAGTCAGGTTTGGGTGGTCGAAACAGTGTCCAGGGACTACACAAATCAATCAGTCAATAAAGGGGGAGGAGAATATATAAACTTGTTATGGAGTGCTATCTATTGAGAGTTTCATTACCTTTGCCTCTGGCCAATCTTTGGGTATTTATAGGTGGTATGAACCGTGGGATGTGGAACACGTGTATACATCTGACGGTATGAAGCGTCTGCTCATAGACGTCAATCAGCCGCGCTTGTAGAGTGGGCGGACAGTTTGTTTCCCCCGAGTTGAATTGACATAAAGTTGATAAGTCACATCAAATAGCTTTATGGGGGACGTCAAATCAATTTAAACCTTATATGAAGAGCAAATCTTAAATTGGCAGCGAATCTTCTAACGGGGGTCCACTTGAACCCGACCTCAGAGACGGGACACTTCGGCAGATCAGTGACAGGAATCGGTGTATCACTTTGGAGAAGCTTCGGGAGGTCGGAGTGATCTATTTGATTTCACCGGCTTCGGAGTGGCGAGATGACACTTCGGTTACTTCAGTACCGAGGCTCGTAAAATGAGGCGTAACAAAAACTATATATACAAATAACAAAATTCATTTGACAATATTGATAATGCTATAATTATATGACATTTTCAAAATATCAGGACACGAACTTACTTTTATTAATACTATTTTGTTTTTAAAAAATTGGATTTTAATTTTTGATCCCACAACACGAAAGGTGGACCCTACTTTTTTATCTCAATAAGTTATCATTATCAAAATATAGCTCATTTCTACAAAGAAAAGTGGCATTCTCTTCCAATCTTGACACGATTAATTAAGTGAAAATATCTAATTACAGATGTCAATTCATAAAGTTAAATTGTATCAATGCATTCAAAGAAGATATATGTAGGAATTATGCTCTATAAATACTATGCTCCACAGTAGATGTGCTATGTCTATTGCTTTGTTCCATTCAAATTCAAATTTTTAGTCAAATTTTCCTAAATTTTTATTGGTGGAAATGGAAACCAAATGAAATCAAATACGAGGTGAAGAATATTTAATAATAAATATATTAAAAACAATGCCCCCTAACGAGTAATTCACAATTCAGAAACAACTGTTCATGTAATAAGATCCGAATCTGCTCATCAGAACATTCCATGCAAGTGGCTGATCAACGGCTCTAAACCCCTCGCTCAATGCCTCCCAAAAGTTCCCCTGATGGCATCATTCGAGCATCCAAAATAGCACCCTCTCCTTTTAATCGGGAAAAGGAAGTCATTTTTCGCCAACTCATACTATTCTCTCTTCCCCGTCTTTGCCTGCCGCCTCTATCTCTCCCCCTCTCTCTCTCTCTCCCGTTGATTTTCCGGAAAATAGATTTTCCGGCGACATTTCAAGAATTCAGCACTTGAGTTTTCTTGGATTCTTGATTTGCTTTGTTGTTTGTATTATAATATCTATTGCTGGGTCTCTTTCTTTTGACTTGTCGGAAAAGTTATATAACTTGATTTATTTATAATCTCTTTTTCATACCCTGTTTCTCATTCATTTCTCGACTACTTTACCTGTTTTAAAATTTCCATCTTTTTTCGTTTGATCTTAACAATTTGCAAGAATTCTTTTAAAGAAATCTTGCACCTGTGTTTATAGATATGGTGATGGCTGTGTCACCAAGGAAATCGATAAATAAGGTGTTTGAGAGGGTTGGGGTGTATGGTTTTGGAGGGAGCAACCAAAAGAGGTGCAAATATGCAATTGAAGATGAAGATGAGACCATGGAAATGGAGCAGATTGGCGCTGAAAGGACAAAAAATGTGCTGATTCTGATGAGCGATACTGGTGGCGGTCACCGTGCATCGGCGGAGGCAATTCGAGACGCATTCCAGCTGGAATATGGGGATGAATATAGGGTGAGTTAATTAATGATTTCTTTTTAAAGTTAGGCCTTTATTTTGGGGTAAGTAATTTTTCATAGATTTGATAAATTCTTGGGGCTAATACTTGCTTATTCGTTGATGGGAGCTTGCATTCGCAGCTCCTATGAAAAAAAAATGGTTTCTTCCATGTTTTTTGATGATATACTAATCATTCATGTTCTACTATAGATTTGAGTTTCTGAAGTTTGATGTATGATACTAGTAGTCAGAATTGTGTTTCAGCTAATGTTTTTGTTTTTGACTCATGAATTGAAAGCTTCATATTTCCTTAATTTTGCAGATTTTTGTAAAGGATGTTTGGAAGGAGTACACTGGCTGGCCGCTGAATAATATGGAAAACCAGTACAAGTTCATGGTTAAACATGTGCAGCTTTGGAAGGTTGCATTTCATAGCACCTCTCCTAAATGGATACACTCTGCCTATCTTGCAGCCATTGCCGCCTTTTACGCAAAGTATGCGTTCTTTCTCCTCATGATTGCTTTCATCTCGATTCTTGATTAAGATGGAATTTTACTACCCAACAAGTGTAACCAAAGAGAGTAACTAGAAATCATTTATGTAGTCGACCCTAAATTTATCGGGAATGAGACTTAACTTGACGTCTGTTTATTGTTTTTGCCAACAAGCGGCTTTTGTATTTCCTAAAAACTTGCTAATACCATTCTTAATGCAAATACTTAAAGCACTTGCTAATTTCTGCTGTATGTTTTCGTATTTAAGGGAGGTTGAGGCTGGCCTAATGAAGTACAAACCTGATATCATCATCAGCGTCCATCCTCTTATGCAGCATATTCCATTGTGGGTACTGAGATGGCAAGGATTACAGAAGAAAGTCATTTTTGTTACGGTCATTACAGATCTCAACACATGCCACCGCACATGGTAATTATAACAGTATTCTTATTTCGTTTTTCGTAATATGTTAAATGGATT
This sequence comes from Olea europaea var. sylvestris, assembly GCF_002742605.1. Taxonomy (NCBI): domain Eukaryota; kingdom Viridiplantae; phylum Streptophyta; class Magnoliopsida; order Lamiales; family Oleaceae; genus Olea; species Olea europaea. Next base: position 1,612,138 of record NC_036245.1, on the reverse strand, counting down.
TGTGATTTTTTTGCTCTGTTGAACTCAAATCAGCGCGTACTACTACTAATATGGAAATGTTATGCGTTAAGGTTTCATCCATCTGTCAATCGATTGTACTGCCCCTCACAGAAGGTAGCTGATAGAGCTTCACTAGATGGACTCCATCAATCTCAAATTCGTGTTTTTGGTTTGCCCATCCGACCTTCTTTTGTTCAGGCGGCTCTCTCCAAGGTGAAAGTCGTTTTTCATCTGTCTAATGTTTCGTAACTAAGCAAGTCATGTAAAGAAAACATGAAAATTTGAGTTGTATGGTGATTTGGCTCACGGATGTTCTTTCTTTAATAGGATGATTTAAGAGTTGAACTCGAGATGAATCTAAACTTGCCAGCCGTCCTGCTAATGGGAGGTGGCGAAGGGATGGGCCCTGTAAGGAAAACGGCCGAAGCTTTGGAAGAATCTCTCTATGATAAAGAACTCAGGAAGCCAATAGGGCAATTAATTATCATCTGTGGCCGCAATGAGGCGCTAGCCTCCACATTGAAATCACTTGAATGGAAAATCCCTGTCAAGGTAACAGCATCCATGCTTGAGGAATTGTATTGAACTGCAAAATAAATGCTCTCCTTTTGGCAAAATATTTATTTCGATTTGTGTTTTTCGATATAGGTTAGAGGGTTCGAGAAACAAATGGAGAAATGGATGGGTGCTTGCGACTGTATTATCACAAAAGTACGTTATTGTTCTTTATCTTCATTCAATTTGATGTACCTTACCAATAGGATTGGATGATATCAAATATGCAAAAGAAGTTAAGATCTTGTTCGTACTGCCTTAAACTATGTTACTGATCTAGCAATTTGGATTAGATTTTAACAAGTTTATCGATTTATAGGCTGGACCGGGTACCATCGCGGAAGCATTGATAAGAGGACTTCCGATTATTCTGAACGATTACATTCCCGGACAAGTATGCCCACCAAACTTCTATTACTTCTTTCGGGTGATTTCCTTAGACATTAACAAATATTGTTACTAATATACGTTTGTTTCGACTTTGATAGGAAAAGGGAAACGTTCCATATGTAGTTGACAATGGAGCAGGAGTATTCACCAGAAGTCCTAATGAAACCGCTCGACTAGTGGCAGAGTGGTTTAGCACAAAGACGGATGAGCTCAAAAGAATGTCAGAAAACGCCCTAAAACTCGCCCAACCAAATGCAGTGTTCGACATTGTGAAGGACATTCACGAACTAGCCTGCCAACGAGGTCCCCTCGCGAACATCCCTTATGTTATGACGTCTTCATTTTCGAGCTTAATTTACTAATAAACATTCAAATTCTTCGGGAGGACTAAGGTTTGCCCTCAAGTAGGATGCCATCCATAGATATCTAGCTTTCGTGATATTATTCTTTGGCTTCAGCAGATGCTCAAGTTGTAACTATTTCATTAGATAAACTCTCTCAATGCTTTAGTCGAAACTTGAAAGAAAGAATTGTCTCGTGTTGGGATCTCGGATTTCTGGTGATCTCCTTTTTTTTTTTTTTATTGCTGCCTAATTATATGTTGTCTTGGTTTCTAATTATATGTTGTCTTGGTGTCTTTGTAACTTTACTTTGAAATGACCTTATCTGTTGCATATTGAATGTTGAATGACTTGTGTAATGAAGTTGCTTCCAAGCTTGGAGAAACAGTTATCAGCAAATTCAAACTTCTAAGCATTACCTTAATAAAATATTTATCTAATTTTTTCATTTAAACAAAACGTGCTCATCTCGAACTCAATTATCACGTGATTGTCTAGTCTGAAAGTTTAAAATTTATCTTTGTACTTTTCTAACACTTTCCTTGACAAGAAAATTGAAATTATTTTTACGTCAGAAGTTTAATGTAGAACTTTTTGTGAACTAGTAACGACAATGTCAAAACTTGTGTCAATTCAAAATTTTATTGGACCAGTTAGAAAGAAGGAAAAATATTTATATACTCCTATCATTAAAGATTACTAATGGGTTATAATAATACATTTTTTAATATAATCAGATTTTAGAAAGATTTGATATAATGAAGGAAGCAAGTTGCAATTAAATTAATTATTTAATTAAATATTATAAATCTTGAGTGTGCAGCCATGTTCCAACTTCCAACCTGTGATGTCATAGTGGCAGTGATTATATTATTTGGAGTTATATATGAATATTTGTAGGTCAATGGTTGATTGAGGACCACATCAGAAATCAGTACCAAGTTGGAATATGATATCCAATGAAATCTGGCTTCCTCTATGGCCCACTACCAAACTTGACCTCCACCTTAGATAATTACAAATATATTTTGATCTGTACAATTCTCGACGAATAATACTATTCATTTCTAGTAGCGATGATCATCAATTTATGTGATAGTGATTACCGTCATATTATCTATGAATAAAAATGTATGTCAACTTTATTGAATAATACGATAACGATTTTATTGTTACATAAACTAGTGATTGTCTCTACTAGAGATGAATAACGTTACTCATTCTGACTTATCATTATAGTAGCAAGTCGACCCTCAATCTTTAAAAGCAATAATCTACTTCGAATAGTGGCCACAACCTTGTCAAGCATTTAATTAGGTGTTGATGACATGAAATATGATGCGAGCACATGAAATCCTATCTTGATTCTAGTTTTATTTATGATATAAGGAAAAATCTAGATAGCTAGGGCCTACGTGGCCCTGTCCGTGTAGCAAACTTGATGATATTATTGTTCTGGAGGTTAAGTCATGCCTTATTCAAGGTCGTAGCAATTAATGCTTCTTGAATCATCACATGACCCTCATAACACACACATCTAATTGCAATTGTTTGGGTATGTGTACACTTTGAAAAATAAATTATAAGTGGCACATAGGATTTATAAAGCATATGCCCTAATAATTAAAAATAATAGTCCTTTGTGGGTCCATTTCATAATTAAAATTGTTAATGTAACATATTTTTCCATGTAATTATCGTTTGTGGCTCTTTTGTGTGTGTGTGTGTGTTTTTTTTTTCTTTTGGTAAACGAAAATCAAATGGAAAATATAAAGAAATATTTATTTGAAATTATATTAAAAAAAAACTACAAATCATTTTGTAGTCAGCACAGAATTGATATGTTACGTATGACTTTAAGCATTATTCTACTTAAAATTTCTCTCATTATTTTTACATTTAATTTTTAATATTTTTCTTTGATCTCGTCACAACTTTTAAGTTAAATCTTGATAATTAATATCCATTGTATGATCCAAAAGATGTTTTACTTTATCCTAAAGCATCAACTGAGGCGACCTCCGTCTATAGCACAGACAATTCACGTCTTTAAAATTATTCCCCACTATGCAAAAATGTCAAAAGTTGCAAAGTTTTCTGAAAATTGATGATGGAAGTCCTCATCTTTTTAATTTTATTTGAAAAATACTCATTTTTTGTTAAATAATTCAATAGTTGTAGGCCTTCTGATGGAAAGGGAATCATCATATAGTCCCAGCTTGCTTGGTTAAAACATTTGCAGAATATGATTCGATAAAAGACTCTCATAGCTACATTATGATTTCAAAAAGTGTGACGACACTTGGATTGTCAAAAAACAGACGCGAGGTGAAAAAGAGACACGCTAGATATGTCATGGTACGGGATTATTTGGACTACAAAATCAAACTAGATTATAGAGCAAGATTTGATAAGTAATAGTCAACAAATTGGAATTCATTTATCTTGAGCCCCATAAGGAAAGGGATAATTTCTAACAAAGTTTTCGTATTGTTAATTTCTAGGTGTAGTGCTTCTTCTCCGATGCTGAACAGTACTCAGTTTTCAAATCTTTTTAAACATCCTCAAATTATTCTATTAGACGAATGTGTTATTAAAAACGAGTTTGAAAAAAAAAATTCAAATGAGCTATACCAAACAAATACTAAATATAGTTCATTAGGACTTGGATAAAATATACATAATTCTACACATTATTTTGCTGAAAACCAAATCTTAGTTCTCCATCACTAAGCCCAATTTTCCAATATGATCATCATATTAACGAATTGCGTATCCAAGTATTGTTAAGCTATAATCCAACTTATTTTATTAAAAAAAAAAAAAAAAAAGAAAAGAAAAAAAAAAGGCCCAATTTTAGCACAAACACGTAAAAATTCAAACAGTTTATGCTTTGTCATGATGAGTTATTTTTTATTTTCTTAATCATGTATTTGACTTGTTTTTCACGATTTTATTACGTGAATATAACACATTCTTCTATAGTAAAGACAATTACCAAACACATTTTGTAGTGCATCAAGACTTGCTACATGCATGGACAGACTCACATGGTGTCATGTGAGGTCAATTATTTTTTTATTTTTTTTTCCTTAAATCTATAAATTATTCAAACTTGTTGCCAACCCCTCTTCTTCTTCTTCTTCTTCTTCTATTTTTTTTTTTTTAATATGTAAATTAACCAAAACTTTGCCATTGCCAAGCCCATTATTGCTCTTCACTTGTCCAACTCCAAGCCACCAAGTCCATTACCATTTTCTCTCCAATTCTTCAAGTGGCAAGCTTTTCATTATTTCATATGCATTTGGACAGACTTTGCCCTAAAGCCTCACAGAGAGAAATGAAGAATTGACATGGAGAGTTCGAGGTCACTAATTCGCCATTCATATTTTCGGATTTTCTCTTCTCGTGCTAATTTTGTGATTTTTCTTCCATCTAGGTAACAAATCTATTGTCTACTTGTTTGACATTTGTTTTTCTTCCATCTAGGTAGCAAACCAAGGTCCGTCCATATCTGTATTAATTGGATATGGCTTTAATTTTTCTGTTAATTTAGGCCTTTAATTAGTTGTTTTTAAATTTAAGATATGCAAGTGCATTCTACTTGTTGAAAATATATGTATCCTTGTCCCTTAATCTCTAGTTTGTGCCGCAAGCTCTCAATTATCTTGATATTAAAAATGTGTTTCAAAGTTCAATGATTGTGACCTGTAATTTGTCATTTTTTCGTAGGGCTTGTTTTGTAGTGATTATGAGAATTGGTTTTTGAACTGTTAGAGAGAAAAATGTATCCCATCCATGAGAAAAGAAGTCAAAAATGATGAGTGACTTATGAAAGTAACAATTAAAATTTTGATTTTTTTGGGTGAAAAATCAAAAACCAAACATGTACTTAATTCGAAAGTGATAGAAGGGAAATTAAATTCAGAGAGATTGTTGCGTACTGCGTACAAGTGAAAAAGGGAATAAAGAATTTGAAGCAGTATCATGGTGGGAGTTAAATTATTGAATTACTTTGTTTATATTTTGATGTCTAATTGACATGGCCTTGCAGAATTTTCATTTGGCTCGAATTACTTATGTATTCGCTGAATTTGGCATGTTTAGGTGATAACTATCATAATGACGAGAGAAAATAATATTCCAATGATGAAACATGGACGGATGGACCCATTCGTATAGCTACCAAGAACTTGTCCACAATAGAAATTTTGATGTGTGATGAGATTGGACAGTGCTTTTTAACCTCCACTTGTATATTTTAATTGATAGGTAATTGAGGAGATATACGTCGTTTGTTCAAAATAAATTATTATCAATTTCAAGTTTGGACATCATTCTCAATTTCAAGTATGTAATGGCTTTCTCTAACTTGATGATCTAGAGTTGTCTATGAAATTAATTGTTGTCTATTATGATTAATGAATTTCATATTGTCTTTTGACTAAAAAATGAAATATGGTATTTATTTATTTATGTATTGAATTTGATTTTGTAACAGTTATGGAGAAATATTTTAAACAAAAATCCATATTTTCGAGTGGAGGGCAAAATATAGTTGAAGCGAGTGTTCAATTTTTTATCCCACAATACTGAATGTCTGACTCCATCCCCGACTACATGCTAGTGCAAGGACGTGAAAATTACTCTACCACACTTGTTTATTGATGAAAATGACACTTTAGATATTAAACTCTCACAAGATTTTGTAATCTTTTGTTCATGGTCGTATAATCATAATTTGACAACGAGGAGTAGACGACTTAAAATTTCAAAATAATGACCATACTAAAGAAATGCAATAGTATTAACATCTTGTGTCCGTATTAACAAAAATAAATAATGATTATCATAAAAAAAAATTAATATCAATGTACTTCATAATAAATTTATAATAACAATAATACAAGTGAGTTTTAGTAAATTTAATAATGAAAAATATTACCCAATTTACATTACGTGATAGTTGAAGACATGAATAAAAAATAAAAGAATGGACTTGTGTTGGAATCTATAAATAATATTTGAACTTATTATTATGTATTATTTAATTACAATATACTGTTAATTTGAATATAACATAATCCGAAAATTTAATTAATTAGTCTTAGTAACTTATTAATACATCACGCAAAGTTGTGATTATGAGATGCAAGATTTAAATAACTTAGTGTTAAATTAGATCTAGGTGTAATTAATAACGAGATAAGAACATTGTTATTACCAATATACTAGAACGTATCGTATTTCTTTCTTGTGAAGAAAGTAGTTGATATCACTCGCTAAAATGCAGAGATATTTAAATAAATGTGTGGATGTTGTGTTCAAAGAGAAAGACATCAGAGGGCTATAATAAAGTTATCATATTGATAATTATCTCGATGTCGTTTTTTAGTCTATTAATGATCGATATGAAATTGGTCATTTGACTTAAGGCCATTATAAACGTTTATATGATGATCATCATATTTTAGTGGCTTTGGATATTGCCTTATTTTGGATTGCTAATACAATGTCATTCAAATATGATTAGAGCAATTATGCTTGGTTTAGAATGTTGTTGACAACACTGTCGACAATATACCACATGTCATGTTGTCATTAGGCAGTTTAAAAATAAGTTATCTTTCTAAACAACATTTTTTTGATTCCTACAACATTGTCGACAATGTTGTCAAAAACATGTTACAAACAACATTATATATATATATACCACGTAATATTTATCATCACATGGTATGCACTGATGCAATGCTAGATATCAAGATGTGAACTAATTAATTTTGATGAGAAAATGATAAATTAAAAAGAACATTTTAGTTTATCTTGTTTTGATTAGATTATAATAACAATAATAATTTACATCATTTGCTAAATTGTTTGGGAAATTAAAGTTTCGTTTACAAAAAGGCAAGAATCAAAATATTGGAATTGGAAAATTAATTAAGTGATAAATGTGGGATATTTGTGCAAAATAATTAGTTGTTGGTGCTAACTATTTATTATTAGATTAAAATTAACTAATGAAATTTATTATTTAATAACCTTATTTTGATTACTGGCTCGCGGATAATAGAAACCTGTAAGTATCTTGTCTTTTTTACTTAGGATTTAGAAACATGATAATCTTGCTGGCACAAAAGAAAAGATGAATTGTAATGGGCTGATTCCTTATAAAGGCCAAACATTAACTTATTCTTAACCTCTAAAAATTTAAAAGCATCTCAATTTTTTTATATGCCCCAACAAAGTTTTGCTCTTTATTTTATTTATTCCAACAATCATTTACAAATTAATGACTAACAAATTTAGTTCCCACTTGGTAACAATTTTTCACTTCAAAAAATCAATTTTTTGACCATTATTTTACTATTTCAGCAGTTATTTTTTACTTATTTACTTATAGATGAGACCCACTTTTTTCTTTAACAGTCAAAAAATAAATTCTTATAACCACTGCCAAACATGCCCTTAATTATATTCATTATGGGACCCGCCATCATTTGCCAAACAAATAAATTCATACGGGTAGTTAATTTTATTAATTATGTGAGGCCACCACTATATATATATATATATATATCTTAAAAACAATGAAAGATAGCAGGCTACTGCCTATTAAAATGTAGCAAAATGCTACCTTTAAAGGCGGCCAGGGAAAAAAAGAGAAAAAATCGAAAAGGCTAGGCTCGAGTTGAGAGCTCAAATTGAGCTTCTTCTTTTAGTCGAACGAATTGGAGAGATCGACCAGCCCATTTCGCTTCTCTGTTGATTTGAAATTCTTTACAATTAAATCATCCTTAGATCAAATCTACTCACTTATCAAGGCTAGATGGAGATTGACTATCTGATTAAATAAATTCTAATTAACACCACACCTACTATAAAAACCCCTACCAGAAAAATGGAGAACCGTACGTGCGGTTCTCTTTGATATTTTCGAGAAATTCAATTTTACTTAATCAAAAATGGAACAGAGAGAACCGTAAATTGAATTTCTTGAAAATATCAAAGAGAACCGCACGTACGGTTCTCCATTTTTCTGGAAGGGGTTTTTATAGTAGGTGTGGTGTTAATTAGAATTTATTTAATCAAATAATCAATCTCCATCTAGCCTTGATAAGCGAGCAGATCTGATCTAAGGATGATTTAATTGTAAAGAATTTCAAATCAACAGAGCAGCGAAATGGGCTGGCCGATCTCTCCAATTCGTTCGACTAAAAGAAAAGGTTCAATTTGAGCTTTCAACTCAAGCCTAGCCTTTTCTATTTTTTCTCATTTTTTCCCTGACCGCCTTTAAAGGTAGCATTTTGCTACATTTTAATAGGCAGTAGCCTGCTATCTTTCGTTGTTTTTAAGATATATATATTAATTATTTTATTTATTTAGGGACTAATTATTTTACTGGGCAAAGACTAGGTTAACTATTTTCACTTAATTATTTTATTTATTTAATATTTCTTTTAATATTTTATTGTATGTTCCCATAATTAATTCACACCATCCAAAATTAAGTTATCTTATTCCTAATGTACATAATTTTCATAATTTCAATCACATAATTCACAAAACACAGCGCAGTTTAGAAATCACTTTGCAAATGTTATTACATCAACAACTTAATTTCAATTTGCACCATCAAAAATTATACCATTCCCAAAAAAAAACTTAAATTTTGTTATTCAATTGAATAATTTGCAAAATGATTCCTAAGTTACAACAGTATACCAGGAAGCATTAGCAAAGTGATTCCAAAATTCAGTGAAAATGCATTTGTGAAGGAATTTATTAAATCCAACAATAAAACAAACTACATACAGTATCTGACTGACATTAGGCACACAAAAACTCTCCATAGCATTTAAGTTCAACTGGAAAAAATTGAAACAACAAAATAAAATAATTTCATGGAAGAAGTCTAGAATATACTGTCACTTTCCCCATAATTGCCAATACTACAACATCTATAAATTGGTTTCCTTCCAAAATGTCTAACCTTGCACATTGAGAATCAAAATGAATTATTTGCAGAACGAGAAAGCAATAAGAAAAGATATGAAACTGAAAGATAAAAAATAAAGTATTAACCATGAAAATATTAAAAAATGTCTTTCAAGTAACGTCGGACAATTACTTATTTGTGTGATTGACCACATAGTCCACATCCATGACAAACTTTCTCTATGTTCACCATTTTTTTTTTTTGAGTTTTTTTTTTTTTTTAAATCTTTTTCACACCCCGTAAGGTTCCAAATTTTATATTTTTAAGTTAGTTGATATACTCCATTTAAGAAACAAGTTATGGAAGTTCGGCCCACTTAAGGTTATGAAAGTCCAAGCCATAAGTTATTTAAAAATCCAACAATTTAAGACATTAAGTTAGATAAATTTGGTTACAAAAATTTAACGAATAATTTGGTTGCCACAATGGTCATTTTCGTGGTATTCCACAGACAATTTAGGTTCAAGTCACCATGTAGATTTTTCATATAATAATTTTTTAAAATTATTTTTGAGTTAAAAACTTCTCATTTTACACATTAAAAACTTCTCATTTTACACATTAAGAACAATTATATCAAGTTAATTGCTTGGAATAATTGTTTTATTAGTGGACATTCATAGAAATAAGTTACAAGTCATATGAATAGTTCATTGTTTTATTAGTGGACATTCATAGAAATAAGTTACAAGTCATATGAATAGTTCATTTTCATTTATTTTTCATTATGTAAATGTTGTATAAAACTTTTTATAAGAATAATTGTTTTAGGGGCTTAAAACTCTTAAATTCCTAGTTAAAAACTCAATTTAATAAGGTTGATGATAATATGACTTCCACATTTTTCACTAAAAATGGAGGTTACAAGAAGAGGAAAGTTACTTTCTCACTACACCTCTTCTCAAATTCGAATTTACTCTTATTTTCTCTCAAAAATATCTTTTATGCTTAGTTAAGTTTAAAGAAATAGCAAACATATGAAAGAGAAACACGTTTACACATTTTATTCCTTTATATTTCTAGAAAATCAAGGTAGGTGGTGCTAAGTATTTACCATTTTTGTTCTTTATGTATATATATGTATGCTAGTGATGTATGTTAGAACTTTGAAATTATGAATAAAGAAGTTTATGTGTGGCCATAACTAGTTTCTACGATCCCAAGGGATTTTCGGAATCATGACTTTGTTGGTATTTATCTAAGTGAAATGTTAAATTATTTCTATCATTTTAGGTGTATATATATGACCAAAAGGGTGCACCATGTGATATTACTCCTATTGAGCTTATAGCTCACACCTTCTATGTTGACAATTTTTTCATATTAAAGGGTGGTCGAAGAAGTGAGATTTACGTGAATTGTGGAGGATGCGAAGGGAGAAAGGTGCCTCATTTGTGTCGTTTGTCACATTTGAAGAATTTCTAGTTCTTACTAGTTATGCAACTTATGTTTAAATTTTAAAAGACGTTAGTTATCTTTCCTTAAGATTTCCTAGTTATTTCCCCTGATATGAACATTTAAATTGTTATTTGGTTTAAGTATGCATATAATTGAAGTTACTAAAGAAGTTAAAACTAAACGTTAGATTTGTAAACAAAACTTTTTCAGCTTACTGCCTAAAATTTGTCTCGTCCTTTCAGACAAAATTCTCTGAATTTTTGGAGAAAAACTAGTGAAGTTTGAAAACCCTATAAGTCCTCTATCCGTTGACTTTGGAATCAAATCAATTGAAAGTCAATAGAATAAGTTATGCTATTTTTCGTATACTATGTTCAGTGTATCCGAGAATAATTTTCTTCACATGTTTGTTCATTAGAGTGCTAAATTATCTTAGAAAATTCTGAAGTTTTACCATGTTATACTTGAATGAGTTAAGAAAATACTATAAAATTTCATAAATTTATATATCAAATAAATGATCCAACTGAGCTTGATCGTTGAGTAGTGCGTTGTTGAATTTACCTCCTTTAATGCAAGCTAACATTCATTTGAACCCTCTGTTATAGTTTCACTATTTAAGAAATCAAAATTATTCATCTTAAATCATTTGTTACCAATAACTTTTATAACATGTAATAGAATGCAAAAGTAACTACAAAGTTAAAAGAAAACTTTAATTTAAGCCCAATTTTTGAAATAAACAAAAGGAACATTGTTGTTTTTGTACTAATTTCAAACTTAAAATTTAGTTTGTTACACACCCCACGGCTCTTACTCATAGTGATTCATTGATGATTATATGCTCTTCGATGATTTTTTGTCCCATGAATACCCGCTCTATTTTATTATGAAGATTCTACAACCTATTCCTCAAGAGATAAGTTCCCTCCTCGGTAAGAGATGCATCTTCAATTACAACTGACAATGATGAGAAAAATTTGTGTAACGCCGCATTTCTCTTTTCCTAATTTTTGTAAATATGAAATTTCCCAATGATATGTTTAATGCATAATTAACATGTCCTCATCATTGTGAGTAATAATATTTTGCAGTGGATTATATCTTGAACGTCTTAGTTATTGACGTGCCACTTAAAGTTAATTATAATTTGCATATAATTCTATTAAAATCGATATAAATTATATGATATAATTTTATAACTACCATAAGTTGAACCTGGATATAAAATGTTAAAGCATAAGTGTTCTTGCCAAGTGAATTTTATGTAATTTAGGAAAATCAATAATCGGACAGCATATTGGAAAGGTCATCTAAAAGTGCAAATTTTGGGGACCGCAATTAGTTGGCATTGACACTATTAATAGGATATTCAAATTGGCATATATGGATTCGTTAATAAATGCTCTTAAATTGGAAAATGAAATTTTCTTATTTTTATACTTTTAGTACAAAATTGAAAACATTCCTTTAACTCCAAAAACCGTCCAACCACTTGTCTTCCCCATTCCTATATTTTTGCCATAGCCAATGGATTTTCAAAGCTTCATTCCCATCTCCAAAGAGACGTATTTTTTATTTTTATTATTATTATTTTTTTTGAAGGTCTGCCTTTTTCCAATTGTTCCGACGATAAAGAGATGCTGCTCAAATCGAGGGACCAGAATAAGAGTGGGCATTTTAACCGAAACCGAATCTCCCGAACCGAAACCGGAGATTCTAAAAAAAAAAAAAATAGGAATCGAAACTGAAAACCGAGAACCAATTGGGTCCGGGTCGGTTTTTGGTTCTTGAATTGGAACCATGGGTAACTGAATGGAACCGATTTCGTTGTAATTTTTGTTAATCTAATAAATTTTAATTTTGTTAAACTTGTAATGATTATTATATTTTAATTATGTCTTGTAGATTTTGTTAATGACACAACTCATGCAATAGATGTCTAAATGGTTGGTGCGACACAACTCACATGGATTAATGTAGGCGACTCAAAATCTATTAATAATATTCATCATCTGGAGTTTGTGGTTAACATTTTATAGCTCTTTTGATGACATTTTTCTGTTGTTTGACTTCTCACGTTGGTTTTAAAAATTTTTGAACTTCTAATTATTATCATAATAAGATGGTCTTTTTAATGCTCTTTTAAGTTTTAAGGCTCTGTTTAATGCTGGTCCTATACTCCTACTAAAGTTCTTTTAAATTTTAATTAGTTTTTAATGCTCTTTTAAGGCTAGTCTTATTAATTTTTTGTGTAACTTTTAATATGTTAAGGCTTTGTTTACGTCTTGGATGATTAATCCATTAATGTCAGCTGCTAAATCTATGACATAATAGATAGTTTGTGATAATTCGTCTAATTACATGATTGGATTTACTAAATATGTATTCAAAAAAATGTTACGTGTAAAACCGAACCCAAACCGGAACCGATGGTTCGGGTTTGGGTTTGGGTCTAATAATTACATGGAACCGAATGGATCCATTTATAAAATACCCGAAATATAATGGGTGATTCTGGGTATTGAAATACCCAGCCCGACCCACCCGATGCCCACCCCTAGACCAGAAGCTGCTTTGAAACCGAAGTTTTATTATAAGTAAATTTTATACTTTATAAGTTTGGATCATGTTGGTTTAATATTATGTGTAATTTAGCAATATATGTTACAATAAATTACTAATTATCAAGGTCATTATATGTTGGGTACATATTTATCATAATGTTTTCATGTGTCTATTAATCAGTTGAATGATTTAGGCCTCAATATATTTAAATTATTTAATACTTTAAATATTCCGTGTTTGTTATTTGAAATTTCATTATCCGAATACAAAATTTTGAGGCTGGGAAAACTGAATTTATCATCCATAAATTAATATTTTGTATTATTTTCAAACTATTATTCTAATACTAGGATTTTTTCTATTAATTTACTATTTAATTAAATAGAGTACATATATACATGACGTTGCAATTTGTGTTAGAAGACTATTTTGCACAACACATTAAATAGAGTGATAGTCACGTGATTTTTAAATATTATAAATATTATTTATGGGAACGTCATTTTAACTGTTTAATACATAATTTAGTAGATTTATAATATACAATATATAATAATTTAACCAAAAAAAAAAATTGCATCCCTTTACAAAAAGAAATAAGTATATTACCAAAAGCTCTTTGGTGTTAATTAATATTTGTGTTCAACATCTGCTGCAATAATTTCTAAATATATTTTTAGTCGTTTAGTGTACTATGAAAATTATGTCTGTAAAATTTATTATTATCATAGTTTCTTTTATCTCACAACAACACATGTAATCACATGTAATTAGTCAGTAGGAGTTGGTTTTTTTTTTTTTATTGATTTGTTTTATTTAGTATTTACACTTTAAATAATATTAAACTTGTATTCATAATCAATTAAATGGAAGCAAATATTAAAATATTGACTATTTACTAAATATTCTCACTTGTAACATGTATAAACTTTATTCTTGTCATGTATTTTAAGTTAGGTGATTAATTTCCAATTATTAAAAGTAAAATTAAATAAACAATTATACACATGAAGAAGATTTTTTAATAATTAAATGATAATGGCTTAGGACTATTTGTTCATTGATTTCGTGGACGATCAAGAGCATTTCCACTTGTAGTCAAAAGTGATTAGTTAAGGAATCAGGTAAGTAAACCTCGCATTGTCTTCATGCGCACATTACATTGTCTTCATGCGCACATTACATTATTAAATGCGCACATTGTCTTCATGCGCACATTACCTAAATTTGCAATTATGTGATCTTGATATTTGATTTTTTTCATTTTATGTTATTAATGCTTCTTATGACATACTCATGCACGTCAATGGATTCATAAACATACATAAAATGTCAAGGAATAAAATGTTTCCAAATGTCATGACTCAATGAATGCTTTAAAAATATATATATCCCAAATGCTTTTTTTTTTTTTTTTATCATGAAGTGTATGTCTACGCCATAAAAGGTGTGAGTGAGAAATGGGGTGTGAGGGACCGACGCACCCGTTCAATGCTCAATGATGACGCTAATGTCAATGTTAATCGCTTTACGGTACTATCGATAGGACTTGATTGGGTTCCAAATAATAATTGTCTACTACATTCTAATAGGTTAGGTGATACACCAAGTGAGCTCATGACGTCAATGTTAAGTTTTTAAAGAAATGAAATAAATGAGATATATATTAAGAAATGCTTTTACTTTAAAATAATTCATGTGCATATCATAATCATACATCATATGTACGAGATTTTCTTACTGAGCGTTAGCTCATTCCATGTTATCCCTCTCCAATTTCAGATGATGAAGGCAAGATGATGTGAGGCGACTACTTGTGGTGACATGGACTCGATACTATCATATTTAAAAGTTAAATTTGATTTTGAAATTAAATTTAAAATTCGATTTAATTGTCCTATAATTTGTTGACCACAAATTATTTTAAAATAATAAGTCATTGGTATTTATTATGTCAATGAAAAATTTATAATTTTTCGCATTTATGATTTTAAAAAGAGAACGAAGTGATAATACTTCAAGATCTAGGTATTTAGATTTGGGGGTGTTACAATTTGAATGTCTTAACATCAATGATTAGTTAAGAATGTCATTCAGTTTCCCATGATCCTTGTCCCATACTTGGCAACTTTCGCATGTTCGGTCCCCCTTTGAAGAATATATTGAGTTGGCAAATGTAAAATTTGTTTGATCCTGAAATATGCCTACATGGAATTCCTTCACATTCAAATCATTGGCAACTACAACATCCAATATCTAAAAACTTGCTATAATCCAGTTACCGACAGCTTGATGAAGCAAATTCTTTGTCCTTTGTGGTTGTATAAATCACACTGGCTAATCTTCAAATAAGGTATTTATGATGTATGGTTGAGTCTCAAATATCTCCTCTTGAAATGTTGAAATACCTTCTTGTATAAGTCTTTGACATTTGAATTTCCTTGACCATAAGGATTTCATCCTTGGTTGTTCATTAATATCACAATGGTTAGCCATCAACTCATGATGCCTTTGGTGTACAAGGGCACTATTAAAGTAATAAAATTCATCGATGAGTTTTTCTTTGAAATGTACTTATTGAGAAACGAATGAGAACTTTCTAGTCTGACTACTCGACATTCATGTTGCAAAAATATGTTTAACAAATGCAAAGACCCATCTATTACGCATCTCATATATTTTGCGTAGCCACTCATTATCTCCCAATTTAGTTGACTGCAACATATTCATCCAGCTAGTTTCACTCACTATCCTTTGAGTTCATAATAATGCTTCTCAGCCAATGGTAGTTGTCCTGATAAATTACCGTGTTAAGGTTTTCAAAAAATTTATTCAGAATACGTTATATGCAATAACTATGAAACATGTTCAGAAGAACTTGTGCAATTGCTCGTCATTGCAAAATCTTGGTCCGTGATGATCATTTGGGGTGCACCATTGGGCATGGCATCCATTGATCGAGTAACCAAACTAATGAATCAATTGTCTTATCACTTAAAATCTACAACCAAATATGATTGTCTAACCGTGATGATTAACTCCTATCAATGGAGCAAAAATCATCCCATATATATTTGTGTTGTATTTAGAATAAAAAACAACTACATCACCTAAAAAGTTATATACCCTACTTGAGAAAGAATCATCCCAAAACACCTAACCAATCTATCATCACCGTCTTTATCAAAATCAAAGTAAAACCTCTATTTTTTTTTCCTTCTCTAATGCAAATGTCTCTATCAATGACCCTGCTTCAGATCTCTTTCGTAATTTCTGATGTCCCTCTCTATACATCCAATATTTTGAGGACCTCCATATTCAATTTCCATCAAACTTATTTGTTGACTAGTTGACACGTTTGTTTCAAATAATTGTTGTACCAAAGCCTTCTTCGCATTTGAAATGTGCCGATGTGACGTCAATAAGTGTACTCTCAAAGGAGTTACAGGTGCATGATTATGAGTCTCCAAGAAGCTATTAATAATCCAATATGGAGATGATTTACGATTTGTTAGTTTGACCATATTTTCATCAATTAAGAAGGGGCAAAATAGTAAATATCTATTAAAAAAATTAAATAAACGTATAATTGAATTAAAAAATCAAAAATTTAAAGGAAAGAAAGCACTATCTTCTTTGCCCATCTTCACTCCCTCCACCCCACTCACCCGCATACCTAACCACCCTCTAAACCAAAACCACCCCACGTGTCTCTCATCTCCAGTGCCAACACTCACCGGAGATCAATAAATTTTTGAAGGTAAGTGGTAAAAAAAATCGAAGAATTGCAGTAGGGCTTTGGCTTCATGTATCTTCAAGTGTAGAAGAAATGTTCTATTCAACGGGTTTATCCCCTGGTTGAAGCTCATGTATGGTGATACATAGTGTGAACTGGCTGGATTTCTACACCAATGCCCAGGTTTTTAGGGCGCTGCTCCATCGCCAGGTAGTGGTGCGGCCGATTCTCATATTTCTCCTCCGCTACCCCAGTTCAAAGCAGATAATTCCGACAAGTTTAAGACTTCTGCGAGGATAAACTCAATTTTGAGTTGTATTTTTTAGAGAATCAGTTAGTTTTGAGTGAATTGTTTTGAAGTATTTGTGTATCGTTTGTTTATGCTATTTTGTGTTGGGAGTGTGGTACCGTCGACAGATATTTTCTAACGTCTTGGTGGCTAAGGAGGTGGAGTGCAACGACGTGATGTAATAAATGCAGCATAAATTAGCATCACATATTTTATTAGAACATTTTAAAGATATTTTATAAAAATAAATAGAGATGTTGCAACATAACAGAACCTACAAGTTACATAACATGCAGAATCAAGTTTCTTACATAATAAAATATTGGAAATTTTTCCCCTCGGGGCACTTTTCCACTGATAAAGGATGGGTTCTCTCAAAGCTGGCAGATCAGAGGTCGTGGGTTCGATTCTTGGGGCTCTTGGAAGGCAAGACACATATTGGAAGACAAGATTTACCCTGGAAGGCAGGAGTGTCTTGAAAAGCAAGGTGCAACATGGGTTGGTTCACTAAGCACTTTGACAGTCCAGTTGGAGATGTGCTCGGACCCTGGTCAGTTGGAGGCACATCCCGCCGTTTAACTAGTTTGTGTGAAGAGGGACCGGATCACAGACCCAAGAAATAATCGCCGAATG
>NC_036245.1:1585691-1594160 GCF_002742605.1 Olea europaea var. sylvestris | reverse complement strand
AATTTTGCTATACTAAATCGCTTAAGAAGTTTTAGAAATTCGCCAAATGTATACTTCTTTCACATATATTATATAAACTCAAAGGTGATTTGGCAAAGAGAATTGAAATTAATTTCAAATTTCTTTGTGCATGCATATATATATAAATTCCTAACATATATAGTAGCTACGGAATCCATGAATTTCAATAATCAAGAATTGACACTTGACGTGGGAAGAAATTGTAGAATACTTGAAGCCTCACTAAAAACTTTGATGTAGTTAAAAAGGGACAATGCAATGTTGCCACTGCTAACTGTGATGAGATACCGCGATGTATATGCATATTTGCCATTTATACGTTCAAGAAAGAAAATTTTGATGCAAGTATTTCAGAAAATCGATTCTTAGCGTCATCAATTCCAGTGATACTATCATTGAAAGGATATAGAGATCTAAGTTACAACATGTTTGATGCATAATGGTGTTTGGTATTTTAGCTTACAATTTAATCAAACTCGAATCAAGAATCTATTATTATGATCGAGACATAAAAATAAAACCCTTAATAGATATGGTAGTACTAGGATATTACTGTAAGAGGTCTATCTAATGCTAGATGAGCACACCACGAATAATCTATACATTTGATTTTTCTTTTCATTTTATGTTATACATGAAAATTATTAGTTCATACACATTACATATTACTCTTTTTTCATTGTGAATATCTGTTTTATGCAAGTCAGACGATATAACTAGTCCTCATTTATATTACACGTTACATACACGATTTTGTTATGATTGTATACATTACATATTATAACAATTTGTTATTAAATCAGTTTAATAAAAAAACACACTCTCTCGTTCAATAGTTCTTAAATATAATGAAATGTGCACAAAAATATACATCATAAAATGTACACTTCGCGTAATTCAATTACATAAACTTCTTCTTCCTCATATTCAATCTTCTAATTATCAACATTTGAATATGGTCCACTAGGACCACTACGTACCCGATAATGATGGCGACTAATGGGGAGATGAATTTAACTCTTTTATCTAATTATTAGTTAATTGAACGAATTAAATATTTCACATTTATTTGTCCAAAATTAAAATCTTGCAATATAGTAGTCAATTGACTGAGGGGGTGATTGATAGGCATTTTTTATGTAAAAATGCATTTTAGAATAGTAAATTGATGTGAAATGTGTGGTTGAGAAATTAAAAAAATGTTTTTTATTTACTTGTAATATTATTTTTATAAAGAATGTTTGGTTAAAAAGAAAAGAAAAAAATACATTTTGAAAAAAAATAGCTACCAAATGGGGCCTGAAAATTGCACGCGGCACAATTTAGACCGTTAATGCTCGACATGCCAATTCCATTTCACAAATTATACTCCGTCTGGTAAATTGGTCGATTGCGATTTTTACTTAGCTTTATTTAAATCAATCTCATGTCAAATTGATCTTTATATTTTTAGGTGGGGTACAAGAAATATATTATGAGGGGGTGATTGATAGGCATTTTTTATGTAAAAATGCATTTTAGAATAGTAAATTGATGTGAAATGTGTGGTTGAGAAATTAAAAAAATATTTTTTTATTTACGTGTAATATTATTTTTATAAAGAATGTTTGGTTAAAAAGAAAAGAGAAAAATACATTTTGAAAAAAAATAGCTACCAAATGGGGCCTGAAAATTGCACGCGGCACAATTTAGACCGTTAATGCTCTACATGCCAATTCCATTTCACAAATTATACTCCGTCTGGTAAATTGGTCGATTGCGATTTTTACTTAGCTTTATTCAAATCAATCTCATGTCAAATTGATCTTTATATTTTTAGGTGGGGTACAAGAAATATATTTTTTCAGAAACGTGTTAGAGATGACAAAATCCAAAACAATAAGATGCCCAAATTAATTCGAATATGCTCCCGACATTATTCTTTCTTTTTATTATTTAATAATAATAATTTGTTTGTTTCTTGTGATTTTACCTAAAAAAAATTGAATAAATTGCCAATGGCTGCTTATTTCTTGTCAATATTCTTCCATTTTGAGGACTAATCAATGCTGTAAAATTCAAACATGACTAATTTATTTGGGTTACGTTACATGTACATTGGTGGAAACCCCGATGTCCACTTTTTTTATGGGTGTCAAACGGGCCGAGCGGCTCCGGCTCGTCACACAAGCCCCAAAAAGAAATCGAGTAAATAATCCGATTTCACATAGACATTTACTTATTCAAAGCTCTCTCTTCTAGTAGTTTTCATGTTATGCTCGGTAGCCTTTGATTAACAAAACTAAATAATGTAGATCGATAAAAGTCGCGACGTGTTCACATTGACAATTAGAATAATTTTTAATTCCATTCCCGAACTAATTATATAAATTAATAAACAATCTTCCGCCCTATATTTTGATTTAAATATAATTTAGGAGTTGTTTGATAAAAAAAAAATTAATAATTTTTTCTTTATAAGTTAGTTATAAATAAAATTTCAATTTTAATGACACATTTCATGATATCCATAATTCTTATCAATTTTTCAACCACATTAAATTAATTTATATTAAATATAATAAAATTTTTATTAAAAGACTTCTCGACCAACCCCTTAATAAAATAATTAATACACGCGTCTCAATATTTTATATTTTATACAAAATCCAATCTTGTAAGAGAACAAGTGGATAGAAAGAAAGGAAACAAAATTTATGTATGCAGTAATAAAACTTTATAATCTATGGTCTGTAGTGTACACTAATTTTTCTCTCTGGCTTCTAGTAGAATTTGGCAATTTATGGATGAAACAAAAGCACCGGCCGCCGCCGCCGCCCCCGCCGTCGCCGGAGGAAAGGAAGAGACCCGACTGCAACAAGTCTCGAAGATTTTAGAAGCTATCAAGAAAGTTTCTAATGATTTACAATCAAAACCGAGTTCCGACTCGGTCGACTGCATCAAAACGTTTATGCAGCTGCAAAAGAAGTCTGACTCAGTTTTCTCCGCCGATCCACGTCTCTCTTCTGTGAATCAACATCTCTCCGAGTTAAATGAGTTAATCCAGGATGTCCTGGATTCAAAAACTGGTGGTAGGAGTATCAGATCGTTCGTGACTCGGCGAGTCAGGTTCCATGAAATCTCCCGAATTTCGAGCTTGATTGAGTCGGAACTACAGGCATGGATAGATCGTGAAACAGTATTGAATTTGACCAAAACATTGCACCAAATCCATAATTCAAAAGCTTCAATTCTCACATCATCGGATGAAGAAATTCTATTGAAAAAAATGGATTCATTCCGGGGAATTCTTTCAAAGGGTTTCGATATAAAGCTGCAAGATTTTCTTTTAAAATCTGGGATTTTCTTGAACCTCGAAAGGGTTTTATGCAATCCACTTTTTTCTACAAGGGTTCGTGAAAAATCCGCCATAGCCATCGAAGAGCTTGTTCTTTACAACAAAGATGTATTCGTGGGTCTTGTGTTAATCGGACAAACTGTCAAATCTTTAGCATCAATGGCTTCTCTTTCTTCTCTACAAGTTCTTTGCTCTCTTATAAAGGCGATCAAGAGCCCTTTAGTCGATGAACTGGAATCATGCTGTGGAATCTCAAAGATTGTTGACTTATTACAATATTCTGGGGATTTTGGGTTACGATTAATGGCATTCAACTGCGTTCTTGAAATTGGGTATTATGGAAGAAAAGAGGCTGTTCAAGCAATGCTGAATGCGGGTTTGATCAAGAAACTGGTGGAATTGCAGAGGTCGGGAAATAATCAATTCGCGGGGTGTGTGGTGAAATTCACGATCCAGTTGGAAGTTGGAGAAGGGCTAAGGCAAAGAGAGAAGAGGAGTTTTAAGCAAGAAGTATTGGAGAAAATAAAAGAGGCATGTGTTTCTGAGGTTGAAGCTGCCACCATTGTTGCAGAGGTTTTGTGGGGGGCTTCACCTTGAAAATTGGGAATTCCAATAAGGGTAAAATGGGAAAATAAAATTGTTTTTTTTTTAGAAATTTTTAGTGAAAAAATTGTGTGGTAAAATATGTGTGGAATTATGTTTATTGTAAAGGGCAAATTTTTGGATATCTTTTTTTATTTTATTTTATAAGGTAGGAGCTCAAGTTTAATTTGTAGAAATGTTCTAATTGATGTATTCTAGTTAAATTGTTCGAAAGATTTTTATTTTATTTATTATTATTATTTTTCTTTTTTTTTTGTGAAGGGAAAATTCGCAACCGCTATCTTTCGAGTGTGCACTGATTAAACCCTCGAACTGACGTAATAGCCTGCAAATCACGCCAGACTTTCACTATGGCCATGTTTGACATGCATTCTTTCAAAAAAAATGCATTTTTAAAAGTTATTTGACATCATTTCAATTATATATTTTTTAATAAAATAATATTATATGTAAATTGAAAATTTTTTCTTATTTTTTAATTACATATTTTTCATCAATACACTATTTAAAAATACGTTCTCATGAAAATGATGTGGCTCAAACAAGGACTATGTTTTATACGAGTAATAGCAAGTAACATCTAGTGGTACAATAATTTGTTTGTTATCTAGTTTTGTTTTGGAGTGTACCAACACCATAAGTAGGGCTCAATAATGTTTGAGATCTAATTTTGACCACTTTCTTGGACCACAATAATACTCAAACTTGTGAGCCAATTTTGATGAAACTAACCCCTGTTTGATTCTCATTACTTGGTAATGAAAATGGGTAGAATAGTATTTTTTTGAAAAATGAGTGGTTGAAAAAGAGGGAAATTTTTTTGATTTACGTGTAATATTATTTTATGGAAGATTGTATGGTTGAAAGTAGAAGAGAGAAAAATAGAATGTAATGTAATGTAATTTAATGGGGGTCAAACGGGGGCTATATACCTAACATCGTGTCATGTGAAGTCAATTATTTTGCTTTGTACGTATCAAGAATGGAAAATTGAAAAAGATTTAGCTTCCCTTTGCCCCAATTATAATGGGTGAAATAATATTTTTTGGAGAAGAAATGTTCGAAAAATAAGGAAAAATTTTCGATTTACGTGTAATATTATTTTATAGGAAATTGTATGGATGAAAATTAGAGAGAAAAAAATAAAATTTAATTCAATAGAGATCAAACGGGCGCTTAACTTGATGTTTCCTCCATCCTTTGTGATGAAAACCAAGAATTTCTCTAGTATTTTGTTATTGTTTTTCATAAGACTATCAAGACTTCTAAGATCGTACTTTAAACATATTAAAGGTTCATTTGACATGATTTTTATTCTTAAAAGGTTGAACCCCAACCTTAAGAGTCCCCCACCGCCCCTTCCCTGTAGTATCGTGAGGGAGGTAAATCGCAAGTTATGCCTCCAAGAGTATAGGGTGGAAGGCTGCTTGTACACTTGCACTTATCCAAAAACCAAATCCATATTTCAGGATTCGAACCCTTGACGCGACAACCTCAAACAAAGTTGGATTTCACCACCCTCCCCTTTTACCACTTGGAGATGTGCCTTGGGGGCAAGATGATTTTTATTCTTACTTCTTGTAGAAGAGCTTTTGGATTAAACTATCTTAATTTTTGCTGAGAAGCTAATTTTTAAAAGAGTTTCTATTTCAAAAATATTTTTAATGGAAATCAAATTAAACCAATTTTCTCTAAAAGTAGAAAAAACACTTCTAAAAAATTAACCACACAGATTCAAAAGCAAGTTTTATATCTCAATTTTTATTTTTTTTCTCAAAAGTTATGCTAAATAGGCACTAAGTTCACAATTGAATATTAATTTAATTCTTCACAAGTAAAAAAATAAATAAATAAAAGAAAAAAAAATTAGCATATCATATATTATATTATGTTATTAACCACAACACCTAGTCTAGTGGTCAAGGCCTAGTTAGCATAAGATTAGTCTCAAAACCTTGAATTTTTTTATTATTTTGGAAAAGCAAAAGTTAGCATTGAACAAAATGATTGCATATTGCATTAGGATAAAATCATATGTACCGAATGGGGTTATCCCCTTCCCCCCCTTTCACAAACACGTGGGCCGCGCGTGTATTTAATAATGTTGAGTCGTGGTCCTCACCTTGATGATGTGAGTGGGGTGTAAACGATTGTGTAAATGATTATGTACGTGTAGCACGGTCCTTTGCATTATATAAATTATTTAATGTCCTATGCTACACTTCTAACAATCATTTATGGCATTAATTGAAATTTTTTAGTTTGTTTATGCAGCTGTCATAGTGAATGGATTGCCCTACGTTCCTTTAATGATCTTGTCAGCAATAATTCAAAGATCGCTTATCCACCAAAAAAAAAAAAAAAATTAATAATAATAATAATAATAATAATAATAATAATAATAATAATAAGATGTTAAAAAATCGTTGTTGAATAGAAAAATTGACAAAGAAATTTTAATTTCATATTTCTTTCAAAATATTTTTCGAATGGATAAAACTTACGGCCATATCCAAGTTGATTAGTAAGAAACAAAGAAATATAACATAAATCACTTTCAAAAAATTAAAAGACCGAAAGGGAGAATTTGAACACGCAATTCATTTTATTGAGGTAAAGACGTGTAAAATCCTTGAAAATGAGACATGTTTTATTTTATTTTAATTGGTAATAACAGTTCTTTTCTTACAATATTGTAATTAATCTCTTTAAAAGCAGTATTTGATAGTAAGTAAAATGTATTTTAATGATATATCTTTTTTAAATAATTTATATGCTGACGAAAATTCTATCCCTAATTAAATTTATCAGACTTTTTTTTTTTAAATTATCACCAATGAAAATTATTAGTAATATTAAATTATTATTTTTAATTGTTATTTCGTTAATTGTGGATTTTTCCTTCCGGGAAAAAAACTATAGCTAAATAATAAATATACATCAATCAAGAATCATGTTATCTAACACTATTAATACTAGAACACCAGCTTAATTAGCATTACTAGCTAAGTCCAATTAATATTAATTAAATGAAAGAATATGAATTTTTAGTTGCATAATGCTATCTATCCTTACTAATTGTGATCTTCTTGTAATGTGATATTAAATTATAAGAGTAATAAAGTCAGTCTCATATCTACATACTTAACCTTCGTTTGAATTTTTTGTAGCTGATAAAATGTTACTTTTAAAGTCAAATATTAATTTTAATCACGTATTTTCTTAAGGATCCACAAATGCACTTGCTTATTCACCCCTCATTTTTACCATATGAGCAACTAAATCGTCAAAACCTAAAAAAAGGGTTAATTGCCTTATCATTTCATGTCCAATCACCTAAAACGTCGCTTGGTATCACCGCCAGTAATGACAAATAGCATTATTCATTCCAATGAAACTTATCTTGTAGTGGAAATTGTTTTAGCATCATTAGTGCTAAATAGTATTATTAATTAGAGTTAATCCCTAAGTGCAGGGATTAATTTCACAAGGAGCTTGCTAGGTCCCTCACTATAGTAGGCGAGCCCCACATGTCATAAAAAGGAAAAAAAAAATTGCTGTGAGCTCCACTGTGTGTGTGTATCCTGGTCCTGTACTTCAAGCTGGCTTGTATTAATTAATCTACTAATACATAAATTTGTGGTGGGTCCCAATTATTAAATTAAATTTGTTGATTTGATGAGTCATGTCATTCTTGCTAAATATAAATTAAGGTTTTGTTTGTCTTTCATTTTTTCACGGTACTCTTTTTCAACCACACATTTTTAATTAAAATAATATTACACGTGAATAGAAAACTTTTCTTTATTTTTTAACCACACATTTCAATATCAATCACTATTTCATAATACATTACTATCAAATAATGGGGCACAAAAAAGCGCTAAGTAATGTGTTTAAAATATTTTTAAAAGAGTCTGTAAAAGTGATATGTTTTTTATTTTAAGGAATTAAAGCTTGAAATTAGACTTAAAAAATTTCTTTATTATTTTTTTTAAATAAACTGAAGATTTGCCTCTCTGTGTTTGAAAGAATCAATTTCATCCTTTATTTGTGTTTTATTATAATTGCGTTTAATAAGATTGCGTCTACTATTTAAATTATTTATATTATATTGAATGTTTTAACTATTGACATCTAAAAAAATATTATTAATTAAAAATTTAAGGAAAAATAATAAATAATTGGTAGAAAAAGGAAAATAAGGAGCATAAGAATTTATCAGAATATATATAACAATTATTTTTTGAATTTAAAGATGCTATTTATTAATTGAAAGGGCAAAAAAAAAAAAAAAAGCTTGAGTCAATAAAATGGATAAACACTAGGGAAGACAACAGAAAGCTGGTCCTTATTGTTCCTAGCGTAGGATCTCTCACGTTTGATAGGTCGACTTAAAGTCTTAAACATTATTAAATTGAACAAGTAATTGTCAAATTATTGCACTAAATAATCCAAAAAGTATCATTCCATACTTCTTTAAAAAGTTTGAAAATGTTTTTTTTTTT
>NC_036245.1:1559640-1584151 GCF_002742605.1 Olea europaea var. sylvestris | reverse complement strand
AGTATTTTATGGCCTCACATTTTTGTCATTTCAGAACACCTAATAGAAACCTCTTTGGCCATCAAAAGCCCACAAGAAAACGTACTGCATGATCACTGTCTAGCATACACTCTTACCAAAATCAAGAATTGACACGAACGAGTTACCTGCTATTCTGCAGCATTGAGTCCTGTACGGCAATCAGGAATTTTCACCATCTGCTTCATGGATAATGTTGACCTTCGAAAATAGTCAACAAGTGTACGATGTACACGTGAGTGTAGTTTGCCATATGTAAATTGTAAATAGTATGTTTGTAGAAGAAGATGAATAGTAGGCAATGAAAGTGTATTGTATTCTCTTGTCTATATTTTCCAAGATCCCTTTAACTGATACAAGAATTGTCTATTTATAGTGATCAAGCCGACGTAGTCACCGTTGCATTGGATCCACGTGGCTTGATCTGCAGACACTTTGTATCACATTAACTCTAATCTAAATTAATTACATTGATAGATTTTTTTATACGAGGTCACAAACCTAGGCGGGCATCCCTGACACTTATTAATGAGCACGTCACATTAGTAGTCAATTCTAAAGACGTGCTTGCCCGACCCTCTTCTGCTGACATCCTTGACACTTATTAACTGCACACCTCACATCAGTAGTCAATTCTGAAGACGTGCTTGCCCAACCCTCTTCTGGTTGTAAAGGACTTCGGATACTCCACTTCGATAAGAAGGATAGGGCTACTTCGGCCATTCTCAGACAACCTCGACGCTTAACGTGACATCTTCAGATATTGATCCCTTTTGCGTGCTTGTCATATGTCCAAATATGAGAACCTCCACGTGGGTCATTTCGTATGATTAGTAACAGATAATCTTCCTCACATTGCAGTGTAAATTCATATTCCGGTTTCAAGTAATTTCATGGCCCAAAAATTTCTCAAATTTTGAATAGTGAACGTGGTGAAAAAAATAAAATAAAATAAAATAAATAAATCTCATCATCTTTCAAGAGCTTTTCTACTTTGAAGATCATCAACAGGCTTCTTCCGCAAAAGGGCTCTGAAAATGGAGACAACTGCAACCAAAGCTATTTGCACGTGCTCAGAGCTATTGACCTTCATAGAAACCTGGCCCATTTTTCGGCTATTCAAATTGGCATTCAGTGACATTGTTGTACCTCGGGTCAATCTGAAGTCTGACTGTAAATTGCCACCCAAAACTGTCTCTTTGTTAAATGAGAGGAATGTCATTGAGAGACTGACCACCTCGTTTCTCACAGGGTAGTCTTTCCCTCTTAAAGTAGTTTCGACACTTCCACCATAAGCCACTTGTCCATTTCCTCCCATCCGTCCAGCATCTATTGCAAATCTCAGTCGCCTTCCTATTGAGAAGCTGTCCTCGATTTTAGTGCCAAAATAATATTTATCTGCAAAAGATGTCACTGAAACACCACATTCAGTAACATTGTTCTTCAAATTTTTCAATTTTGTGTTGCTGCGAATTGTGCAGACCAATTCTTTCCCAGCAGATTGAACATCAAGACCCACACTGTAAATGGAGCCCCTAGGATCAATAAAAGCTGCAGTAGACTCTGACTGAATACTGAAATCTTGCTTGTCCTTGCTCAAGTATTCCTATTCTTCTCTCCAGCATACCATTTATAGTCTATCTATTGGAAAACTCATTCTCTTGACAGCAACGCCCTTTTTGGAATTAGAAAAAGAAGAAATGGAAGGCCTTCAGGAAGTCGTCAAAGAAGACAAAGAGCCTTAGTCCATTTCCATCAGCCGGCCGGTGGGAGCGAGAAGTTTGGGATATGTTTGGTGTTTCTTCCATCAATCATCCAGATCTACGCCGTATATCAACAGATTATGGTTTCGAGGGTCATCCATTACGAAAAGACCTTCCTCTGAGTGGATATGTGGAAGTACGCGCTTGCTTCCAAGCCGGCCCGGCCGCGAGGAATCAAGAGATCTTTTCCGGTGCTGACTTGGATCTCGGGTGACGGAATAAGGCGGCCAGAAGCGACGAGCAGTCGCGGTCGAAGCTTGGCTACAGCGAAGCGCTTACCAAGCGCGAAAGAAAGGGCTTTCGCCACTTGAGCCGTATGCGGGGGAACTCGCACGTGCGGTGATAACGCTTTCTCTTATAGGGGTCTATTTTCTCTGACTTGACTCAGCTTGACCTACTTGACTCAGCGGTTAGAGTATCGCTTTCATATGGCGAGAGTCATTGGTTCAAATCCAATAGTAGGTAAAACTGACCGAAACCCCTGCTTTTGCCAGCATGACAGCAAGCCACACTGTAAATGGAGCCCCTAGGATCAATAAAAGCTGCAGTAGACTCTGACTGAATACTGAAATCTTGCTTGTCCTTGCTCATTTGTCCTATGACACAAGCAACAACATTTTCCCTTATCTTAGCAGCAGTCTCGAGGTTGACACCATCAAATCCCACATCATGATCCCATCCATGGGGATCAAGAACTGGCCTTGCAAGCCACTGATCACCTGTAACGAGGCAGCGGAATCTATGCACAGGACTATCTGAGTCGAAACTTGGAGGGACAGTCATGTCTGGTAACAGAACTGCTGTTGAAGCATCCTCCTGCTTATCACTACTGTCATCAGAGGCCACTCCAATGTTTTCTTTGTTCTCTTTTTTACGAAGAAATTCTTGTTTCAGCTGTTTCTTTAAATAAAGGGTTTCCCTGTAATCCAGCTCATCAAGATAAGCTTTCTTTTGTAAGTTGGTCAATTTCTCAAACTGAGCTCTAGTCAGAATTCGAATAGGAGGCAATTGATCATATTCATCTTCTTCATCCATATATGTAAGAGGGAGCTCGTCAATTTTGTCGTTTGAAGTGTTTGGGTTCAATTGAATATGATGTTTAAGAAAAGATGAGAGAAGATGCGGTAAAGAAGGCAATCGGGTTTTACTTAAAGGCCCCAATTGTACACAGTCTTCAAATCCCAAAAGAGTATTGACATCACCAAGAATTTTGGTGCATATGCATATTAACAAGAACTGGGACATCCACAACTGGCCATTAGGAAGAATCTTTCTCCCCCTGTTATCTGTCTTACAGTGGGGATCATTCTCCACCAAAATTACAGGGTTTTCAAGCTTCTTATCCAATATTGCCTGGTGAATGCAGTGTCGCATCAGATCAGTGCAGTAAGTGACATAAGAATTATAGCTTACAGGATAACCATCTGGACCTTCAGGAAGTGCAGCAGAAGAATGAGTCATGACAAGGATTGTGTTGAACCAGAGTTCAGGGCCAAGGAGTTCAGTTATGAGCTTCAACAATGGAAAGTCACAATAACCCGGATTGATCATGTCAAGGCGCTCAAAATACAGGATTATATCCGGATGTGATTTTTTAACAAATCGCTTCACAGAGCGTAAGATTTTCTTGTTTCTCCTGGCGTTAATTGTTGAGGAAGGTAACAGGCCAGGAGTATCAATAAAAGATATTCTAAGACCGTTCACACTTCCTACAATCTCTTGAACTTGATCAGTAGACGGATGAAATGCATTAGTTGTTACCTTCCTATTACCAAATATAGAATTTATTGTTGAACTCTTGCCAACACCAGTTTTACCCAAAACAAGTATTCTAAGCACAAAGTCCAATTCAGGTATACCAGCTGCTTCTTGTTCTGCAGCCAATGCTCGAGCTCTATCAATTCTGAGATTAGCTCTTTTCAAATCTGATTCCCCTGCTCGCACCAAAGTTGCCAGGTGAATCCGATATAATACCTTTGCCACCATAAGATTATCTTGAGACAAGCCAAGGCGTTGAAGAAGACGCAAAAAAATAATTTGTAGACCTTCAATCATCGCCAGAGAATCTAATTTCTTCTCAATGCTACTATTAGACACAGAAGGATTTTCCACAGGCTGAGACGAGAAACTCTGATTTGTCTGATTATCATTGGAGGAGCAAGACATCTCCCCAGACTCTGGCACAGCAGTCAAATTAGTGGTAACGTGACCCAAACCTGATGTGTAAAATTTCAGTTTTAATTGACAGCCATGGATCAAAGGATCAACAGAAATTTCAATTACATTTTTAGCAAACTCATCAGCAGACTGGCAGAAAACCAACCGTGAGCCAAGCATCAACACTTCCCCGTAAGTATAAAAAACAGCTTAAGTAAAAGATCATACAATCTGACATGTAAAAAGTCATTTATTTATTGGAGAAAAAATACATAAGGGTATATATATAGTAAAACCTAATCAAATCAGTAACCTATTTTGGCCGATGACGATAAATGAGTGTTTGATTGCATTTATTTTACATAGAAAATACCAGTTTTCCATCCAAATTCCTACTTTGGAGTGTTTGATTGCTATTTTTTTCAATTGTAACTTTTGAAAATACGCTTAATTTTCCTTATTTTTAAGAAAATATCTTCTTTGGGGGAAGTAGGTTTTTATTTTCCTTAAAACGAGGAAATATTTTCTATGCCAGTCCGTTTGATTACAAGAATGAAATTTGGGTGAAAAGATAACGATTTTCAGGGAATTTAATTGTTTAGAATTTGTTTATTGGGAACTATCAATTAAATGTGTTTCATTGGTATAATTTTTCACTTGAAAAATGTTGAAATTTTGGATTTTATTTATGTTTGTTTGGTTTTGTTTTCCATAAAAATTGTCAAATAAAAGGATAAAATTTGTTACAATTGTGGATAAAATTTGTTTTCATTGCCAAAAAAAATAATAATAATAAATAAAATAAAAAAAAACCTGAAAATTGATTTCTCACTCAAACCATGGAAGATCAATTTCCACAAAATCAAGAAAAAAGGGGTCACGTTGGGGGGGTTTGGGTGGGGGTGGGGAAATCAATTCCAAAGAAAATTTTTGCAGTCAAACAAGGAAAAGAGTGGAAAATGGAAAAATTTTCCATGGAAAATTTATTGTATCAAACAGGCCCTAAGATTAAAACTAATTTGTTTTTTTCTAACCTAAAAAACTAAGATGAGAACTATCATTTCAAGTAGTAAACACGGTTCATGTCAGTTAACAACCTTTTGTTGAACTCCTCTCCCCTTTTTGGAGTGCGTTGGATGCACCACAAACAAACACAAACACAAGAACAGAAGCACACAAGACAGTCCTTAGACCCATAGAGTCGATCAATGATCATCAACGTCAAATCTTAAACAAATTATAGTACCACAATAGGGATAATTGCAACTGTTGGTCATTGGCTGAACTTTATTTACGTGTTTACCGCCATTGTTTAATTTAGAAGAGAGATTTTAGAAGAAGTGTGAAATTTATATGACCCGAGTTATATATAAAGATTTCTTTTCGAATAAAGTGTTTGCGTACTTTTGGTCTAGTCACATGGTTTTCCCAGGACTAAAAGGACTTGGCAGCTGTATGCGCTTTGGTAGTTTGGCCTGCAAATATAAAAAGGTAAGTTGATGTAGTACATCACAACTACAGTTGATTTCCTACTAATATGTTTTATCCTTTTTAGGAGCTTATTTTCTATTTAGTTTTCTTGTAATAGGACTTCTTTATT
The DNA here is from genome assembly GCF_002742605.1 of Olea europaea var. sylvestris. NCBI lineage: Eukaryota > Viridiplantae > Streptophyta > Magnoliopsida > Lamiales > Oleaceae > Olea > Olea europaea. The sequence continues at coordinate 1,578,613 of NC_036245.1, read as the reverse complement.
TTATTAGAATTATAGTTTCTTTATTGAGTAGAATAGGAGTTTTAATTAGATTAGACTTTTATTAGTTTCCTAGTTTCCTTATTACAATTTCCTAACACAATTAGGAGTAAGGATAATTTGCCTATAAATATAAGATACATTGTACAAATTTCATTCATTCATTCATTATCGAATCAATGTAGGCAAGTTATTTCTAAATTTTCTTATTTCAATTCTTGGTACAAGAATTTTATTATCGCTTCCGCACCAAATTGGTATCAGAGCAAGGACTTGCTTTAATCTGATGGTTGACGATGGTTCGAGTTGCAAGCAAACCACTGACAACGAACAGAGGTTTGAAAAAATTGAACGACGACTAGATGGGATGGATGAAGCTCTTCGCAATATCATGCAGATACTAACTGCGATGATTATTGAGAATCACCATGAGTCCAGCGCAAAACAATTGGGTAGGCATGAGACTCTTTGCAAAATCACATAGATGCTGATTGTGTTGACTGTTGAGAAGAATCGCGAGCCCATGGAGGAACAACCTGACAGACAAGATGATTGGCAGAAAGAAGACAAACCTAGATTCTAGCGATGACGAAGGAGACATTGATTCAATGAGAGGAATCCTTAGGGTTGCAGTGGACATGAACACGCACACTAGAATAGGTCCAGACTTCGATCCAGGCTTGCACAAGAGACCCAGCTCATTTTTTATCACCAACGACGACAACAGGCAGGACCAAGAATTGATGAGCTAGGCACGAGGTGTAGGAATCACGACCTTTGCAAACTCATGCCATTACTGATTTACGAGAGCGGACCGAAGAAGAGAAATCGAATCATACTTCATTAATGAAGGTAGGTTACGTAGAAATTATCTATGAAGAAAATAGGATTAGCGTGGTGGAAGCAAAATTGCCTTCAAACAATAAAATTGAAGAAAATAACGTTTATCGAGCATATCAAAAAATTGAAATTTCTTCAATATCAGTATTAATAGAAATTTTTGAGTACTTTCCTTCAGATTGATAGATTTTCTTTTCCTTGCAAAAGCAAAACTTGAGGACGAGTTTTCTTCAAGTGAAGGGGATTGATGTAGTACATCACAACTACAATTGATTTCCTACTACTAATATGTTTTATCTTTTTTAGGAGTTTATTTTCTACTTAGTTTTTTTGTAATAGAACTTCTATATTTTATTAGAATTATAGTTTCTTTATTGAGTAGAATATGAGTTTTAATTAGATTAAAATTTTATTAGTTTCCTAATTTCCTTATTACAATTTCCCAATACCATTAGGAGTAGTGATAATTTGCCTATAAATATTGGACACATTGTACAATTTTCATTCATTCATTCATTCATTATCGAATCAATACAAGCAAGTTATTCCTAGATTTTCTTATTTCAATTCTTGGTACAAGAATTTTACTATCACTTCCGCACCATAAGTAGTGTTTGGTAGTTTTTTTTTTTTTTTTGCTGCTAGTATGCTAATCCGAGGGTGTGCCTTATTCAGTTTATATAATAAACAAGGGAAATGCCCTGGTGTTGATGTATCAATTTTAAATCACTGAAAGTTTTATTTAGATTTTACAAAAAACAACTCTTTAAGAAAAATGAACTTGCTATAGTTCTCAAAAGAGTAAACGATAAAAGAATGTTTTGGAGTACTCAAGCTCATAAGGAAACAAGTAGTTGTGGAATAACCCTTATTCAGTTTATATAATAAACAAGGGAAATGCCCTGGTGTTGATGTATCAATTTTAAATCACTGAAAGTTTTATTTAGATTTTACAAAAAACAACTCTTTAAGAAAAATGAACTTACTATAGTTCTCAAAAGAGTAAACGATAAAAGAATGTTTTGGAGTACTCAAGCTCATAAGGAAACGAGTAGTTGTGGAATAATTCCAAATTAACTGCAAATTGCTTGCTGCTTCCGATGATAAACCCATTTTAGTCACAACCTCTTCTATGCCCAAAAGGACGCAAATCTAGTACAAAAGGAAATCTTTATATATTAACCTGGTCATATAAATTTTACACTTCCACTATAATCACTCTTTTAAGTAAATCGAATAATGACAGCAAAAAAAGGGGCAAGAGAGCATGTAAAAAAGGTCATAAACACCGGATTCCCATTTTCACACTCAACACACCCACAAAAATAAAATGCCAGGAAAAGGTGATACCTTCGTTGTCAAACTCTACATTTTGTGGTTCCTCGGATAAAAAGCTGTCTGATGCTGACAGTGGTCTCGATGAAGCTAGTGACGTGGATACTAATTGAGATAAAACCCAATCCTTAATGCTCATCATGCTTACTGCGCATAAGAAAACATTCTAATCCTTTACTTGATCTTCAGATGAAATTAGGTAGAGAAAGATCAATACACAACTGCTTCAGAACTCCAATTGCCAGTACACATAAGAAGTCATTCTAATCCTTCAGTTGAACTTCAAAGACAAATAGGTAGACAAAGATCAATATACAAGACATTTCGGAACTCCAATTGCCAGGACAAAATGAAGTCAAACAATAAACAAACTATTGAACAAGCATTTATAACATTCAAGACATAACCATGACGTAAAATCAGCCAACTGATTGAATAAAGCATCTTACAAAAAAGTCAAAAGGAATTCCAAAAGTTATTTTCAGATTTATTCACAAGAATCATTCTATAGAAGTATGATATAATACATTGTCATTAGTTCAATTAGAATACTAGTGATCAATTAGAATACTAGTGAAGAATAGTCGTGAATGATTTCTTCAAATGATCAGAGTAGAGATCCAAATCCAATAGCTAGGTACTATCTTCAATATATTGGTAAAGTTATAAAGATCCCATGTCAAAATTTTAGTTCTTCATAAATTTGATTATTAAAATCACAGAAAGAGAAAGATAGCGAGTTCAAAATAATTAAGAGAGACGTTGTAGAGTTTCAATTCGATTTTCTCCAATAGAAACGACACTACAATAAAGTAACAGATTTGGATAAAATTGAGGTCAATTTAATTAAGTTGACTTTGAACTGAAAATTAGAAATAGGAAAATCATATTTTTTTTGTTCGAAAAGTTAACAAATTTATTTAAAAAAAATAAAATAATTTTGCTTATTTAAAATAAATTAATTAAAAAAATTAGGGAGATTCGGTTCTTAGGGTCTTAGCCTAGAATCGAGAATCGAACCATACCAGTCGATTCTCGATTCAAATACCCATTCAGGTATTTAACTTGAAAAGAACCGTCGGGTTCGATTCTGTTCGGTTTGGGTTCAGGTTCGGCTTGGTCGGTTCGGTTCGGTTCGGTTCGGTTCGGGAATTTTGTCCAGCCCTACCTCTCTCCATGGAAACAATCATCACTTTGAGACCCCCACATTCAATTAAAAGCTAACCCAAATCCTAAGAACACGTTTTATGAAATAAAAAAGGTTGATTGTCAAACTGAGAAGATCTGTAGCTGCATAATTGTGCTTGTCCAATCATGAAGGTGCGAGAAGAACGCCGAGATAGAGAGAAAATTTATCAAAGGCCTAAGGAAAAAAAATATATGTAAAGACCCGGGCTCTGTGCTCAAACTGATTTATCATAGGTATCTTCCACTTTAGGTTAGCATTTTTCCTCTCCCTCATGACTTTCCATATCGCTTGGGCAATGGGAATAGAAGTTGGATGGTTACAAATAAAAGCGTATTTTTTTGTAACTACCCAACCTCAATGTCCAAACCGTTATATCATACATAATGTCCGCTTTGAAAGGGCATAGTACTAATTACCAGTTGGTATTAGGATTCAACTTAAATCTCTCATAAAGTAAAGGTCTTGGGTTCAAATCCTACGGAATGCGATAGAAATTTATCAAGGGTAAGAGGACAGATGAGCTCCTAAAGAGGATAATACATATGACATATCGACTTAAAAGCTAGGTTGTTATAAAAAAGTTGTGCTTTTTCGTAACGATTCGATCTCTATGTCCAAATTGCTATATTATATGTACTGTCCGCTTTAGGAAAACATCTACCCTCTCATCCTAGACCAATTGATACTCGAATTCAACTTAAATCTCTCATAAAGTAGAGGTCTTGAGTTCGAATCAGCCATAAGAGATAAGAGGGCAGATACTCTCCCAAAATGAATAATACGTAAGTTAACGATTTAAATAGAGAGATCGGGTCGTTACAATTTACAATAAAGTAACTTTCATCAAACCTCATCTAACAGTCTTAGGTAATTCATTCTAAACCAAAAAGGATAAAAGTACAAAAATCAAAGAAATCAAAACAAAACTGCAGCCTTAAGTATGCACACACAACTTAGTGTGTTAAACAGTACCATTATATGATTCTAGCAGTTTCTCAAGATACACAGCTCCATATGATTCTTCACTCAATTGAACCTAATACCCCTCTTTCTAGAGAAACTTGTTAGCTAAAAAAAGAAGCATATCACCAATTAGGTGTACTCCTTTTATGAGATTCCACTACAAAATTACTTAATACTCACGAACATCTCGTCGTCAAACTTACCACAATATGTATATTTGCAACTTACTCAGAAGTCATCCAAAGCAAATCCTTTACGAAATTCACTCTTTTTTTTCTTTTTTTTTTATTATTTAAACACTGATTTTAGCTACATATTTTCTTGTGAAGCTTAAGAAGAACATAGCTGGGTGCTATGACTAATTCAAAATATTCATTGGTCGATACCTAATTCATTCGAAGGGATCCTCATATAACAACAAATAGCTTTTAACTTAATTTGCACAAAATTTAACTTATTTTAGTGAATAAAAACCAAACCAAAACGCACAATGTACAAATTCAATTCACAAACATTCTTAAACCCAATTGTAACCTACACAATATGAACTAATAGAACCTAGTTCTTTACAAATTCTAGAAATTCATTCCATATATTAACTTGACATACAGAAATTAATCAACTCCAATATACTCATCCTGTATTTATTCATTCAGCTACAAACCAAAATTCAAAGAACAAGACGAAAAAGAAACTAGTTATTTAATAGTTTACCTAATTGATCAAAAATAACAGTATGCACCTCCAGTCTAGGGCTTCACGACTTCAATAACCAGAAAATTTTGCATAACAAAATAAATCTAAAAACAAAGAATTCTGCAGATAAGTTCAATAAAGATAAAAAGAAAATCAAAATCCCAGAAAACAAAAATGAATTATCGAATTGTGATTCCAATTGTCATGTATCTGAAGAAGGTGGAGAAGGGCCAAGTTTTGAAACTTGTGAGGGTTTCTATGAGGATCAACAGATAAGACATGAAACGACGTTGTATCTCAATAAACGTGTTAATAGAATCAGAAAATTCAATGCTATTGGCTTACTATGAAATTTCAAATGAAATTTAAATATCTCAACCACATGTAGTAGATAAATATAAATATTTTTAACTGAACACTAATTTAGAATTACACAATGGATCGATCAGACATTTTCAAGGGACAGGATTGGGACTGAAAAAAACTTTCGAACCAAATCGAGCTCTTCTTTTTAAATTAAATATTCGAATGAGTATTTGAATTGAGAATTCAGTTCTCAATTCTAGACTAAAAACTGAAAAATCGAATAAGAACTAAATTTTGCTTTTTTTTTTTTATATTAAATAAGCCAATTTAGTTTATTTTTTCTAAATAAATTTGTTAACTATTTAATTTAGCCCAAACTAAAAATATAATTTTTCTATTTCTAATTTTCAGTCCAAGTCCAACTTAATCAAATTAATCTAAATTTTACACAAATCCCTTATTTTATCATAGTGTCGTTTCTGCCATTACAAAGAAATTGAATTGAAAGCTTGGCATATCGTTTCTCTTTATTATTGTGAGTTCGCTATTTTCTTCTTTTTGTGATTTTAACAGTCAAATCTATGAAGAACTTAACAAAGAAAAGTGCAAAAATTATTACAGGATTGGATTACATTATTTTTTTAGAGCTAAAATTGAACTTACCATTTGTTAAATTAATGTAGTGTTGTTGTAAGTATTAAAAAAATTAATTATTATACGGAACTCAGGAATCGAATGAAATCAAACAGAACGGAACGAAACCTGAATGGTTCCATAATTAAATTTGAACCCGACGATTCCATTTACAAAATACCCAAAAATTTGAGTTCAATTTGGTTCTCCTTATAATCGAACCGGACCATGTTCAGTATGGGACAAGAGGGAATGGTAAGATCTTCGAAAAGTCAGTAAAGAGAGGTGGAGTTTGGTTACGAAATAAAATATTACCATTTCTCATCCTACTTACTTTTGTATTTATATTTTGAAATATAACTTAAATGTAAATTTAAAATAACAAAATAAAATAAAAAATCTAATCTCTCTTCCAATAAATCTATGGACACACGCAATAGAGCCATAGACTTTATGTGGAAAGGGGGGAAATGTCAAATAAATGAGATATAATTAAATCTAATTAAAAAATTTCATATTTTGATGTGTTAATTAATAAGGATCTCCCAAAATTCTTTACATTGTTCTTCGAAGAAGAATTTGTGTACATTGTTTCATTTTAATGACTTAGAAAAAAACAATATTATAAATATACAATAAGTCCAAAAATAGAGTCACGTAAATGAGAATAAAAGAATAAAAGTTTTAACCTCATACTATCTCTTTTAGTAGTTCAAAATAAATTCAAGCGAAACAATGTATTATCAACTACTTCAACAGTTACAATACTAACAATATAATTATTCGTTATAATCCACTGCTTATAATCTACAAAAAATAAAAAATAAAAAATTCACCAAACATGCACTGAAACAAACAGAATTCAAGTTTAAAAAAAAAAAATAAATAAATAAATAAATAAATATATATATATATATATTGGTCAGCCTCAGATAAAGTTTAACATCTTCTCATACAACAATTCTCACCAAATCTTCACAAGTTTTGCACCCACATTTCTTCCCCAACCTAGAATGAAACTTCTGCCTCTTTACAGCTTTTCCCTGCACACTGCTAGAGCTGTTATATTCAGTCTTACATACATAAAGATTAAATCTACAATATAGTCTCGATGCTTATTGATCCATCAGTTTTGATAGGTAGAGTTTCAGTATGTTGTGTGTATACGTTTTCAGTATGTTGTGTGTATATGTATATAGAGCTCAAAATCCATTCTATGTGCTATAGAATTCGCTATTTGCCATTGGAGGGCCACTAGGAGTCTCTGTAAATGGGTTGTGGATTCCACTTGAGATGCAAGTTGAGCGTTCCCGACTTGGCACCGTCTAGCGGAAAAGTATCTTTATATTCGCCTTCGAATATAACCCTTGTTAGAGTCAAGATGCATCTTCCCATGTAATCCTGCAGTCAAAGAAAGAATTGATTTTTGTCACTCAAAATGGGACTAACAGCATGTTTGGCTATGCTTAAAAGAAGCTCTCTCACTTTGCAAGTAAAGACTTGCTATCAAAAAAGCAAGATTTTGCACTAAAAAATTGAAAGAGAACAAGTAAATTTTGAAAATCGAAGACAAGTTTGGCAAAAGAAGTAATTGTATACAGATAGGAGGTAGATTTACAAGTAGCACTGTGGCTCATTTGTTCGGTGCAAGTTTGGCAAAGCTTAAGTTATAATTTAAGCTGGCAAACATATTATATGACCAACAACTACTACATACTTATTATCCATGCATTTTGTAGGACCCACTACTTATAATCACTTAAAATTTAATTTAAGCACTCCAAAGCACACCCTTAGATATTAGGATATCATCTATATCTACAGCACTGCATGCTTGCAATTGATATTGAGACAGGAATTAACATTAGAAAAACAACTCATTTGAAAGAAGGATACGACGATTAAACCCACACCAAATCTCACAACAAAAATAATTACATTAGCATGATCATTGCTTAAAACACGGTTTCCTTGTTATCATGTCCATGTACCCTGACCCTTAAGTTCAAAAAACTGTTTCCTTGCTGATGCAGATCCTTAGCACTCACCAATTGTAATGCACCAAAGATCTTACAATTTGGCTCTTCAAGAAATCCTTAAAGTAGTAGTGAGACGCAATATAATATTCTATTCTTGTTTTAATTGCTAGTATTAAGCTTTAGCAGGACTTTTTGCAAAAGAAAAGAAAAAAAAAATATAAATCAAGTCCACTAATGTAGATGGAAAAGTGCAAGAAGATTCAATATACCAACTAGAGAAGTTACCCAAATGTCGCAACTCATTGAACAGCTCACTTATATGACGATGAATTAAAATTAATCAAGCCTAGTAGCTATTATTTGAAACTCGGAAGTATCAAACATCTAAATAGCTAATTGATGAGTTTACATCTGTCTGCCATAATTATACTGAGATATGCCGATCTTTTAGATTAATGGATTGATGCAAATACTCTTTTATCCTTTAGCACAGTAATTGCACTCTCATGGTGCTACCCAAATACAATTTCCCATTACTGATAGAAGTGAAAAACATAGCATTCACATAAGTCCATAACTGTCAATCAGTGTAATTTTCTTTATTTAGCAATATTTTTCCTTTCCTTTTCTCTTCTTACTGTTAGAAAAATTATTCAGATCTTTTCAACTATAGAATGTCTAATTCATTAGAGTGTTATGATCTATAGGTTTGCAAGCAGAAAGAGCTGGTGCTGGCGAATATGTCCATTTACTTCTTATCCATATTTATCCATATATCTCACCACCTCATAAATTCGTTGGAAACATCAAATTTACAGGAGATAAAGCAAAATACCTTCCCAAATGTGTCATGGTCCCAGACTTCTATAATTAACATATCATGTAATCCATCCTCAACAACAAAGTCAAATGTCTGATTCCAGACGGGATTCAAATTGTCATTCACAACCTAAAAAATAAGAACAGTGAAAACACAAGTAAAAAACATGTCAATTTAGAAGTGTTACTATCTATCAAATGAGGACATACAATGACAACACAAGCAACCAAAGTAAAATATCTCATGGATGAAATGTGAGGGTTCACATAGGATAAAAAGAGGGCAAAAGTTTTAGTGGTAGATACGTGACATTCCAAACAACACTAAAATTGAGAAATATACCCTGGTTTTGTTTTTTGATTCAGTTTTCTTCATAATAAGTACTACATAGGGGTCAGCTTTTCCCATGAAGTCTGCAGGTGCCAAGTCTTCAGCCAATATCACGGTAACAGAAAGCACCCCTCTCACAATTACCTCCCTTCGTTTGACGTCACCACCATTTTCAACTAATTCTTTTCCTTTGTTACCACTTTTAAGAACCTTCTCCAGTGAAGTCATTGAAAACTTCTGGGCAAAGGGGTTGGAAAATCCATTTTCCATGCCATTAGGGATATAAAGAAGCTCCAAATGCACCTGAAAAAGTCATGATATGAAGAAAGAAAAAACAGAGATTCACGTCAATTTGGATTATTCTTTTATACATAATTTTTGATAAAATATCTTTTAATTATGAGGGTGCTTGACACTCATTTTTATGGAAAAATAAATTTTAGAATAGTAGATTGATGGAGAATGTATGGATGAAAAATAAGGAAAAGTTTTTTATTTACGTGTAATATTATTTTAATGAAAAATGTGTGGTTGAAAAGAAGAGAGAGAAAAATACATTTTGAGAAAGATGGGAATCAAACGGGGCTATATATCTCCATTTAATATAAAAGAATTGAAGCAATTATTTCTCATTTTACTAGAAATTATGCCAAGCAAGTAGCTTTCTAATAGATAGAGGCGTTGCCACTCACACATTGACTAAGTGTAGCACTTTCATCAATCATCATGATGCTAGAAATATACCATCTCATCTAAGAGCTTACATTGATAGAGAGAGACACATTTATTTAACTGGATTTAGTATTTAACACACCTGGTCAATGCAGCCGGACACACACACAATTTGCACATATGGGGAGTGGCGAGACTTGAACTCAGTACCTCTACCTACATTGAATGTGTTGAACAACCTCATCTAAAAGTTTGGGTTGATTATTCTTGTTCTTAGAGGGTTGAATTTCATAGAAATATCCCAATCCAATGGGAGTTTGGATCAGTAAATGTCTAATGGAGTTTAAATAAATGGATGCTAATTTTATCATGTCATGTCATGTCATGTTGATCCAAACAGTAGCAAAAAAAAGGATGCTATGTAAATGATGTTACTTTCTGGGAATAATCCATCTTGTAGACAAAAAAAATCACCATACACAATAAAAAGACTGGTGGGAGATATGAATATGAGCAAAATGCAAAAATTCACATAAATGCCTTTCAGTTTGGACAGTTTTGTAGTAGCTTGGAAGATTACTTGCAAAATAATGAGAAACACAACCACTTATCTTCGTTTGATATGCAGAATAAGTGGACATATGATATCAACAACAGGAGACCTCGATAGAGATATGGTGATATCACTCCATGCTACAGGCCAATCATGAGAATTCAATCATAACAGAATCAAATTTAAAAAACCTGATAACTGCGTCCCTAGATGTGTTTTATTTAATTACCTATTAATTTTGAAGGGTAAGCAATTTTGAGATCATTAAAAACAAGGAAGTATTTTTTCTTGATTATGGTAGTGATATTTTATTCATCAATCACAATGCAGAAAGTTAGTGCAATTTCAGATGAGAACTTTGATCGTCCACCATTCACTGAACAAAAATAAAAATTTAGTTGACCATATTCTTAACCACCCTCACATATATGGTAACTATTCCAAAGTAGGATTGAGTTTCCCCAAGTTATGAAACAATAATAATATTTAGCAAAATATAATAATCTTGAGAAAGGGATATTTCACCTGCCCCCTATTTTTATTGTCCCTCTGAATCTCTAAATCCTTCACCAATTTCAGCCACACGTCCTTCACTTTACCAGGCTCGAGATCACTTAGCGGAAGTTGAGCACATCCAATTAGTTCAGATGACTGAAGAACCCCTTCGTCGTCATATATTTTTATTACCAAGTGTTGTGTCGATGCATCTTCAATTATGAACTCAAAATGTTCATTCCAGATTGGATTCAATTGGTTGTTCTGGGGAAAGTGACTATCATGAATTGACAGAAAGGAAGGTAGTGAACTCTTTCAAGGAACCAGATTTAACAACTTACAATAGTCCTACTTTTCTTCATTCTATCACGCAAGGGTCGAACATATAACACAGCATAAGGATCAGATTTCCCGATTATATCTTTGTTCGTCAACTCCTTTGCTTGCACAAGTTTCACCTCCAAAATTCCTACAGGCTTGAGCTCAAGGTCACTGGAAAAACAATGAACGTCAACAAAAACCACCATGACCCAGCAGATTCAGGATTTAGTTCAAATCCACAAGTAAATAACCATAAATCCAAAATATATAGACATAACAAGATCTCATGGTTACTTTCGCAAGTGTTTTTTATGGGTAAGAATTACTACCACCATCGATATCATTTTTATACTAGTCGTGTATAGTGGTTGCTGGTCATTGCTGATCCAGTATTCAAAAGTTAATAATTGTGCTAAGCCGCTGTTTGGCGAAATTTATAAATCATTTATAAATAGTCAAACTTCATTTTCAATCACACAATCGAATGGACCTACAAGTATCATCCATTATCATCTACTTATTTCTATATATTTATGAATTAAACCGTCAAGAAATTCTTCTGGAGGATAAGTCAGAAAACATCAGCAAGTGTTCAAGATCCACATGGCACAAATAGGCACTAATCCCTATTCTTTATTTTATCTTTTTCAACCTTAGCATCAGCTTAAAAAGGGGATCTCGCCCAAAAAGAGAAATTAACACCCATGCAGCTCCTCTCAAGCAGCTTAACCTTCACAATGTTACACTTGTATGTGCCACAATTATATATTTATTTTTTTGGAAAATAGACATTATATTTAAGCCCTGTTTGAGCCCCATTATTTCTTCATTAAAATGAAAAAATGACCGTTATCCATCACATCAAACCACTATATTTAACTTTTTATCTCTTGTGTGGGACCCATAACGACTATATTTTTCATTCTCATTTTCACAATAATGTGGCTCAAATAGGGGCTTAGTTAGAAGAGGTAGACTAAAATTAACATGGATTTCTATAGACGTAGTGATGATTGAACATAGTGGTAGAAAAAGATTCAAGAAATAAACCCCATATTTGTTGGAACGAGCTCAGTTTGTTGTTATAAATAAAACAAGAAATGGGCAAAACAGTGGGTTTTTACAAGTGTGAATTACCTGTAATCTCCAGGCAAAATGGGGATAATTTTTCGAACTGGCCATGTAATAGAATCTTCAACAGCATCCCTTATCATGCTCTGTGAAAAAGCATTATGGGATAGTATTTTATAATCTTCAAACAATGATATAAGCCAAACTCCAATAAAATATGAATTATACAGTTTATTAAATTTCTTGTACTGAGCTAAACGGGTAGCATGTTTGGGTGCACTTTTTCTCTCTCCTTATAAGGAACATAAGCTAGCACCCAAACATGCTCTGAGCCTTGTTCCCACTAAATTTGGAATATTCTACATGAATCCTTCCGCTCCTTTCTGCTATGTCCAGTGCTATAAAGGAAAGGATGTATGAGTTTTATGTTGGAAAAATTAAGGGATTTAAAGTTATGGTTGAAATATAAATCAAAGCCAATAAAATATGGCAATTGTACTACTTTCTAAAGCAAAAAGTAAATCGTTACTTATACATATTGTTAAGCCTCTTCATTCTTTGTTATTCTCTCTCACCTTATATGCTAATCATAATAACCCCTTGTTGCACCTCTTTTTAAATTCGTCATGAACTTTCGTTCTATAAAAATATATTAATACAGTGTACTCCATGTTTAAAAAGTAAAAGTATTTATAATAGACAAAGTGATCATTTTCTACACTTGATTCATATCTCACTACAACCATGACATTTTTCATAAAATCCCATATGTGTAAGATTCTTATATGTTGCTTCCATTGTTTCTTGCAACAACAAAACCCATAACATATAGGGTTCACATGGTCCCACTAGTATAAGCCATCTTTGGCTTATATAATATCCATTCATACTGAATATATTCTAAGAATCAAATCACACTCAAGAAAAGACATTGTACAAACCTCAATGGCATCAGAAAGGCCAGGTATGGTTGATATATCACCACCAACAACTTTAAGCTTAAAATCCAGCTTTTTCTGAAAGTCAGAAGAAGGGAATTGTTACAGCTTGTTTTATTTATTAGTGTTGCCAAGCAAACATGTTTACTTATATAGGCAGTGACATCAGAGGTCATAAAAAATTGTTTTACAACCAACAAAGTCATTTCTTATCAAATATTAAGGAGTACGAGGGTATAGTGCAAGAGATATTACTGTATAGCTGCATCTTATGCTATGATTTCTCCTCCTTGTAGCATATATATAACTAACTTTTTGCTTGAAGAATCTCAGAATTAATATAGAAAATACAGCACCTTTTGTCTCAATGAGAAGCATACAGCTCCGAAACAAGGCAATTCGTCGACTAGCGGTCTGAAAATCAACCTGAAAACCCCGGTAAATCCAATATCTTTCACCTATACAGAGAGAGAAACATACAAGGTTGAAATAATCCCAATTATCAAATCTATAACACATTTTATTATATAATAAACTCCTGAAACCACATGACAAGATAGTTACAGTTTCTTTTTTGTTAAACCAAAATATAAAAGGAAAAAAAAAATAGCAGATGTAAGACGCCGAAATACTGTCGTTTAGGGAGACGGATACGACAGGTACAATCTTGTATACGTGCCAAAGTCCAAAACTTCCAATTACTCAATTAGAAATGTCATCTCTATCACATAATCATTCTGTCATGATCCTCTGTATTCCTTGTCTAATCAGGTTCTTGGTGATCTCATATTTTGTTGACTGACTTTTGCCTTAAACACCTCTTGTAAATAAAGAAGCATAAATATGCACAACACATTTCCTCAAATTTAATTATAACTCATTGCTCATGTGAAGCGTATAGCTTTATACCTTCATGTTATCGTCTTCCTGGTGCTCTAAAATGACTCTTTCCTCTTCAATGATCTAATAATAATTTTGAGTTAAAAAAATATAATATCTCTAATACAGAAAGAAAAATAACCGCTTAAAATGTTTGAGGAGCGTCGAACATGGACATGCGATCATAGTTGAAGTGTTCGTACAATACAGAGATAAAGTATTGCTGATCTCCTTCATGATAAGAAAGCTCTGTTGTACGTATACTTCAACTATGGTGGAGTATCCGTATCGACAGACTTTGAATGTGTCGAATACCAACACTCCTCAGACATTATGCCGTGGACATTTTTCTATCTTCATCAAAAATATTATATATTTTTAACTCAAATTTAATATTAAACAACAAATAGGTACTCATATTTAAAAGATGTCAACAAAAAATTTAATAATAAACTAAATTTAAACTATATAAATGTAGAATTTTAAAAAATTTAATCGGGTCGACGATATGTAGTGTCAATACTTTTAAAAAAAATTACGTATCAACGTGTTTGACACGTATCATGTCGGACACAAGTGTCCATGTCAGTGCATAATAATGAGGAAGTAATCCCAATTGATGAACCTTTTTTCTTTGTGGATTGAAGCTTAGCACAAAGATGAAGTAATTTAGTCTTCAACTGAGAAATGAACAACCACTCAAACTTTTGCCAAACTTGATTGACAGTAGCATAGCCGATAACATATCCAAACATAGATCCGCGAAGGGCAAGTTGATACCAGGATTTAATTTAAGTTATTCTCAAAGGAAAGTTAAGTGTTTGAATCCTAGGGACGCGACAGATATCCATTAGGGGTAAGAGGGACTAGACTCTCCCAAAATGAACAGTACGTAAGAGAATGGTTGGGCACCAAGCTTGGATCGTTATAATTGGACTCAATGAACTTCTGAGGATAGATTCGGCTTTCAACCACAAAGCCTTCAAAATCATATGCATGAAGTGTTGGCAGCAATTGCGATCTCCAAAAACTATAATTTGTATGCCCTAGTTTCATTGGAATAGGCAAAAGCATAAGAAGAGTGGTCAGAGGAGCAATTGTAGCAACATAAATTGTAGTCGTATGCAGCTGGCTATAGCATTAGGTCCACTGGAAGTATAAACACTTTTAATACTTAGAATCCATGGCAGTTAGGCAAGATGTTCTAATACCAAGTTAGTATAGAAAAGAGAGGACGAGTAGTGTTTGTTGAGAAAAAGTAAATCTCAGATGTCCAAAGAGAGTGAATAATAATAATCTATACAGGGATACAAATGTCTCTATATATAAGATAAAATGCTAATGTTACACAAATGTTATATAGCCCTACTTGTCTCCCTTCAAACATCACACTCATTTTTTATCACACATTCACACAATAAAATATTTTGCCCGTAAATCTAATACTTTTTCCTACTTTTTACCACACATCTTCCAAAAAAATCATTATTCAAAACATCATTTTTTCCTTAATAATAACCAACAAACAGGGGCTTAACTCCAATAAGTCAAGAGTATGCCAAAGACAAGAGGGGAACTAGGTTCTTGGCTTAATGGAAAAAAAATAGGTGGATAACTATTATCAGTGCATTTCATACATCATCCAACAATATCTCAACATCAAGAACATGAGCTTTACATTATAGATTTTAACTCCCATGAACTATTTAAAATCTCTCTTCCTTTCTCTCACATGAATAATCCAATGAATGCCGATACTTATCTTTTGTTAAGCATCGATGACATGTCATATAATTTCATTGGTAGATAATCTTATGGTGGGCTTCAACATTTGAATTAAGTTTAAAATTCATCAATGGATTTATTTGACACGTCACCAACACTTAAAATAAGATCAAAGGCGGCCTTGAGGGTACACAAGTTGCGCGACCGTGCAGGGCCTTAGTTTGTAGGGGCACCAAAAAAGTTTGTTATAGGTGTTCATATATGTATAATTATATATTTAAAATGGTTTATTAATTTTAAATTTTTATTATTATATTAAGTTAAAGGATACAATATTTATGAAAAATTGTAAAAAAAAAGAAAGAAAGAAAGAAAAAGAAAAGGAAAAGGAAAAAAAAGAAGAAGTTATATTATGTTAATATTTTTTAAATTTAACATATTATTGAAAAGAAATTTTTTTCCCTAATTTTAAACTATTTGCTTTTGAAAAAACAAATATTTTACACTATCTATTTTATCAGCCCAATCTCAAATACATAATTAGCATCATTAACAAATTGCCAACTAAACAAGATAATAAATGGTCCAAAATCTAAATGATTAAAGAGAAGAATGAAAAGTTCTCCAAATCCCTTTTCGTCGTTTCCCTTACTCCCATCCTTTACCCCACGAAGAACACACAAACAAAGAAGAGAAGAAACTCTACGGTCAGTTTTTATCGCTTGCTCTAAAATAGTACAATCTACATCGTAACATCACCATTTTATTGGTGTTGATTGTCTACTTGTTAATTGTTATTTCGTGATTTTTTTTATTCTAGAAGGTTAAGTTTTTGTTACATGAAAGGGACACCATTTTAATTTTTTTTATTGTTGCTGGTATTTTTTTTTTTTTAAGGGACACCATTTTAAAATGTCACACAAGGCACCCAAAATCTCAGGGCAAGATATGCATAAGATGAGCACTGTGCTTAGTAGATCATACCTTTACATATATATACAAGATTTGGAAGGTTCCTTAAGTCAGAAGTTGCCACAAAGTACAGGCACACAGAAACTAATAAAATCAGAAGAATGCTCCTTGATTAAGTTATTTATTCCTTGCTGACATTAATAAAACAAATTTTCAGCCTAATAGTGGCATACAGTTAAAGGTAAATAGATTGCTATATTAGTATGTGTGTAATTAATATATTCATCAATAGGAAGATCAAACAACCACGGAAATGATATGTCACTACGATGCAAAGCAAGAGTGCAAGAAAAGAAAAAGAAAAAGAGGATACGACACTACAAGTTACCTGCACAGGGAGAGCAACACCAAGGTAAGTCTTAATATCAAGTACAATATTTGGGTTTCCATCCCACTGCATCTCTAACTCCATGGTGATACCTTCAGTTTCATCTTCAATAATGGAAACCCCTGAATAACTTTAGAGAATTAGTAAGGGCATTAACTTTTTCATTTCAGTAGTCATAAAAGAAGCAACTGATATACATCCCTATCGACAGAGCTCATTAGAGAAGATACTGTTGAGGCTACCAATAACAAATGCAATAAAAGATCGAAGAGTAGCTATATATGTATTCAGATACCTTCCAATAAGATCTTGTTTGGGCTCCATCTCAATGAGTTTTTGGGGAAAAAATGTATTATGGAATAGTGATTTTTTGGAAAATGAGTAGTTAAAAAGTAAGGAAAAGTTTTGGTTTTATATGTAATGTTATTTTGCTGTAGAATGTGTGGTTGAAAATGAGTTTTGAAAAAATATATTTTTGGTTTAATAGAGCCCAAACAAGGGCTAAGTAAGATAAATTCTTACATTATCTCATAAGGAAAACATAACTTAGCATTCCATATTTCATCAACTGTCCACTATCTTTACGGTATGAGAAAATGCAAGCAATAGAAATCTCTTTGCTTTACCAGAAGAATAGCCAAATATAGTTAATCTCATTATTGTTTTTCCATTTATTTAGGTGGCAAATCCATCTCAACATATGCATCATAAAAGAGCTTGAATTCCACATATTTAGATCTTATGAGTTTATGGTATTCTAACTTGTGGACTCCTCGATCTCTCAATGCCTAGTGCCCTGTAAATATTTGGCAATTTACTCCCCATTCAAAGCCTAGTTTTCTCATTCACCCTATTTGTTAAGTTGTAGAGCCTAATTATTGTAGGTGTGCAGAATTCGTATGCTATCAGCCAAAATTTCATTAAGAATGGTTTAGGAATTTTACACTTGTAATTTTGATTTTGCCTTAATATTTATTTAAATAGGGAGCCATAATTAGGGTTTTGTGATCATCATTAAAAGAGAGGTTAGAGAAGATACGGGATGCAATTTTTCACATGAAAACTTTTTTTGATCATAGTGAATTGGAACGAGGGCGTAGTCCCACACTAAAATGAATTTCTATAAATCTTATGTGTTCTTTTGTGTCTTTGTGTCCTTATAGCAATTTATTGCTCTTGGCATTATAGAACTATGGCATGTGTTTGGGAGGCATTTTCATCCCAAAATGCAGTTTGGTATCACATCAAGTGGGCCACTAATTCTGACAAGTGTCATATTTGTGTGTAATATTAGTGCCAATTTTCTGATTTTACCCTATTGTTGTTCGGCGTGCTTTTGTGGGAAGAGAAACCGGTTAGACACAAGGGCAATTGTGGAAAATTTATTTTCAACTGCCTTAAATTAGTACAGGTCTAGTCAAAATTGTCAGAATAAATGGAGAAAAGGCTTTTCAAAGGTCATTTTTCTTCTAAAAAGGAGGTGAAAAATCTTGCGCAAACAAGTGCAAGGTTTCTAATTCTCAACGCTATTGACTTCAGTTATGACAACTGACAACTTGCCTAATTTTAGGCTCTAATATGATGGTTGAACTACACAAACTATCAAAGATACACAATAAATTTTTAATCTGCTGATCAATTTTCTACTTCTCATTCTTTCAAGCTTCGTCTTGTCCTGGCATGAATGTCCAATACCATGAGTGATAACCTCATCTAGGGTACATGAGCACATTACCTTGAAAGCATTTTAGATAAAATGGCAAAAATTTGTAAGATTTCTTATTCCCATATTATATTTAATACCTAAGAAACACTCATCCAGTTACATTAGATGCACACATGAAACATGCGAAAAACACATCAGTATTGAACTTGTGAATAAAGCAAGGGAAGAGAAGAATGAATCAGGCTGCTTAACTAATGCTCTTGAC
>NC_036245.1:1546226-1555250 GCF_002742605.1 Olea europaea var. sylvestris | reverse complement strand
ATGCCCTAGTTTCATTGGAATAGGCAAAAGCATAAGAAGAGTGGTCAGAGGAGCAATTGTAGCAACATAAATTGTAGTCGTATGCAGCTGGCTATAGCATTAGGTCCACTGGAAGTATAAACACTTTTAATACTTAGAATCCATGGCAGTTAGGCAAGATGTTCTAATACCAAGTTAGTATAGAAAAGAGAGGACGAGTAGTGTTTGTTGAGAAAAAGTAAATCTCAGATGTCCAAAGAGAGTGAATAATAATAATCTATACAGGGATACAAATGTCTCTATATATAAGATAAAATGCTAATGTTACACAAATGTTATATTGCCCTACTTGTCTCCCTTCAAACATCACACTCATTTTTTATCACACATTCACACAATAAAATATTTTGCCCGTAAATCTAATACTTTTTCTTACTTTTTACCACACATCTTCCAAAAAAATCGTTATTCAAAACATCATTTTTTCCTTAATAATAACCAACAAACAGGGGCTTAACTCCAATAAGTCAAGAGTATGCCAAAGACAAGAGGGGAACTAGGTTCTTGGCTTAATGGAAAAAAAATAGGTGGATAACTATTATCAGTGCATTTCATACATCATCCAACAATATCTCAACATCAAGAACATGAGCTTTACATTATAGATTTTAACTCCCATGAACTATTTAAAATCTCTCTTCCTTTCTCTCACATGAATAATCCAATGAGTGCCGATACTTATCTTTTGTAAAGCATCGATGACATGTCATATAATTTCATTGGTAGATAATCTTATGGTGGGCTTCAACATTTGAATTAAGTTTAAAATTCATCAATGGATTTATTTGACACGTCACCAACACTTAAAATAAGATCAAAGGCGGCCTTGAGGGTACACAAGTTGCGCGACCGTGCAGGGCCTTAGTTTGTAGGGGCACCAAAAAAGTTTGTTATAGGTGTTCATATATGTATAATTATATATTTAAAATGGTTTATTAATTTTAAATTTTTATTATTATATTAAGTTAAAGGATACAATATTTATGAAAAATTGTAAAAAAAAAGAAAGAAAGAAAGAAAAAGAAAAGGAAAAAAAAGAAGAAGTTATATTATGTTAATATTTTTTAAATTTAACATATTATTGAAAAGAAATTTTTTTCCCTAATTTTAAACTATTTGCTTTTGAAAAAACAAATATTTTACACTATCTATTTTATCAGCCCAATCTCAAATACATAATTAGCATCATTAACAAATTGCCAACTAAACAAGATAATAAATGGTCCAAAATCTAAATGATTAAAGAGAAGAATGAAAAGTTCTCCAAATCCCTTTTCGTCGTTTCCCTTACTCCCATCCTTTACCCCACGAAGAACACACAAACAAAGAAGAGAAGAAACTCTACGGTCAGTTTTTATCGCTTGCTCTAAAATAGTACAATCTACATCGTAACATCACCATTTTATTGGTGTTGATTGTCTACTTGTTAATTGTTATTTCGTGATTTTTTTTATTCTAGAAGGTTAAGTTTTTGTTACATGAAAGGGACACCATTTTAATTTTTTTTATTGTTGCTGGTATTTTTTTTTTTTTAAGGGACACCATTTTAAAATGTCACACAAGGCACCCAAAATCTCAGGGCAAGATATGCATAAGATGAGCACTGTGCTTAGTAGATCATACCTTTACATATATATACAAGATTTGGAAGGTTCCTTAAGTCAGAAGTTGCCACAAAGTACAGGCACACAGAAACTAATAAAATCAGAAGAATGCTCCTTGATTAAGTTATTTATTCCTTGCTGACATTAATAAAACAAATTTTCAGCCTAATAGTGGCATACAGTTAAAGGTAAATAGATTGCTATATTAGTATGTGTGTAATTAATATATTCATCAATAGGAAGATCAAACAACCACGGAAATGATATGTCACTACGATGCAAAGCAAGAGTGCAAGAAAAGAAAAAGAAAAAGAGGATACGACACTACAAGTTACCTGCACAGGGAGAGCAACACCAAGGTAAGTCTTAATATCAAGTACAATATTTGGGTTTCCATCCCACTGCATCTCTAACTCCATGGTGATACCTTCAGTTTCATCTTCAATAATGGAAACCCCTGAATAACTTTAGAGAATTAGTAAGGGCATTAACTTTTTCATTTCAGTAGTCATAAAAGAAGCAACTGATATACATCCCTATCGACAGAGCTCATTAGAGAAGATACTGTTGAGGCTACCAATAACAAATGCAATAAAAGATCGAAGAGTAGCTATATATGTATTTAGATACCTTCCAATAAGCCCTTGTTTGGGCTCCATCTCAATGAGTTTTTGGGGAAAAAATGTATTATGGAATAGTGATTTTTTGGAAAATAAGCAGTTAAAAAGTAAGGAAAAGTTTTGGTTTTATATGTAATGTTATTTTGCTGTAGAATGTGTGGTTGAAAATGAGTTTTGAAAAAATATATTTTTGGTTTAATAGAGCCCAAACAAGGGCTAAGTAAGATAAATTCTTACATTATCTCATAAGGAAAACATAACTTAGCATTTCATATTTCATCAACTGTCCACTATCTTTACGGTATGAGAAAATGCAAGCAATTGAAATCCCTTTGCTTTACCAGAAGAATAGCCAAATATAGTTAATCTCATTATTGTTTTACCATTTATTGAGGTGGCAAATCCATCTCAACATATGCATCATAGAAGAGCTTGAATTCCACATATTTAGATCTTATGAGTTTATGGTATTCTAACTTGTGGACTCCTCGATCTCTCAATGCCTAGTGCCCTGTAAATATTTGGCAATTTACTCCCCATTCAAAGCCTAGTTTTCTCATTCACCCTATTTGTTAAGTTGTAGAGCCTAATTATTGTAGGTGTGCAGAATTCGTATGCTATCAGCCAAAATTTCATTAAGAATGGTTTAGGAATTTTACATTTGTAATTTTGATTTTGAATTAATATTTATTTAAATAGGGAGCCATGATTAGGGTTTTGTGATCATCATTAAAAGAGAGGTTAGAGAAGATACGGGATGCGATTTTTCACATGAAAACTTTTTTTGATCATAGTGAATTCTATAGCGGTGAACGAGGACATAGTCCCACACTAAAATGAATTTCTATAAATCTTATGTGTTCTTTTGTGTCTTTGTGTCCTTATAGCAATTTATTGCTCTTGGCATTATAGAACTATGGCATGTGTTTGGGAGGCATTTTCATCCCAAAATGCAGTTTGGTATCACATCAAGTGGGCCACTAATTCTGACAAGTGTCATATTTGTGTGTAATGTTAGTGCCAATTTTCTGATTTTATCCTATTGTTGTTCGGAGAACTTTTGTGGGAAGAGAAACCGGTTAGACACAAGGGCAATTGTAGAAAAATTATTTTCAACCGCCTTAAATTAGTACAGGTCTAGTCAAAATTGTCAGAATAAATGGAGAAAAGGCTTTTCAAATGTCACTTTTCTTCTAAAAAGGAGGTGAAAAATCTTGCGCAAACAAGTGCAAGGTTTCTAATTCTCAACGCTATTGACTTCAGTTATGACAACTGACAACTTGCCTAATTTTAGGCTCTAATATGATGGTTGAACTACACAAACTATCAAAGATACACAATAAATTTTTAATCTGCTGATCAATTTTCTACTTCTCATTCTTTCAAGCTTCGTCTTGTCCTGGCATGAATGTCCAATACCATGAGTGATAACCTCATCTAGGGTACATGAGCACATTACCTTGAAAGCATTTTTAGATAAAATGGCAAAAATTTGTAAGATTTCTTATTCCCATATTATATTTAATACCTAAGAAACACTCATCCAGTTACATTAGATGCACACATGAAACATGCGAAAAACACATCAGTATTGAACTTGTGAATAAAGCAAGGGAAGAGAAGAATGAATCAGGCTGCTTAACTAATGCTCTTGACCAAATCTTTTAGATCAAGTTAAATGCTCGAAAAGACTACCTGTGAACTGAGGAGCTACGGTTCCAAGCGTTAACTTGGAAAATGTCAAAGACGCCAAAATCACCGGTCTATATTGCTCCAAGATTGGTTCTACATTTGCCTTTATGAGCTCAGACGCTGCCTTTAAACTCCAAGAATTTAAAAATTAACAAGTACTAAAACAAAATTTTTTATACAAAATATACAGTGAAATTTTTACCTCATTGACGTAGGGCCAAATTTTTTCAAGATGAAGATTGAGCCAAGTCAACTGAAAACGTATAAAAACAAATAAATGATCAAGTACATTACACCACATTTACATACAGATTATATGGTAAAACTAACCTTCTGGCGCTGGGAGAACACAACCCATGAAGGGTAATACTCCGGTGACAGTAACTTTCTAGAATCTTCCACCGTCATTCTAGCAAATGCCGCAACTGTAGTAGCCTATAAATTTCCACCATTTTTTATTTTTTTTTTGAAATAAAAAAAAAATCTCAGTTCTATGAAGGATTTTATGTTCCAAACACAACTAGTAAACGATTTGCAACTTACAAGGTCGGAGCGTTGCTTGGATCGAGCGTTTTCAGATCGAACAAAAGCAACAATTAATCCCAGCCCGAAAACTACTCCAATTACTAAACCCACAAAAAATCCCATTGCTATTCAAATAGTAAACAGTTTCAACTAGTACTTGTGCGTCACTGATTTTGATTTCTGTGTCTGGTGTGCTGGTGTTTGAGTGCTTTGGTTTCTCAGGTAACAGTGATTAATTGGAAAATTAAGGGAGATTAGAATTCTGTAATCTGTTCTTAAATTCTCGAAATAATTGTATTTTACTAATTTCTCGATGTAATCAAGAAATGGACGGCAAAAATCCAGCTGGGAATTGGTAACTGGATGCTTAATCGTCGTCAATATATTTGACTAGATGTGAAACTGTAGGGAAAAGACTGCAGGGGATCTTTCACGCTTTTTGCTATGGATACTTGCTATCTTCAAGGGTCTGAAAGGTATGATGCCGACATTTGAGTTGACTACCGAAAATAGTTTTTCGAAATGGACAAAAGCTGAAATTGGTTGTTGAATTGTACGTTAATAAACTGTATGAGAATTATCAACTGTATTCCGTCCTTTTGCTTCAAAAGTTTCCTATTTTAAAGGGGCCTAAAAAGCGTGATTTGTCGACATCTGAATTGACCCCACATTTCATATACAACATTTATGTTCGATTGAGATGATATTTACGTAATGTTTGAACCATAGTCTTTAAAAAATATATATATATTAAACAATGATTTAATATCATTTCAATCACAAATTTTTCAATAAAATAATATTACACTCAAATTTAAAATTCTTCCTTATTTTTTAACCACACATTTTCTATTAATACACTATTTAAAAATGTATTTTTATGAAAATAATGTAGCTCAAACAAGGGCTTATTTTGATTAAGATATTTTGAGGGTGCGAAGGGAGGTTGGACAGTAATTTGGTTATGCGACTCACTTATCAGTTCCCACGAGCATACGAGTCAATTTGTCAAATTGAGAGAAATATGTAGTCTCTATAGAAAAAGGGGAGTCGAACTGAACTTTTCAAATTGAAATAAATATGTTATAGAAAAAAGTGAGCCTGAGCCAACCGACTCGCCCAACCAAGGGACGACCTCGCGAGGTGAGTTGAGCTATACTTTTGTTGGGTGAGTTGGCTTGTTTGATGAGCTGAGTCCAATGGTTGACTCGTGCCCATTTAACATCTCTACTAGTACTTTGCTTTATTTATTGAAAAAGTTTTACCATAAGTCTCCAATTTATGGTAACTCTCCAGTTTTATGGCCTTCATTAAAACTTGTCACTAACATTTTTTTTTTTGGTAGTGCCTATGTAGTGGCAGCTAGAGTGATTGCAAGGATGAAGCATAAATTCTTGCACAGGGGTGGAGCTACTATACTCGTGAAACCCGCAAGCGTACGAGATCGTTGACGAGTAATATCCCTTATTTGAGCCCCATTTTAGAGGAGAAAATGAATTTTTGAATAGTGTATTGATGGGAAACGTGCGGTTAAAAAAATAAGAAAAATTTTTTGATTTGCGTATAATATTATTTTATTGAAAAATGTGTGGTTAAAATAGTGTCAAATCACTGTTGAAAAATGTATATTGGTGAAAAAATGGGGCTCAAACAAGGGCATAATAAAGTGAGTTATCGTCCCACGAAGAATAATGTTTAATTCCAGTTCACTAGTTATTACTAAATTTGATGTCCGTGACACAAAAGATGTGATTTTGTTGTTATTTAAACTAATTCTAAACTAAGGAAGCAATAAAAAGTGTTTTGTCAAATTCGTGAATGTTTGTATTAAAATCGTGAATTCCCTTATTGCCATTTATTTTAATTCTTGATTCTTAATATAGTCGATTTCATGCTTCATGACAATCGATAACACTAATGTATTTAATTCTTTTTTTCAAGACAAATTAATTCTATTTTAATCACGACCCGACATTTCTAGTCCGAATTCATATGATCAAAATGCATTAAATTATAGGTTATCTATGTAATTGCATATGTGATAAGGATTAGTCCTAATTCCATCTACATATGTTGATTTTGCCGCATTTGAAATTTATTGTGAGCCTCCCAACACTACAACAAACAACTAATTATTCAATCGATTGCCAATCAATTAAATAATGCAATATGTATGCAAAATCAATCAAGAAATAACTAAATTAATTGTCTTAAATCAAAACAAATAAGCAATAGAGTTCATCATTCATCTAATGCAATAGAAAAATTAGTCTAACATTCTAATGATTAAATGATACAAGAAATATTGGAAAAACATCACCCGGAAATAAGAAACAATGAAGAGAGTGGAGAAATCCAATTTCTTGGCTTGAATCTTGAAAATGGATGAATATTCTTCTATAAACTTCCATAATCCACATTTATCTTCACGCTTGGCCTCGTTCTTCGCCTCCAAAATATGTAGAATATATGATTTTTAGGTAAAAAAGGAGGTTCCCTTTGTTTTGGACGTCTATATCTATATATATATATATATATATATATATAGAATTTCAGAACAAGGAAACAGACACGTCACAGAAAATTTGGCTTGTGATCGCGCGCCATATATTTCACTGCGCGCGTGCTACTTTTTTTTTTACTCTTGGTATGCAAGAAATGAGGTCCCGCGTGCACCACTTTAAGCCTGTGCACGAGCGTCGAATAAAATAATTTCAATTGTTGTACTTTGATCCCTCAATTTCAATTTTCATTCATTTTAACTCTTTTTTGATATATTCTTACTCCCTTAGCTTTCAATTCCATCCAATTGAATTCACACCTTCTCCAAGAATCGATTTTGGGTCCGAATCAACTATTAGCACATTGCATTTTAGTCCTCAAACTTTGGAATTCCTTCATTTTCGCATGCTTTTTCGTTCTTTTCTTCCAAATCTATCAATGTGCGCTGATTTCAATCTAACAAACATAATTAACACAAAATTAGGCTATAACTCATTGAAATCACTAACAAATATCCTAATTTAACGGTCTAGATAAATGTATAAAATACACTTATCAGCTACATACAAGTTAGTGCACGTATTGGCACGCACTAGATTTTGAGCTTGACACGAGAAGCTCCAATGTGCCTGTACTGGACCAAGAAGAGACGAATGGAAAAAGCAAAATAGAGAGCATGCATTGACATATGAAGAAGCCTGAAGCGAAGTCAAAATTTACAGTCGTCGGGAGGAAGAAGCTTGAAGCTCAGCCGCACATGCATATGAGATGGAAGAAAAGATGGCAGTTCAAGGTTTTCTTTTTTTGGGGAAAAATTCATAAGTAAGAGTTTAAATATCACAAATTTCAAAATCAAGAAAACAAGTTTTAAACTTCAAAAGTCATATTTTTATTAAAATTTATTTATAATTTTATTAATTAAATATATATAGGTCACATATCTATACAATTTGGCCACAAATATGATTTAGTTAGTTACTTATTACTTTTTTGGTCAAAAATCAAAAAATTTATGTTACAAATTATTTTACGATCACAATTCAATAAATTTATAGGTTATAGTTTGTTCACCGTCACAGATTTATCTGTCACCATTTATTTGTTGGTCACAAATTATCATATTATTAATCACAAATTAACAATTTTTTAGGTTATACATTATTTCTTTATCACAATTTATATTTTTTATTGGTCACATATTATTTATTATTCACAAATTAACTAATTTAATGGACCACCCTCACTTGCGACCACCCTCTCACTATTATTTCCAATACCACTATCGTTGTCTCCAAAAACACCACCACCACCACCATCGCACCCATAGTACCACAAACCGCACCTACAACAATACAACCGCACACATCCACTGCAGTCACCAAAACCACCACCACTACCCTAACAAACCCATTACCACCACCATCTCACCATTACAATTGCAACCACCAGCACGACCACAACTGTCGCACGCACACGCACACACCCAACCATTGCGCTACCATTGCACCCACAACACCACAATCGCACCCATAGCAACACAGCCGCACACACACACCACCACAGTTGCCAAAACCACCACCACCATCCCTCGACAGCAACACCACGACCATCACAACCACAGATCGGGACTATTGTAGCCGGTCACCAACACTACCACTACCAACACCCAAACATAATTTCGATTGAGATGGCGCACTGCCTAGAACATGGAGACAACACCTGGGCTGTCACAACCACAGATCGAGACTATTGTAGCTGCGTCACCAACACTAGCATCACCAATACCCAAACCTAATTTTCCAAGGCATTGTCGTAACAGTAGCACTAATGCTACTGCGAATGATGTGGGACGCATGGCTTCTTCACGGAACCTAACAGCGCGGCCAACCATGCACACATACCTCCGATGTGTGTCGTGAAAGAAAAGCTGGATCTGTGGCAGTGGTGGGTCACCGGTCCGATCTACAATGAAGGTGTGGAGAAGGGGAGATGAGAGAGTGAAGAGATGGGGGTTTTGGAAATGGGATGGGATGAATTTGGGA
>NC_036245.1:1465112-1544492 GCF_002742605.1 Olea europaea var. sylvestris | reverse complement strand
ACTTAGGATTAATAGTAATAGGAATTAAAGGATTAATGAGAAAAAATTTAGGAAATAAAGTTTTATTAACTATTTATGATGAAAGAATCCAAAATATGGAAAAAAGTATGATAGCTAGTACAGAAGTTGATATGAATAATAATAATGGTATTATATATTGTAATCCAGATTTTTTATTAACTATAAAAGATTTTTCAGAAAAAATTAAGATAGGAATTCAAACACATGGATATGAAGATGTTGTTTCAGGAGAAAACTTATTAATAAGTATATATATATATATATATATATATATATATATATCTTGCAAAACCATCAACACCACCCATAAAAGCAATATCTTGCCCAAGCACTAAGTTGGTGAGCGCGGAGGACTTTGGTCACGAGTTCGATTCCCCCTACCAACACTTTCTCAATTGAACCTGTTGAACAGGACTTGCCTAGTACGGTTTACCTGGCCGGCACCTTTTTGCAAACTATTACACCAGTCCAAGGGTTTATTTAGTGTGCACCCGAAAGTAGCGGCTGCGAGTTCCCCCATCACAAAATAAATAAATAAACATATATATATATATTGCCCAAGCATGTCCCTTACTTTGTCATGAAAAATAGGAGCAAAAAATTCAAGAGGAGTGGACGAGCTTAGGGACTCAAGTTCCCACGGTTCAACAAAGGTTGAGGGAGCAATGGGCTTAAACGATTACACATTTGCATTTAGTATGGGCAGGGTTCTAGCTGTGGTGCTGTTGTGATCGTCAAGGTTGTCATCTTTGTTTAAAAATTCTTCTGCACAATCCACAATGGCTAAACAAAAAATTCCTTTCAATTTTAACCCAATTGGTTCAAGTAATCTGTCATGCTAGATTTGAATTTACACAAGGATGAATACCTATAAAATAGTGGGGTTGGATGAGTAATTTTCTAATATGGAGTTTGGGATAATTGTGGAATTCTTTTCAAGGTTCATGAAGAGACTATTCGAGTTTTGATAGAGGCAGTGGGTCTAATTTTATTCATATAAGGACTAGCCCAATACTTGGAGCCCAAAACGAAAAGGAAATATTGTTCGAGTCTAACTTGGACCGATTTGCCACCTGCAATTTAGCCACCATTTGACAAATTTATACATCATAATAATAATAATAATAATAATAATAATACCATTTGACAAATTTATACATCATAATAATAATAATAATAATAATAATAATAATAATAATAATAATAATAATAATAATAATAATAATAATAGTGAATCCTATGAGATGTGTAAATAATGAGTAGTAGTTATAATTAAGTAGCTGATATTCATAAACAATTTTTATAAATTTGTATCCTTAATCATGAATTTATTTTGATTTTATATGTAAACTCTATTTTATGTCCAAGAATCATTAGTCTCTTGAAGATTAAAGAAAAACTCTGCTATTCTCTCTGTTAAGCTCTATTATGGAATTATGGAGACAACTAGCTGATCGCCTCATCATCTTCAACAGTAACTTAGACTAATCGTCATCTATTTGTAATTATCGTTGTAAGTATATAAAAATAATAAGCAATACGCCGGCTTCACCTATTCCACATCCTCCTAATAATGACAATTTCGACATCAAAGAGAAACTAATTAAAATATCTAAATTAAATATCTTCTTTCTCGCTTTGTATATTCACTTCAACTTACGGCTATATTTAACACAAAGAAGAAGCCAAAATTTATAATTAAGAACTTGACACAAAATTGAAATTGACTCGACTTTAGTAGATATATTATATTATTAAAGAAAAAATAAATAAAATCTCATCACCAGCAGTGGAGTCGAATATTGTATGCTATATGCACTTCAAGTATTAAATTTTCAAGAGCTTTTAATAGCCCAACCCAGGAATGAAGAGACAACATATTTAGTTAAAATTTCGTTCTTTCTATGTCCAACTTCATTCTTTTCCCCGGCCCCCCCAGTTTTTGAGAAAAAAAAAATTTCTGCCTTTTTTTTTTTTTTTTTTAAGAAAGTCAAAAGTTTAAAACTTACACTATAAATGTATATACAATCGGCAGCTCCAAACTCAACTTTGTGTTTTTGTCTTTCTCTCCCAATCTACCGACCGCAGACTGCCATTACCATTTATAGTTTACCCACAATTTGAAAGTTTGATTACGACCCTCTAATCTATAGTGTCTGGGTCCGCCCCTGTCCAAAGGTTCAAATATGAACGATATGACAAATCACTAAAACTTGATCAAAATATCAACGTTGTTTGGTAGAAGCTATGTATTCTATTCAATATTTTCAGTTTTATGGACCAGTGGATAAATTTGGTCTTTCATCTATACACCATTGAAGCAAATAATAAATATAAGAACACAGAAGTTGAAACAAGAAGCCAATGGCAAGTGAGCAATACCATTTTCAAACGATGTTTAGTTTGGCAAAACCTAATTGCTAGCTATCCCTTGTGCATTTGTAGTTTGTCTAAACAGTATAGTTTTCTTGAAATAATCACAATTTAGAGATGCTATGCAGCTATTTTTGTTTCTTACCTAACCTTCATTATATTTATAACGCGAATTAAAATATATTGAGTAATGCTATTCGATCCCACTAATACTTAAGTACCAATCTAGGTGTCCATTAAGCGTCGTTAAATGATTGAACATTTTAAATGACTCGTATATCTTTATTTAAGATGTTCAATCAATTAATAACACTTAACGAACGCCTAGTCTGGTGCTAAGCACTTGTGAGATTGAATATCATTAATTCAAATGTATTACCTCTCGTTGTTCAACAAAGGGAATCAACGTTTCGACCGACCTTGTTTCTCTTTCAAGTTGGCACATTTTCTCTTCTCCTCCAATATTTCTTCCGAGTAGCTTATGAGCCTCATGTTTTTGGACTCTTCCATNATTTCTGTTCGAAATCACAAGAAAAAAGAAAAGAGAGAGATTTTCGTTAGATCACCTGCAATAATTTCTTCGATGATCGTCCGGAACTTTTCAATTATTATTTGCTCCATTTAATTTTTTCTATTACTATTGAAAAAGCCCCGTGAACTAAGTCCTCCGACTTACTAGAGCCACATCGAATCACATCTGACGTTTTGAAACTTATTAAAATGAAATGATTCAAATTCCTTGTACATGATGAATTATTCAATAATCCAAATATATACAAGATGATATAAGTTTCACAAATTTCACCATCTCATTTCTTTATAGTCACTTTCATGCTATGGACTTTTCTACAAGTTTGTATGCTAAGCATACCATTAAAATTGCGGAAAAAACTTTCTATATCAACAATAAAAAGAGAAATGAAATCAAAGGTCGCCAGGTCGGGTTTGATGAAGAACTAAAAAAGAAATATGTAGTAAAGACTTTAAAGATATAATAACACGTGAAGACTTATTGTGACTATATGCTTGCAATGGAAATACTATTGGAATTGTATCTAAAAATCCCAGCAGTCAATAAGAGATTGATTTGTAATCTCAAAAAGCTTGAGCGAAGTTTTAGGACATTTTATGTAAGAAAATAGTTCATGTTATTATGATGTTTATATTTTATACATAAATATATCAAATAAAGCCTAAATGGTGAAGCAAGTTAACGTCGAACTGAAAGAGTAAATATTTGGGCCCTCGGGGCACAGCTCAATTGGTGGATCAATCAACACTGTCTTGCTTCCAGCGGCAGGGTGGAGGTTCGAATTCTGGTGGGAATCTGCGGCCAAATTTATTTGGTATGGAGCAATCACTTTGGAGGAGGATTTCTTGTGCGCAGAAGTGTACAGGCGGTGGGGGAACCTGTGATCCAATTGAGATATAACCCACAATTTATCCCCTCAAAGATTTTAGGGGCAAGGGTCTTGGGGGTCCATGATTTAGTCTAGTGTAAACTATGATACCTCGATATCAAAAAAAAAAAAAAGAGTAAATATTTGAGTCCAAGAAGAATTCAAGCCCATCATGAAGTAGAGCGTACTTCAAGACCATTCTCAAATGGAAGGAAAAAACAAGACACTTTTTTAATTTATGAAGGCATTTTTGGGATGTGGAATATGTATATACGAATAATATATAGTCAGTGCGTGGAGCCACTGAGCCAGGTATATATAAATTTTCACACTAAAATAATTATCAACTGATTATTTTAAAAATAACAATTAGTGTCTGACATAGGGATGTAAATTTGGTTCGAGCTAGTCCGTGTCACAGGCTATTTTTGCCCATAACGAGTCGAGAATTTATAAAAAATAATAAAAAACAATTACATTGAATGAAAAGATAGCCGCCCTAACAAAGATGCCGCCTTGTTGCGGCAGTAGGTAATAGTAGCTGCCTAACAGGCAGTTGCCATATAGCTGCCTATTATCTCAACAATAGCTGCTTTGAGACATATTTCAAATTTAAAAAAAAAAAAAAAGAAAAAAAAAAAAAAAAAAAAAAAAAGAGCAGTCACGGCACGGCTTGATTCGGTTCGAGTCGAAAACTTAGGTTGAGCCTAGATTTTTTGATTGAGCAAAATCTTGATTTGGCTCGGGCAAACAAAGCTTGAACCATTTTCACTCGAGTTGAGTCCAAGTTTCGAGTTTCGGCTCGACTTGGTCACATCTTTAATCTAATTGGTGAAATTGATTTGGAAAACATGATTTCTCTTCATTTTCTCTTGATTTAATCCCATTATTTCCAATCATTGTGACACACTTATTATTGTAATAATTTGTTGATCTCTTGATTTTCCTCATAAATAGACCTAGAACTCCTAAGAATAATTGTTGGAAAAAAATTCATGTATAAGAGATTAATTATGGACCATTTCAAAACTAAGAAATAAGGTTTAAAACTTCAAAAATAAGATATTAATTAAATTTTATTTATAAGTAGTTATATAAAAATATATTTTATTTATTATATATATCAAGGTTACAATTTTACTGCTATTTGGTCACAAATTATCAAATTAACTAAACACAATTTATTTTTCAGTCTAGAATAAAAAATTTTATAGGCTACAAATTATTCTACGATTTCAAATCAAAAATTTTATAGGACACAGGTTATTCATCGGTCACAAATTAAAAAATTTATAAGTCATAATTTTTTTATCGATCAACAAATTATAAATTTTATAGGTCACGACTCAAAATTTTAAATCACATATTATTTAGGGAAAATTGTAGCAGTGATTCCTAACCTTTTCAATTTTTGCAAACATTACCATAACTTTCAATTTATGTCAACGAAGATCCCTAGCCTTTCAGAAATATACGACTGGGGTTCAAATGGACGAAAACCGTCTACTTGACTGCTAGTTCACCGAGAAAGTCAAAATTTGATCAATTTTAACCAAATTAAAAAGGACAAAATGGTACTTTGCATATTTTTATTAAAATAAGTTATTTAATTAAATTTAAAAACCAAAAACAAATATATAACTAAATAATATATAAACCCCCAATGCCAGCCCACTCCCGAATCAAAACCTTTTTCCTTCTTTTTCTCCGATGAGACACTACTACCCAGTCACCTTCGACCACAATGTCGCCATCGCCACCACAACTCACCTCACCACCAATGGCGGCACCTTGCACAGGAAAAACCAAGAAATGCCCTCAGCAAACCAAGTAAACCCCAAATTCTAATCAATCTGTATCCTCTCACATCTCAAAACCAGAACACAGAACGCCACCATCACCGCCACCATAACTGAAGTTTTCAATTGCAAGAACCAGAACACAGAAGTTCATTGTAACAAAAAAATTGTCGAAATCAACAAATCCCACAAATATATCCATTCAATTGCCTTTGATTCAAAACACAATCCCAATAATGTCACATAAATATCAAACCCAGCAATGTCGACACCACCGCCTGTCGGACAGCCACAACAACCCGTCTCACACAAACTGTACAGTAAATCGCCGCCACCACCATCAAACCAAAACTAATCGCCACCAGCACCGTAAAACCTACACCCAAAATCGAAAAACCCCTCTACCATTTCTGTAAACTGATTTGGGAACGAAAAAGTGTCGGATGGGCAAAAGATTTGTATTTCCAAGCGGACGCCATTACTATCTTCTAAGCTTGAAAATGGAGCTTTTCGCAGGGTAAAAGCACGAGAAGTCACTCGCTACTTGTCTGTACCGATTTCATCTTCTTCATCAAGTTTTAGCAATAATACGACATTGTCATCAAATGTGGAGAAGATGCTGGTGGCGTCGTTGGGAGGCTCCGCCGGCGATGGTGTAGGCAATGGTCAACGTGCTGTGGCTGATTTTATAGGGGTGGAGTGGAGGTGAGAGAAATAGATAACCCTTTTTTATTTCTTTTCTTGTTTTTCAGTTTTTAAAATTTTTTAATATGTTAATTATAAAGTTACTAATTTGTACTTTTTAATTTGGTCAAAATTGATAAAATTTTGACTTTCTTGATCAATTTTGACTTTCTTGGTCAATTAACAATCAAGTGGATGGTTTCCGTTCATTTGGACCCCGTCGCATATTTTTCAAAGATTAGGGATCTTCGCTGATACAAATAAAGGTTGAGATAAAATTTACAAAGATTGAAAATGTTAGGAATCGCTACTACAATTTACCATATTATTTATTGGTCACGAGTTATCAATTACATTGGTCACAATCTCAAATAATTGGATGAAGGTTTACACAAATTAGGCTTTCTGCTTTACCAAAGCCTCGGTAGATTTGCAGGCTACAATTCTGTCCATTTATTTTATATGCTATCCATGGTTTAACTTTTCGAAGCTTACAGTAGCAACAATCAATGTTCATTCATACATCACATTGCGTGGAAACATAAATAATCATAGTGATAAGAAAGATTTTAAACTTTACATTCGAGATTTTTCACCATTGAATTGCCATGCTTCCCATTTATATTTTGAAGAGAATATTCTAGTAATTTTATGGAGTATTACTAAATCTATTGTAATGTGATTTGGTACAATGTAGATGTTTTGTAAAGAACCAACATAGTAGCTATCACTATATGATAGTGATCAAATAGAACCAATTATTTTGATTATAAAGAAATATTTATAACATTTTCCAAAGACTAAGGGTCCAACACAACTTGAAACATGAGGATTCACAATCATCACCATTGGATACTTGGTATCCATCTATTACTTCCAGGTTTAATGAGGGAATAGTGCCAACTGACACACTTCTTATTGGGGACTACTGCAAGAACTTTAAGATATGATCTTACCCTTTTCCTTATGCTAGCAAATGACCCATGTATATGACTTATTGTGTTTTTCTTTTCAGCAAAAGTTTGCCTTGAGCCTCTTAAAGATCCAAGGTTATGTACACCTATAGATATCGAATTGTTTGAGTTCCACTACACATCATATCTCATTTCAACAAATCAATTCCAAAGTTGAATGTTGCATTGGTCGTCGTTGGAACTAGGGGAGATGCTAAGCCTTTTCTAGCCGTCGCAAAGAGACTTCAGTTCACTATATCATTTTAGTACCAACGTGTTCCACCTTTTTTCTTGTATGCTATTTTCATTCTAAACTTTTTCCTTACTATTATTTTGCAAATCTAATTATAAACTCTTCACAATGAAGTACATATAATATTTGCAAGCTCAATTTGATATAGATTTGGTTCGTCCAAAATATATATCAGCATGGAGGAAGAAATTAGCTATGAAGATATTTACATGAAATTTTGATCTATAGATTTAGTTTATTTATAGAAGCTACTTTTTTTCCTTAACTTTCCATGAGATTGATTTTTCAGTTGTACTTATTTGCTTTAAGTTAAATGTTGATGCTTATTTTAACAATGTTGATGCCTTAAAGTTATGTCAATCTTTATACCTTTTTTTAGTTGTATTATTGTTGTTGTCTCGGAGAAGGCACATGTGTTGTTAAGTACCGTTACAAGACTTATAGGGTCCATGATAACAGCAAAAGTGACGTTACTAGATTTATAAGCGTCTATGAAAATAACGCAAGTGCCGTTACTGGATTAAGTGTCCATGATAATGGCAAAAGTTTCTTTATTAACTTATACGGTCCCTGATAATGGCACAAGTATCGTTACTAAAATGAAAATGGCCCTTATTTCATTCTGTCTATAAACTTGAATATAAGTATTTACAACACATTCATACTTAGAGAATCAATAAGTTGAACTTATTTAAGTTGAAGGTAGACATGTCATTTACAAAATTTGAAAGATATGCTAATTAATTTATTTGTTAATAAATTGATATAATAACTTGTGATTTCATAAACTTGAACTAATCTTTGCCAATTCAATCGTTCTTTGTCATTGATCAACATTTTTGACTTTATTAAGTTGGGGGTCCAATGTTTGAGATTGTTATGCTGGAAAAAAGAGAGAGCAAAATGTAGGAGAAATCAATAGAGTGGCACAAGAGTTGTTACTGAAATGAGAACGATCCCATCTAACTTTTCTATATATAAATACGAGTTGAGAAATATGTTCATTAATTATGTTTTCTAACGAATCAATACAATGACATGTGATTTCGCCAACAGAATGACAAAAGTGTCGTTATGTTTGTAAATATAAGTGTCCATACGGCACGTGTTATTGACATATTAGTATCCATGAGAACAGCAAAAGTGTCCTTATTGAGAAGAAAATAGCATTTGTGTCGTTCTAACTATAAATATGATTATAAGTAGTCCCCCTGCCTCATCCGTGCTCGGAGAACCAATATTTTGAACTCATTTAAGTTGTAGGATGGATACTACATTTACAAAATGTGAGAGATATGCTCATTATTTGAGGGTCCAATACTGAGATCATTGCGTTGGAAATAAATCAAAATATAGGAGAAATCAATAAATGACACTTGTCGTTACTAAGAAGAAAAGGGCCTTGTGTCTTTCTATTTGTAAACTTGAAAATAAGTAGCCATCCCATTCGTGCCTCAAAATCAATAATTTGAACTCATTTAAGTTGTAAGATTAACATGGTATTTACAAAAGTTAAGATATGTGCTCATACTTATATTCTAATGAACCAATAGAATAACTTATGCTTTTATCAATTCGATATTATATAATCCATACTATTTCAATCGTTCTTTTTCACGTAATCAACTCTTATATCTTACCACATTAGAGGGTCTAATGCTTGAGGTCATTACATTGGAAATAAATTAAAATACAAGAGAAATCAACAAAATGGCAAAAGTTCCATTACTGGAAAAAAAACGATCCTTGTGTCATTTTGTTTCTAAACACGATTATAAATAGCCACCCCCATTCATATCTCGAGAACCAATAAAGTGAGCTTAATTAGGTTGTAAAATGGACATGATATTTATAAAAATTGAGAGATATGCTCATTAATTATATTCTAATTAACCAGTAGAATAACTTATTCTTTCATCAACTAAATATCATATGATTTATGTCATTTCAATCGTTCTTAATCATATGATCAACCCTTCTATCTTATGCACAATGGGGGTCCAAGGCTATAGATCATTATGTTGAAAATAAATCAAATCAAAAAAATGGTACAAATGCCATTACTGAGAAGAAAATAGCCCTTATGTCGTTTAGTTTATAAACATGATTATAAGCAGTCACGTCCCATTTGTGTTTCAAGAACCAATAAGTTGAATTCATATAGGCTGTAAGATGGACATGATATTTACAAAAGTTGAGAGATATGCCCATTACTTAAATTCGAATGAACCAGTTGAATGACTTATGCTTTCATCAACTCGATATAATATGATTTAAGTTATTTCAATTTTTTTTTGTCACATAATCAACATTTCTATCTTACACACATTAGTAGATCAAAATATAGGAACAATCAACAAAACGACACAAGTACTTGT
The DNA here is from genome assembly GCF_002742605.1 of Olea europaea var. sylvestris. Lineage (NCBI taxonomy): Eukaryota > Viridiplantae > Streptophyta > Magnoliopsida > Lamiales > Oleaceae > Olea > Olea europaea. The sequence continues at coordinate 1,534,631 of NC_036245.1, read as the reverse complement.
TATTAAGAAGGAAACGATCATTATATCGTTCTGTTTATAAACATGATTATAACAGCCACATTCCATCCGTGCACTGAAAACTAATAAGTTGAATTCATTTACGTTGTAAAATGAACATAACATCTACAAAAGTTGAGAGATATGCAGATATGCTTATTACTTATATTCTATTGAATCAGTAACTTATGCTTTCATCAACTCGATATCGTATTATCTATATTATTTTAATCATTCTTTGTCATGTGATTAACCTTTCTATCTTACACAGGTTAGGGGGTCCAATGCTTAAGATCGTTGCGTTGGAAATAAATCAAAATATAGGAGAAATTAACAGGACAATATAAGTGCTGTTACTAAAAAGGAAAAAACCCTTGTGTCGTTCTGCTCATAAATACGATTATAAACCATCAAGCCTTATTCGTGACTTGATAACCAATAAATTGAACTCATTTAAGTTGCATGATGGACATAACATTTACAAAAGTTGAGAGATATGCTCATTATTTATATTCTAATGAACCAATAAAATAACTCATGCTTTCATTAACTCATATCATATAATCTACATCATTTCAATCGTTCTTTACTATGTGATCAACCTTTTTATTTTACGTACGTTACGATGTCCAATTCTTGAAAATAAATCAAGATATTGGAGAATTCAACAAAATGGCACAACTGCCTTTATTGAGAAGAAAACAATTCTCGTGTCAGTTCAGTTTGTAAACACGAATATAAGCAGTCAGCCTCATTCGTTTCTCGAGAAATAATAGGTAAAACTTGTTTACATTGTAATATGCACATGAAATGTACAAAGGTTAAGAGATATGTTCATTAAATTAATAAAACATATGAGTATGATGACTTATGCTTTCGTCATCTTGATAACATAAAAGCCATGTCATTCAACAATTCTTTATGATATGGTCAACTTTTCTATATTAAATACATTATGGTGTCCTTTATTAGAGATTGTTTTATTGAAAACCAAAATCAAATGTAGGTAAAAACCTCGGAAGGGCACAAGTGTTGTTACTAGACATAAAAATGACACAGTGCTCTTACATGTGTAAATACAACAATTATAAGCAGCCACGACTCATTCATACCCTGAAAAATATATTGAAATTATTTGCTTTGTAATACACACATGACATGTACAAAAGTTTAAAGATATGCTCATTAACTTAATCAACTTATGAGTAAGACGACTTGTAATTTCACCATCTCGATAATATAAAATCTATGTCATTTCAACATTTCTTTGTGACATGGTCAATTTTTTCATATTATTTACAAGGAGTCCATTATTAGAAATTTTTTGTTGAAAAAAATCAAATCATAGTAGATAACAACTGTAATGCCGTTTTATATGGTGGATAATGATCGAATTGGAGTTCTACATTTCCAATAATAGTTGGAGTGCCATTACCATACAATAGTAGCAGACAACACAAAAAAACACACTAAGTATGAAAATAACACTAACTTAAATAATATTCGATAATGTATTCAATAATAATAGTACAATTTACATAAGATGATAAATGTTCAAAAGATACCCAAATAGTTAAAGAATATTATGCAGAATGGGATTTTAGAGTAGCAAAAATAGTTGAAGAGAAGAAAGTTGGTTATTGTGATTTTGGGGGGTCAAAAATTGAATTGGGGAATTTAATTGGATTGATAAGGGTGTTATGATCTTTTTCAATTGTGAGAGTATTTATGACACTTGACATTTTTTTTTTGTTTATTGTGGTTGATAATTGAATGCTATTTGACCAATAAACAATGAAAGGAGGTTATTTAACCAATTGATTAATTTGATGGGGCTCCTTAACAAATTCTCCTATTTTATATTCATTATTAATATTAATAGTTGAATTATTATCTAATTTATGAATAAGTAAATTTTATATCTCATTTTTGAATTACAATCTTTAAAAATCTGTGTTGGTATAATTTCCACATAATTATTTTGGAACATTCTACATTTGAATTGCAACAACATGAAGTGATTTGTATTATTCATAGTGGTGATCGGTCCTGAATGTCAAATTACTCAAGAAATTATGATTTTAGGATCTGAAAATGTTGAGAGAAAATTGAAATCAAACAAATGACGACCTTAATTTCTTTCCATGCATGCATTTTGTTTACTCTAGTTGATTGGTTATTAAAAAAAAAAAAAATTGTTACTGAGTTTTTGTTTCTAGGAAGTGAACGGATCCTAACAAGTAATAAAATGGACCTAAGAGTCCGAATATCGTTCTCACAAGGATTACTATTTAACAATTGGTTCAATTATTCTTAACTTTAATTTGATCTAAAACAAACAAAGAATTAAATGTTGTGATTTTTAATATAACTATTTGAAAATATGTGAATGCACACAAAGATTGATTTAAAATTTAAATAATGTACGAATATTAGAGCAGAACAAATTCATTTATTGATCACATTTAAGTCGCAATTCAAGATTCAAAAGTCTAATGTAGTATTTGGTCGAATTTTTCTATTGTATTGAATTTACCCATCTCGAGTTCTCATTGAACCTATTTAACTAATTCAATCTCATATCTCTATGTGAATAAATTTTAGTTAAACGAAATATTAGTTCTAAGAATTCATACAACGACCGCAATAAATCAGTATTGGTATTTCTACACGTTATACTAATTTATCGAATTTTAATATGTGGTCTAAGTCTAAAACTCAGCTTTCGATTCGTAATATATTCACGAAGTCATTGAATAGCCAAAGAATTCAAAGCATTAAGTACATAATTAAAATCAACACATATGCATTTAAAGAACTTGAATATTGAATAAAAGAAATAGAGGGTCTCAAAAGATTACATTGTTTGTCATAATATGAATTTAACTAGAAAACTAAAGAATTGCATTGAGTACATCTCTGGGTTTTGAACTGAGATGTAGAAAAGATAATGAATCTCGCACCAAGTCTTCTCGTTCCAAATCTTGATATCAAACCCTTAAATTGTTGTTTTTATCCTTTTGAATGTGCTTTCTAATTCTCAAGTTGAGTTCTCTATCTCTCAATGTGTGGAATCCCCTTCAAAAGTGTTAAAAACTTGCATTTATAGTTGCTCCTATTTGTGTTGGAAGTAGGGCATTTATGGATTTCAAAATAGGCCAAAGACGTGCCTTAGATGTACCTAGGTAGCACTTCACGCTATAAGAGTGGTGTTGTGGTACCGTAGCTCTATTTCGATGGCGCTGCAAATGGCGCCAACGCACTACTTTACTGGTGAAAATTAGACTACACTTCGTTCAGTATTTTTATCATAACATTCTCTTCCGATATTCAATTGAGTCGCTTAAGTTGAGTTGTAAAGATAACTCAAAGGGCTATAACTAGAAATAGCTCTTTTTAAATTCGAATGTTTACTAGGCCAAAAATCGATCTCAATTTAGGGGTTATATTATTATGCTACAATTTTAATTTTTATAACATATTCTGATGATTTTTGCTATGTTATGTTTATGGTTATAATTTTTTCTTACAGGCATTTGATTAGTTTGCTTTTAAAGCATCGAAACAAGCTTAATAATTCATCTAATTGCCTCGTTCACTTTGTCGGCAACGAACTATATAAGCACTAAGCAGGTATTTCACTTGACCTTGAGTACCTTGAATTATATTTTATGCTAAAGTATGAATTTATTAGGATTCTTGGATTTGGTGTCGAATTTTTAACTAGTTATAATATTTTTGAAAGGTTAGATAAGTAGTATGAATGTTGCTAGTGGATTGTTTTTAGATTGTTAGGATACTGAAGTGTTTTGGTTTTTTATGCTTTTAAATTTTAATATGGAACAAAATCGATCTCATCCCAAGAAATGAAGAACTTTGTTATCTTTTGTTACAAAGAGTGACAAATCCGAGGGTTCTCCCAACTCCTACTGTACCCATTCCTTCAATTGCATCTCCTGAAATTGAGCGGTCTTCATCTTTCAATTTTGAGTTAGAACCATCTGATTCAATAGAACCAGACCCAGGAAAAAGAAAGCAAATATATGAATATCCGTTTAATGAACGTGATCAAATTAGGTGTGCCTATTTAAAAGCTAAACTTTATAAACCAAAACTTTTGTAGTATCAGAGCAAAGAATGTGGAAAACAGAAACATCGATTTCAGAAACATTGGTACAACTAGTATTCTTAGTTAGAGTATTCACCTTCAACACATAATGCATATTATTTTTTCTACTTCCTTTTTCTAAATGAAAGTGTTCCATCTAATATTTTATTATTGGTTACTGTTGGATTTGATAGTTGGAAGAAGGTTGGCCAGGGAAGTAAATGTGCATTTCTTGTTCATATTGGTACCACATCTTCATCGTATCATAATGGTTGTAAGAAAAGAGTTGAAGATCTAATGACACCAACTCAATATATTGAAAAGGTAATGCATGTTGTATCAAGTGGGAAAAAATAGAAAAAATCATTTGCATCTAATGACCACAATTATGAGTGTTCGATTGCTAGTACTTCAAGATTGTTCATTTAGAGACAATGATGAATCCCTATCTTCACTGAATCGTAGGAATTTTCTTAAAATGGTAGATGCATTTGGAAAAATGAATACAAAAATAAGAGAAGTTGTATTGGGTAATGCTCCAAAAAATGATACATACATATCTCCAGACATTTAAAAAGAGATTTTGAGCATCATGGCTAATAGAGTAAGACAGAGAATCCGTGAAAAGTTGGGGATGCAAAATTTAGTATTCTTGTTGATGAAGCACGATATGCATATTTACAAGAACAAAAGGCCATTATCTTGAGGTATGTGAGCAGTAATGGAATTTTGACAGTACGTTTTTTTGCAATCAAAAGTGTTATTGACGCTACATCGTTGAATCTTAAGAATCAAATTTCTAATATTCTTGTTCGTTTCAACATTCAAGTGCAAAATATGAGAGATCAAGGGTATGATGGCCCTAATAATATGTGTGGTGCTTCGCATGGATTATAAGCATTATTTCTTGAAGATTGTCCATATGCCTATTTTGCCCATCGTAGGGATGGCAAAATGGCTTGTGGGCTCAAGCCGTAAAAACCTCGAGCCAACTCAAAATTAAAAAAATAAATAAATAAAATTCTAAAAGTAGCAGCCAGCTGCCTCCACTACCTTTAAAAAGTAGCTGATTGCTGTCTTTGTAAAAAGCAACAGAGCTGCCATGAAAGAAGGAAAAATCAAAAAAAACAAAGAATCGAGCTGGCTCGGCTCAGTGAGGCCCAAGCCAAAAGCTCGGATTGAGCCTCAATTTTTTGGTCGAGTTATTGCTCGGCTCGGCTCAATCTAAAAAAGCTCGAGCCGAACCCGAGTCTCGATTTTCGACTCGTTGACACCCCTAACCCATCGTTTACAACTCAAGTTGGTTTCAACAGCTAGGGATGTCATAGATATTAATTCATTCTTTTCTGATTTAGACAATGTTATTAATATGATTACGTCATCTCCTAAGCACATTAATGAGTTGAAAAGTGCCAAAAAAAAAAGAAATTGAATATTTGTTGGAAATTGGAGAACGAGAGTCCGGAAGTGGGGCTAATCAAATTGGTAATTTGCAACAAGCTGGAGGTACTCATTGCTCTTCTCATTGCAACTCTGTAAAGAGTTTGATTGATATGTATGTTGCAACTTGTAAGGTGTTTGGGTATCTTAGTGATCATTCTCTAAATATAAGAACTCGGTCTAAAGTGAGTGGTGTATACAAAAAAAATTATAACATTTGAATTTGTATTTATTTTGCATTTAATGCGCAGAATGTTGGTAATTACAGATGTGCTTTGTCAGGCCCTTTAGAAAAAAACTCAAGACATCTTAACTACTATAAGATTTCTCCATACTACAAAAACCATCCTTCAAGAATTGAGAGAAGATGGTTTGGAAAAATTTCTTGAAAATGTGAAATCTTTTTGCTCAAAAGATGTTATACATATACTTCATACTTGACTTTCATGGTTCATACATGGTTGGCCGTACTCATGGTCACGAGTATCCAACTATCGAACATCATTACTGCTTTTATATTTTGAATGCAACCATAGATTTTCTAATGACGGAGTTAGATACAAGATTAGACATCATTAGAACTCCTTTCTCTCGGTGTGGCGCTGGATTTGAAAAGTTCTTTTGAATCATTTAACATGGATAATATTTGCAAGCTTGTAGATAAATTATATCCTTAATATTTTACACAACAGATATTTATAGTTTGATAGTTGAGTTGCAACATTATTAGCATGATGTGATTTCTAAACATCGATTTCAAGTATCTACATTTTTTTATTTATGTTAGGAATTGGTTGCAAGTAGAAGGTCGAAGAGTTATGTCATTTTGACTAGATTGATTCGTCTAGTATTGACACTGACTGTTTCAACAGCTACTGTGGAGCGAGCATTTTCAGCAATGAAACATGTGAAGACGATAATTCGTAACAAAATGGATGATGGATTTCTTGCTGATTGTTTGATACGTTACATTGAACAAGAATTTTCTTTGAATTTAGATTTAGATTCTATTATCGATGAATTTTATACTGTTAGGCATCGTCAGGTACAACTGTAATTGGTAATATTATATTATGACTTTTTTTTACATATTAATTTTATTCGTACATTGAATTTCTAAATTTTTGTCTTCCGTAACATTAATTCCTGGCTCCGTCCCTGTCTATATTTCACGCATTATGATATTGCCACTTTATGTACTATAAAAATTAATTTTAAAATATATTTGAATAATCCAACCTGAGCAAGAAGGGACAACATTACAATGTGATTTTAGTGCTCATATCTTATCAATCCATTGAAGAAAAAATAAATAAAAATAAGAACATTTAAGTCGCAAAAAGAAGCATGAAAAATTGGTAAGATTGTTCATATGATATGTAAAATGTCAAAGTTCTTTTTGTATCACTTTGTGTATATCGATTTCAATTTATTGAAAAGAAGCAAAAATTGTTAAAGTTTTGAAGATTCAAAAAATGAAAGACGAATTGGTTAGTTTTATCTCATGTCAATTAAAAAGTTCATGCTTTCCCCCTTTTCATAATCACTTTGCCAAAGCGTCAATTCAAAGCCAAATTGGAAGAAAATGAAATTCTCAAATAAATTAACTTTGCATCACCGAAATGAACAAAATAATGTGTTTTCAAGTGTCAACTTCAATCCACCATCAAAGTGAAAAACAAAAACAATAATCGTAAAATTTAAAATTTCAAAGCCCCATCAAATACCATACAAAAATATCATCACATCATGGTTCGAAAGATCGATATATCATTATTTCTTTCACATCAATTCATCTACTTTTTTATTATCCGAGGGATCAACAAAAAGCTTGTTGCATGCAATACATAAGGACGGATCGAACTATGTACTAAATATTTAGGCGTGAATTAAAGTTATCCAAATTTAAGATTGATCTCATACAATGATATTTTCAATTATGCTTTTACATTTAAGATATGTTTAATATGCTATAATGAAATAAATAGCACTAAAGTGAGAAAACTTGAATTACATTTTTTTATTTTTTTTATTGTTGTTGTTCCATGAGAATATTATTTTGAGCCGCAAAGACACCTCACAAATAGGGATGACAATGGGGTGGGTATAGGACGGATTAGCTATTCCCACCCCATCTCGTCGGATATTTTTGTTATCTTATCCCATACTCATACCCGATTAAAGCGGGATGGGGCAGGTCCTCTACCCCATTTATCGTCCCATTTATTTTTTCTTTATTTTATTTTTGCTTTTATTTTTTTATGTCCTTAGTTAGTAAATAGTATTACTTTTTACCAATTTGTTAAAAACAACTTATATTCTCTTTAAAAATAATTATAAATCTATTATTTCTGTTTGATAAAAACTTAAATTTGAAATTAACTTTATATGGGGAGAGTAGCGAGGCGTGGACTATGTTTCCTGTATCCGTTTCGAGGAATTGACCCTCAACTCGTACCCATCCCATTTACCCCGTTAGGCGGGTAATCCTCACCTATCCCCGCCTCATTCGGGACGGCCCCCACAAGTATTGGGTTAAATGGATTTTTTTTTGCCATCCCTACACACAAATTAACATTGGACATCAACTAGACAATAATTTGTAAACATAAATTGACGAGAATCTCAAAAGAACATAGAAAATTAAGTTAAATTAATAAAAAAAATTTGTGATGACCCTACTCATTAGTCATTATAGACATGACATGTGGTGTTTAACTTCTAGAGAAAATTGCGTAAACCTTTTCTAAAATTATTGGTTATTAAAAAGAGCCCTACATTTCATTAATTAATTTAGCTTAGAAATATAAACATCACTTTTTATTTTAAGGAAGTTATGTTTTTCTTCTTTTTCACGTAGTTATTTCATTTCAATAATATTTTAGTCAAAAGTGAATTAGAGTTTTTTCAGAATGAAAAAAATATTTTACCATTCGTCTTACTTAACAAGCTATTGGAACATGCATAAGTGAAAATGAATATTTTAAAGATATTATAATAGGAGCGATTTAGATTTGTTTTCTATGAATTGATTATAGACTAAAAATGAGGAAAAACAAATCTGTCTTTAATAAAACTAGGTCAAATTATTCGAATAAGGCGATTTCTCCATTATTTTCTCCGCTAGAATTTCCATCGACCTGATTGGAACTTTAGTTTATTCCATGGGAATATTACTTTTAGCTGCAAATACACCTAGCATATTAACGTTGGACGTGACCTTCAAGCAATAACCTTGGACTCATAAATTGACAAGAGAATCTCTCGAAGAATCAAGAATATTAACTTTAAACATAAATAGAAAAATTAATTAGTGATGACCCTATTCAATTATAAGACATGTCTTGTAACGTGTTAACGTTTAATGACCACTCGATTTTCAGGAAAGACTCTTTCTTATATTCTATAGAGTCACTTTCATACCATGGGGCTGGAAAATGGACTTGCATGAATTGAGGTGTATGGAGAGAATTGAAAGGAGGACATTGGCTAATATCACAATTTATTCAAAACGTCCTATTTCATTTGTTAGGCTCATGTTCACCAACAGTTGTTGACATGTAATACTGTCGAGCTTGACTAGATAGCCAGTAGATTACACGCATCCCATTTTAGTCAGTAGATACGACAATTGACCTTTGCTAGCCTAGCTAGGGGTCCATCTCCCCCCTTTTCTTATGGTTGGCATCCACTCTAATGAAATGGAAATCGTGCCTCAATCATGTTTTCCTCATATTTTTCTTACACATATTTCAATATCCTCACTAAGGCTGTGTTTGATCAACACTCTTTCAAAAAAAAAAATATTCTTAAACAATGAGTTGATATCATTTTAATTATACATTCTTCAATCAAATAATTTTACACGCAAATTCAAAATTTTTCTTTATTTTTTAACAATACATTTTTCATCAATACGCTATTTGAAAAAACATTTTTATGAAAATAATGTGAGTTAAACAAAGGCTAAATAGAAAACTTTCTTGTTTGTATTGGGAAAGTGAGGATAAGAAAGTCATTGAATACAATGCCATGATTACAAAAATATATTACTCTCAAGCAATTTCTTCTATCACAATTCAAACAAGTTAATTTTGAGCTTATTCGTGAATGACCAATGTTCTTGGCCCGACTTATGTTTAACATACAATTAAGCTTAAGGATCATTTTTTTGTTTTAACCTTTTTGTAAATTAAGTAACTCGAATCTTCAAAAAGATTTCATCTGAATCTTTATTAATTTTTTATGTAACACTTATCAAAATATATAAATCACTTTAGATGTCTATACGCCAATCCAAACTATGAAGTAACACCCAACATCATAATGTTGAACGTGCGAGAATAATGTGATGATTTAAAAAATTCGATGATTTATTAAGCAACTAAAAGATAAGATGTAATCACTGAATTGGGAAAGAATAATGTTGTTTCATAACATTATTTATAGAAGTAGAAAAATCTACATGTTGCCTTCTATATGAAAACTGCTAAAATAAGGTTCCCGTATTGTATGATGAGCCACGCTACGTGTACAAGCGGGTGGTTTAGAGGGTCGATACAGGTGAGACTCAAAGGTGGGGTGGCTGGTTCATTTTAGGAAAAAAAAAAGCCCCATGTGAAGGTCGGTACAGACCGTGTGAAGGAATTCCCTATGTAGTACAGCTCTTGTTTGATATGCCAAAATAAGTTAATAAATTAATTAGTTATTAATTTTTTGTGTTCTGGTTTTCATTCCTTCCAATTTCCAAATACCAGGCACAACCTCACCCATTCTATTCATTCTTGACCGTTCACCAATATAATGTAACATTATACATAAAAATAAATTGCTAAAAAAAAGGTTACCATATTGTTTGATATGCCAAAATAAGTTAATAAATTTAAATTGATTAGTTAGTAATTTGTTTTGGGTTGTATTAACCGTAAATTACATTATTTTAATTTTTATATATTTATGATTTGGTAATCTTTAATTTGCTGAAATATACTTCTGATTTTACATGAATTGAATTTTCTAATTTAGATTTCGACTTGTGTAATTCACTTCCCTTCACTAAAAATAAATAAATTATAATTTCACTTGTTGAATCCAAGGTGAAATAATTATGGATAAATATATTGAACGAAAATATGTATTGAATAAAAAAATGATGTAAAGAAATTAAGTTCAGATTCCTAAAGATCTTAGACTAACTAATTGATGATCTTGTGAATTGACCGGAATATTATGACAATAATGAAGTAAACAAGAACAAAATAAAGAACACAAAGATTTATGTGAAAACCCAAGACCAAAAAAATCATGGACAGAAGAGAAGAAATCCCCTATAATCAATAACAATTGTGTTTATAAGATATCAATACTCTCAACTAAGATTTAACACTTTGAAGATGTTGTATATTTTGTTATGTGTACAATACACACCGTTATATATATAACCCTAGAAATCAAGTTATAGATGAATATAAGTCCAAAACGCGTTTAAACGTGAAAATCTTGGAAGCACGGTCACTCGAGGGACAATGGGGCGAGAACGGTTGAAAATTCTCTGTTCCAAATTTAACAGTTTCGCTCGAGCGTGCAATTGGCGAAGAGCTAGTGAAAATGAGACAACAATTTTTTCAGTCCATAATTTTGATCTATCCAAGACCAATTCAAATACAATTCCAACACCAACTATAATTTGGGTCACACTACAACAAATCTTTACCTTGAACCAAATTCCAATACAAGGAACTCCACAGTAAACACTACTCCATCTCTTTCAAACAAAGGACAAGCACCAACTAAGTTCAAACAATGCTTAGACTTAGCAATAGGAAGTGATTTTGTCATCATATCAACAGAATTATTTTTGGTATCAACATTGCTCACTATAATATCACTATGAGCAATCACTTCACGTACAATATGGTACTTCACATCAATGTTCTTAGTTCTCTCATGAAATATTTGATCCTTAATAAAAAAAAAATAGCACTCTGACTATCATAGTATACTATAGAAATTTCCAGGTCATCACTGATTTTACTAATAAATCCCCTCAACCACATAACTCTCCCTACATGCCTTTGTAATGGCCATGTATTCCGCCTCCGTTCTAGACAATGCTACTGTATTTTGCAAAGTAGCTTTTCAGCTAATAACACATCCTCCAACGGTAAACACATACCCTATAAGTAATCTTCTTTTATTAAGATCCCATGCATAATCTGAATCCACATATCCAATGACTCTATTTGTATTTCTTCCAAAATGCAAGCAACCATTAATAGAGCCCTTCAAGTATCTGAATATACATTGTACTACTTTCTAATATTCATTGCCAGAATTTGCCATGTACCTACTAACTATACTAACTACATATGTCCAATCTGATCTTGTACAAACCATAATACACATAAGCAAACCAACTGCACTAGAATAAGGAACCCGAGACATGTAATCAATGTCTTCATCTAATTGAGGACATAATCTATATGATAATTTAAAGTGGGCAGTCAACGGAGTACTAGCAGCCTTAGCATTCAGCATATTGAACCTTTATAGCACGTTCTCAATGTACTCTTTTTGACTTAAATACAATCTGCCAGCCTTTTTATCCCTCAAAATTTTAATTCGAAAAATTTTCTTGACTACACCCATGTCTTTCATCTCAAACTCCTTACCAAATTGAGATTTCACATTTTTTGACCTCTGCTTTATCCTTGGTTGCAATGAGCATATCATTAATATATTACAACAAATATGTGATTGATCCGTCATCTCCATTTCTAAAGTACACGCAACTATCATAATTACTTTTGATTAAACCATAGTAGTCATAAATGAACTGAACTTTTTCTACCACTGTCTCGGTGAATACTTTAGTCCATACAATGACTTCTTTAACAAGTACACATAGTCTTCCTTTCCAGAGGCTATGAAATCCTCTGGTTGTTGCATGTAAATGTTCTTCTCAAGTTCTCCATGCAACAATGTTGTCTTGACATCCACCTATTCAAATTTCAAGTCATTCTTTGCCACAATTCCAAGTAAAGCCCAAATTGAACTATGCTTTACAACCGGCGAAGACACATTTGTAAATTCAACACCTGAAATCTAACTGTAACCTTTTACTACCAATCTGGCATTATACCTAGCATCTTCAGTCCCTGATATCCCTTATTTCCTTTGAACACCCATTTGCAACGAAGAACCTTTATAACCTTTCGTAATTTTAGTAAGTTCCATGTACAATTTTTATTTAATGACTCCATCTCAGTGGAATCACTTTCTTCAGCCACATTTAATGCATACGCAATCAAATCTGCTTTCCCATACTTCTATGGAGGTTTAATCTGTTTGGAGGTCTATCCTTAGCAATAAAATACTGTGGTGTTGGTAGTGGTGTGGGCGAAGTATTACTGTATGTCAATTCTAAGTTTGATTGTTCTGAAGTCTCTGATTGTTCCCCTAGACCAATTTCTAGCTCCACCTGAGTTGAATGATTCTATTTTTTTGTTTTATCAGAATCCCCACAGGGTTAACCATGAACCATAACAAGTTCGTCAAATACTATGTCTTTATTAATCACCATTTTTCTTATCTCAAGACACCACAATTTATATCCCTTCACTCTTGATTTGTACCCAAGAAAGATACACATTCTAGACTTGGGCTCCAACTTCCCATTATCCATACGAGCATAAGCAAGACACCCAAAAATCTTCAAATCAGTATAGCAATAAGGTTTACCAAACCATATCTTTTCTAGTGTCTTTTTCCTAATGGTAGTTGTGGGTGAACGGTTGATCAGAAAATAAGTTGTGGCAACAGCTTCGGCCTAAAATTAGGCAACCTAAAGTTTGAAAGCATATGTCGAACCCTTTCAATCAAAGTTATCTTCATCTATTCTGCCACACCATTTGTTGAGGAGTTCCGGGCACTATCAAGTGCCTTAAGATTCTTTCAGCTGTACAGAAGCTATTGGATTCATCTGAACAAAACTCTAACTCATTATCTTGCGTAGATGTTTGATTTGCTTTTCGGTCTGCATTTCTATCATTGTTTTCCATTCTTTAAAAGTCCCAAAGACGTCACACTTCTGTTTCAAGAAGAATACCCAAATTTCTCTGGAGAAATCATCAATCACTGTTAACAGATAATAGGCACCTCCTCTTGAAAGTACCCTAGCCTGTCTCCAAATATTTGAATGGATATATTCAAGTGTTTCCTTAGTGTTGTGTCTTCTTATAGTGAATCTAACTCTCTTTTGCTTCCCAAAAACACAATACTCGCAAATTTCATCTTATTGGTCTTCTGCCTATCAAGTCCTCCTTTACTCAATTCCGCCATGCCATGCTTACTCATATGGCAAAGTCGCATATACCAAAATTTAGTAACATCCTCATCAATCAAAGAAGAAGTAGAGAATGATGCATCACCTGTACATGTGGAACCCTAGAAAATGTACAACTGTATAGAGTTTTTCTATCCCTTCATGATAACAAGAGCTCTCTGACTTAATTTCAAAACTCCACTTTCACCAGTGTACTTCATCCCTTTGAGTTAAGTGAACTTAAAGATACAAGATTTCGCTTCAATTCTAGAACATGTATGACATCTGTGAGTGTAAGTGTAAGTGGAAGTGCAGTGATGTACGTAGCTAAGGCATCCTAACAGATCGGTAGACTTGAACCTTGTTCCTCTGATAACACCATCAAACATTATGATTCTAACCATACCAACTCCGACAATTTTACAAGGCGCGTTGTTTCCCATTATCACCGCACCTTTCGAAATTATCTTATATGTTGTAAACCAGTCCTTGTTGGGACACATATGGAAAGCACAAGTCGAGTCAAAAACTTGTTCCTTACAAGGTTTAGAATCCATGTCAGAAATCACAAAAAACTCTCTTTCACTTTGTCCATCTTCCACAACATCAGCCTCTGTTGAGTTAACAGCTTGCTTTCCTCTTTCAATAGCACCAACAGCTTTATTCTTGTTTTTCAAAAAATAGCAATCAACCTTGATATGCCCATCTTCTTATAGTAATGACACACCTTTTCTGCATGCCTAGATTTTGATCTATCCCTTATACTCCTACCAGAATTTTTATATTGATTTTTTCTACGAACAACTAGGCCTTCCACCTGACTCCCATGTCTTCCAACAAGATGCCTCATCTTCTCCTTAAATAACAAGACATCATAAACCTCTTCCAAAGTGAGAGTATCCCGACTATAGAGAATAGTATCTCTAAAAGTCATATATGGTGGTGGCAGAGAATACAACATCAACACCAATTCCTCATCATCATACTTAACATCCAATGTCTTCAAATTGACCACGATTTCTTCGAGCATAGTTAAGTGATTATCCAATAGCGCACCTTTGAACATCCGGTGAGAATACAAGCGTTGTCTCAAGTGTAGCTTGTTGGTCAAGCTTTTTGTCATACAAAGTTGCTCCAATTTCAACCACAATGCAACGACACTGTTCTCTTTGAGGACATTTTGAAGAATTTAATTTGATAGATGTAGATGAATTTGGGTTTGGGCTTTTCGATCCCTACGCTGCTTTTCTCCCTGCATTTAGGTTGAAGGTATCTTGTTAAAGCCAACCAAGGTTTTCTCCAAATCTATCTGCGAGAGAATTGCTCGCATCTTTACTTGCCATAAAGTGAATCTCATGTTTCGATCCAATAACGGAATATCAAACTTCATCATTGTCATGCGGAATAATCAACCCGACTCTGATACCATTTGTTGTGAAGAATACAAAGATTTACATGGAAACCCGAGACAAAAAAAAAAAAAAAAAAACACAGGAACCTTTTTGTAAATTAAGTAACTCGAATCTTCAAAAAGATTTCATCTGAATCTTTATTAATTTTTTATGTAACACTTATCAAAATATATAAATCACTTTAGATGTCTATACACAAAATATATAAATCACTTTAGATGTCTATACGCCAATCCAAACAATGAAGTAACACCTAACATCATAATGTTGAACGTGCAAGAATAATGTGATGATTTAAAAAATTCGATGATTTATTAAGCAACTAAAAGATAAGATGTAATCAATTAATTGGGAAAGAATAATGCTGTTTCATAACATTATTTATAGAAGTAGAAAAATCTATGTGTTGCCTTGTATATGAAAACTGCTAACATAAGGTCCCCGTATTGTTTGATGAACCGTGCTCTGTGCATGGGCGGAGTCATGCACAGTCCAGTGCAGGCAAATGCCCGCACTGAACTTTTGGCCCAAGCCCATGGTCAATTTTATTTATTTATTTATTATTTTTTTTATAGGTATGTTTTTCATTTATTTAAAGTCCAACCCATAAACTAATTTGCACCAACTCCAGGTGACATTTTCTGACTCTCTTTAAATCTGCTTTCGTTTTGAAATATTTTCAAAGTTCATTTCTTTCATAAAATCCACATGTTTTTGGGCCCTCAAATTTGCAGCAAAAATTTTCTTGATCATGTCATTTTTCTTTTTAATATTAAGGATTTTGATTATGTGAATGTTGAGTATTGATAATATTTGTGATCGATTCTTGAAATTTTGATTATTGTCAATTATTTAAACAATTAGTAATGACTTTATGGTGTTCTAGCAATTTGTAAAAATTAGTAGTTCTTTTCTTATCAATTAATACTTAATTGTCACTTGTCGTTTATTTTAGTGTGAAGTGTCAATGTAGAGTTCTTTAAAAGAAAATATTTCGTAGAAAATGTTGATGTGAGGATATCGAATAAAATGAATTTTGATTTTGCACAATTTGCTATAGATCCTAGAATAAGGAAGAAGATAATTATCTTATTAGTATTGTCGTTATGTTATTTTTAGCATTATCATAATATCATTAAATTCATAATCGAAAAGTTCGACTTTGATTAAATTTTGCCCGCACTGGACAAAATTCCTGGCTCCGCCCCTGGCTATGTGTATAGGTGGGTGACTCGTTTACAAGGTCGGTACATGTGAGACACGAGGTGGGGTGCATGGTTCATTTTTTGGAAAAAAGAAAAAAGAAAAAAATAATCGAAGGTCGGTACAGACCATGTTGAAGCAATTCCCCATACACAGGTAATCGCTCGTTTGATATGCCAAAATAAGTTAATAAATTAATTAGTTATTAATTTTTTGTGTTCTGGTTTTCATTCCTTCCAAATCCCAGGCACAACCTCACCCATTCCACTCATTCTTGTTCACCAATGTAACATTATACATAAAAATAAATTGCTAAAAACAAGGTTACCATACCGTTTGATATGCCAAAATAAGTTAATAAATTTAAATTGATTAGTTAGTAATTTGTTGTGTGTTGTATTAACCGTAAATTACATTATTTTTTTAAAATGTATTTATGATTTGAAAATCTTTAATTTACTGAAATATGTGTCTGATTTTACAATAATTGAATTTTCTAATTTAGATTTCGACTTGTGTTATTCACTTTCCTTAACTGAAAAAAAATTATAATTTCACTTGTTGAATCCAAGGTGAAATAATTATGGATAAATATTTTGAACAAAAATATGTATTGAATAAAAAAATAATGCAAAGAAATGAAATTCAGATTCCTAAAGATCTTGGACTAACTAATTGATGATGTTATCAATTAATCGGAAGATTATGACAATAACGAAGCAAATAAGAACAAAAAGATTTATGTGGAAACCCAAGATAGAAAAAACCACGGACAAAAGAGAAGAAATCCACTATAATCAATAGCAATTGTGTTTACAAAATCTCAATACTCTCAACTAAGATCTAAAACTTTCAAGATGTTGTATATTCTGTTATGTGTACAATACAAACCTTTATATATATATAACCCTAGAAATTAAGTTGTAGATGAATATAAATCCAAAACGCGTTAAAACGTGAAAATCCTAGAAGCACAATCGCTCGAGCAACAAGGGGGTGAGAACGGTTGAAAATTCTCTGATCCAAATTTAATGGTTTCGCTTGAGCGTGCAACTGGCGAAGAGCTAGCGAAAATGCGACAACTTTTCCGGTCCATAATTTTGATCTATCCAAGACCAATTCAAATACAATTCCAACACCCACTATAATTTAGGTCACACTACAACAAATCTCCACCATGAGCCAAATTCCAATACAAGGAACTTCACAATAAACATTACTCCACCTCTTCCAAACAAATGACAAATACCAACTAAGTTCAAGCAATGCTCAAACTTAGTAATAAGAAGTGATTTTGTCATTATATTATCAGGATTATTTTTGGTATCAACCTTGCTCACTACAATATTACTATAAGTAATTACTTCACGTACAATATGGTACCTCACATCAATGTTTTTAGTTATTTCATGGAACATTTGATCCTTAATAAAAAAAATAGCACTAGACTATCATAGTTTGCAAGTCATCACTGATTTTACTAATTAATCCCGTCAACCATATAATCTCCTTACATGTCTCTGTAATGGCCATGTATTTTGCCTCTGTTTTAGACAATGCTACTGTATTTTGCTTTTCAGCTGATAGTACATCCTCCAAAGGTAAACACATATCTTGTAAGTGATCTCCTTTTATCAAGATCTCATACATAATCTGAATCTGCATACCCAATTATTCCATTTGTATTTCTTCTAAAATGCAAGAAGCCATTAGTAGAGCCCTTCAGGTATTTGAATATCCACTGTACTATTTTCTAATATTCCTTGCCAAGATTTGCCATGTACCTACTAATTGCACTAACTAAATGTGCTAAATCTGATCTTGTACAAACCATAGTATACATAAGCGAATCAACTGCACTAGAATAAGAAACCCAAGACATGTAATCAATGTCTTTATCTAATTGAGGATATAATCTAGATGATAATTTAGAGTGGGCAGTCCATGGAGTACTGACAGCCTTAGCATTCAGTATATTGTACCTTTGAAGCACCTTCTCAATATACCTATTTTGATTCAAATACAATCTGCCAACCTTTCTATCTCTCAAACTTTTCATTTTAAAAATTTTCTTTACTACACCTAAGTCTTTCATCTCAAACTCCTTACTAAGTTGAGATTTCACATTTTCTGACCTCCGCTTTATCCTTGGCTGCAATGAGCATATCATCAACATATTACAAATATGTGATCGATCCATCATCTCCTCTTTCTAAAGTACACATAACTATCATAATTACTTCTGATGAAACCATGAGTAGTCATGAATGAATTAAACTTTTTGTACCAGTGTCTCGGTGAATACTTTAGTCCATACGAGGACTTTTTTTAACAAGCACACATAATCTTCCTTTTCAGAGGCTATGAAATCCTCTTATTGTAGCATGTAAATGTTCTTCTCAAGTTTTCCTATGCAACAATGTTGTTTTGACATCCATCTGTTCAAGGTCCAAGTCATTCTTTCCCATAATTCCAAATAAAGCCCGAATTAAACTATACTTTACAACCGTCGAGAACACATCTGTAAAGTCAACACTTGGAATCTGACTGTAACCTTTTGCTACCAATTTGGCCTTATACCAAGCATTTTCAGTCCATGATGTTCCTTCTTTCCTTTGAACACCCCTTTGCAGCGAACGACCCTTATAACCTTTTGTAATTTTAGTAAGTTTCGAGTATAATTTTTAATTAATGACTCTATCTTGGTGGAATCCATTTCTTCAGCCACATTTAATGCACACGCAATCAACAAATCTGCTTCCTCATACTTCTGTGAAGGTTCAAATTATCTGTGAACCATGAACCGCGGCAAGTTTGTCAAATACTATGTCTTTATTAATCACTACTTTTCTTATCTCAAGACACGACAATTTATATCCTTCCACATCTGATTTGTACCTAAGAAAGACACTTTCTAGACCTGGGCTCCAACTTTCCATTATCCACATGAGCATAAGCAGGACACCTAAAATCTTCAAATCAGTATAGAAAAAAGGTTTACCAGACCATATCTCTTTCGGTGTCTTTTTCCTAATGGCAGTTGAGGGTGAGCAGTTGATTAGAAAACAAGTTGTGGTAGCATCTTTAGCCTAAAATTAGGCAACCAAGAGTTTGAAAGCATACGTCGAATCTTTTCCATCAAAGTTATGTTCATCCATTCTGCTACACCATTTGTTGAGGAGTTCCGGGCAATATTAAGTATCTTAAGATTCCTTCAGCTCTGCAGAAGCTATTGAATTCATCTAAACAAAACTCTAACCTATTATCTTACATAGATGTTTGATTTGCTTTCTAGTATGCATTTTTATCATTGTTTGCCATTCCTTGAAAGTCCCAAACACATCATTCTTCTGTTTTAAGAAGAATACCAAAATTTTCTTTGAGAAATCATCAATTGCTGTTAACAGATAATAGGCACCTCCTCTTGAAGGTACCCTAGCCTGTCTTCAAAGATCTGAATGAATATATTCAAGTGTTTCCTTAGTGTTGTGTCTTCTTATAGTGAATCTAACTCTCTTTTGCTTTCCAAAAACACAATGCTCGCAGAATTTCATCTTATTGATCTTCTACCCATCAAGAAGTCTTCTTTTACCCAATTCTGCCATGCCATCATCATTCATATGCCCACTTGGGCAAATGCCAAAATTTAGTAACTTTCTCATTAGTCAAAAAAGAAGTAGAGGATGCTGTATCACCTGTACTTGTGGAAAACTATATAGAGTTTTTTCTATCCCTTCATGACAACAAGAGCGCCCTGACTTATCTTCAAAACTCCATTTTCACAAGTATACTTATGACCCTTTGAATCAAGTAAACTTAAAGATATGAGATTTCGCTTCAATTCTAGAACATGTCTAACATCTGTGAGTATAAGTCGAAGCGCAGTGATGTATGCAGCTGAGGCATCCTGACAGATCGGTAGACTTGAACCTTGTTCCTCTGGTAACACCATCGAACATTCTGATTCTGTCCATACCAACTCCGACAATTTTACAAGGAGCATTGTTTCCCATTATCACCGCACCTCTCGAAATTCTCTCATATATTGTAAACTAGTCCCTGTTGGGATATATATAAAAGTACAAGCCGAGTCAAGAACTCGTTCCTCACAAGGTTTGGAATCCATGTTAGAAATCACAAGAAACTCTTCTTCACTTTGCCCATCTTCCAAAACATCAGCTTCTGCCGAGTTAACAACTTGCTTTCTTCTTTCAGTAGCACCAGTAGCTTTATTCCTATTTTTCAAAGAATAGCAATAAGCTCTGACATGTCCCTTCTTCTTATTGTAATGACAAACATTTTCTGCATGTCTAGATTTTGATCTATCCCTTATACTCTTACCAGAGTTTTTATCTTGATTTCTCCCACAAACAATGAGGTCTTCCGCCTAACTTCTATGTCCTCCAGTAAGATGCCTCATTTTCTCCTTAGATAAGAAGGCATCATAAACATCTTCCAAAGTGAGAGTATCCCGACTATAGAAAATAGTATCTCTAAAACTCACATATGGTGGCGACAGAGAATACAACATCAACGCCAAGTCATTCACATCATACTTAACCTCCAATGTCTCCAAATCAATCACGATTTCTTCGAGCATAGTTAAGTGATTATCCAATGACGCGCCTTTGGACATTCGGTGAGAATACAAGTGCTGTTTCAAGTGTAGCTTGATGGTCAAGCTCTTTGTCATACAAAGTTGCTCCAACTTCAACCACAATGCAACGACACTATTCTCTTTGAGGACATCCTAAAAATTTTGATTTGATAGATGTAGATGAATTTAGGTTTAGGCTTTTCGATCCCTAAGCTGGTTTTTGCCTGCGTGCAGGTTGAAGGTATCTTATTAAGCCTACCAAGGCTTTCTCCAAATCCTTCTGTGAGAGAACTACTCACATCTTTATTTGCCATAAAGTAAATCTCGTGTTTCGATCCGGTAACGGAATATCAAACTTCATCATTGTCATGATGAATAATCAACCTAACTCTGATACTTCTTGTTGTGAATTGACTGGAAGATTATGACAATAATGAAGTAAATAAGAAAAATAAAGAACACAAAGATTTACTTGGAAACTTGAGACGAAAAAACCACGGGTAGAGAAGAAGAAATCAATTATAATTAATAGTAATTATGTTTACAAGATTTCAATACTCTCAACTAAGATCTAAAGCACTCAAAATGTTGTGTGTGTGTGTGTGTGTGTGTGTGTGTGTGTGTATATTCTAGAAATCGAGTTGTAGATGAATATGAGCCTAAAATACGTTAAAACGTGAAAAGTCGGGAAGCATCATTGCTCAAGTGGCGTCGAGCGATAGCCCTGTAGCTCGAGCGACAAGGGAGCAAAAAGCGAACGAAAATTCTTGTTCCGAATTTGATGGTTTCACTCTAGTGTGGAGCTGGGGAAGAATTAGCCAAAATGCAGCAACAATTTCCCCAGTCCATAATTTTGATCTATCTAATACTACTTCAAATATCACTCCAATACCCACTAGAATTTGGGTCACACCATAATAGATGTATCTTGTGATTTAACACTAATAAATATGCATCAAATATGAGAAATCTGAATTTAACAAAAAAATTATGTTGAAAGTCTCTTGATATCCTTTAAAAAAAAAAATTTTGTCATTAAAATTGAATATCTTGTAGTGATAGCTTTGAGTCATGCGAACAATA
Organism: Olea europaea var. sylvestris; assembly: GCF_002742605.1. NCBI lineage: Eukaryota > Viridiplantae > Streptophyta > Magnoliopsida > Lamiales > Oleaceae > Olea > Olea europaea. The sequence goes on along the minus strand of NC_036245.1, from coordinate 1,512,468 downwards.
GGCATGTAGGTGAATATTTTGAAAGTATTGAATACATCAAATCATGTGCGCTAATGTTCTAGAAAATACCATATGAATATTGTCTTGTCCAGCGACAGATCTGAACTTTTTGTATTGTGGGGTCAAAAGTTAGTGTAATATAATTAGAAATAATATAATATTAATGAAAATAAGTTAATACACATTTTGATACTTTAAAAATGTCTTATAATTGAATTATAATCAATATTGTGAAATGAATTTTGCTACTTGTATAGTTTTGTTTACCATTTCATTAACAGACATTGAGTAAATTAAATTGTATATATGAAATAAATTAATTGAAATAAAATTCACATTTGATATAGGAAGTAAATGAAATATAAATTTAATGTAAAAGTAATTCGAAAGTAATTCAAATTACATCTAATTTGTAACGATCCTAGAATTTTGATGTCATATTTCATATAAAATTTCCCAATAAAATGATGTAAATTATATTAAAAAATTTATTATGCAAAAATAATAATCATTAATGAAATAATTTAAATTTTTCAAAAAAAGAAAAAAAGAGTTAGACGTCTTTATTAAGGTGTATGTTTGACATGTATTTAACTATTTTCAATATCAATTTGGACAATTTAATATGACTATGATGTAGTTCTCGAAACTAGCTTCTATAACATAGAAGATTTATGGATTCGGATAGTACACGATCATCGACGAATTTTAAAAGTTAGTAATATCATCGAAAATTTCGAAATACTAGTTTGGAAAGACTTATTTTGATACCTCGTACCTTTTGCTACAATTGGTTGTTTTACATGTCATTAACGAGTGAAAAAACTAGATTATGAGCACTTCGAAATGGTTTAAGAATGTAATGTTTTGGTGTGTCAAAGTAAGTCGTAAAAGGGTTAAAACAACTATTTTATGAAAAAATCCAAAAATTTCGAAGGGTCATTTGATTTCACATGACCCATGTGGGTCTGCTCGTGATCTTGTCTAATGTCTCCCTTTTCTTTTAAGGAAAACATCATCTATTAACGTAACAAAATATTGTTAAATTCATGTTATAGCGCTCTCAGAGTGGATGATTCATAGTACATGAAGATCTGATAAGAGGTGGTAATAAATGTTTGGAAGACATAATTTTAATGGTGTGTTTTGGTGCGAGAATATACTAAAAAATATTTTAAAATCTAAGATATAAGGTGTTGATAAAAATGTAAGAAAATCTAAATACGTTAATGAACTCCAAGGTACGAAAAAACGTTATCTTTGAAGAGATGTTTCTCCCCTATTCAACAAAATAATAACTGGGGTATGATAGAAAATCTCTCTCAGGATACAATGGAGGCGTTTGATTCAAATTGTGATTATTTGATCAAACCAAGAAGATACTCGAAAATAACTAATTGATGCCAAGAGAAAGAAGGAAAAATAAATTGTTTAATGTGTTTGCAAATGAGAATTCGTCCAAAATTTATAGAAATTGAGGCAACTGTTTGAATAGGTGTATCCCTTGAAATTCTTGCATACATCTATTAGAAGTGATTGTTAAAAATGAACAGATGCACCTATTCAAAAACTTTAGAAAATAAAATTATCTTTCGGGGCGTTGCCCCCGAGCCCCCGCGAGGGGTGTTGTCCCCTCGACCCACACGACCTGACCAGGTAGGTCGAACCCCGTTGCGCAGCGGCAAACACTAATCTGGGGGGCAAATCATTCGCAAAACAAAAAATTAAATACATGCAAAATGATGAAAAATATCTAACATAAGGCATGATTAATATATTTGTCTTTCTTGGATTAAAAGCGTGTTTGAAAGTGATAATAATGATTTAAATTATAAATAGAAAATTTGAGTGATGAATAAGTGAATAATATTTATGAATTTCTTAAAATGTATGGATAAAAAGAAATATGAATGTGTATAAACAGCTTATATATAGACATTAACAAATACAGAAGTAATCTTCTCCAAATTCTTGTGTTTTCTTTGACACCATTTTCATTTCAACCGATCTCTTTTTCTCAAATTTTCCAAATTAATTTGGTGAGGGAAATGTATTGAGTGGTTGGAAGGATCTCATTACTCTCAACTAAGATTCTCATTTCCAAATTTGATGGTTCGTTCGAGTGTGGAGCTGGCGAAGAGTTAGCGAAAATGCGGCAACAACTTTCCCAATCCATAATTTTGATCTATCCAAGACTACTTCAAATACAACTCCAACACCCATCAGAAATTGGGTCATGCTACATTGAATGTATATCGTGATTTATCACTTATAAATAAGCATCACATATGAGAAATCTAAATTTAACGAAAAAATTATCGGCCATCGACAAATTTTAAAAGTTAGTATATTATCAAAAATTTCGAAATACTAGTTTGGAACGGTTTACTTTGATACCTCATAACTTTTGCTACGATTGGTTGTTTTACACGTCATTAACGAGCGAAAAAAATAGATTATCAGCACTTCGAAATGGTTTAAGAATGTAACATTTCAGTGTGTCAAAGTAGGTCAAAAAAAGGTCAAAACAACTATTTTCTAAAAAAAATCCAAAAATTTCTCAGGGTCATTTGATTTCACATGACCCCACGTGGGTTTGCCCGTGATCTTGTCTGATGTCTCCCTTTTCTTTGAAGGAAAACATCGTTTATTAACGTAACAAAATATTGTTAAATCCATGTTATAGCGCTCTCAGAGTGGATGTTTCATAGTACATGAAGATCTGATGATACGTGGTAATAAATGTTTGGGCGACATAACTTTAATGGTGTGTCTTGGTGCGAGAATATACTAAAAAATATTTTAAAATCTAAGATATAAGGCATGATTAATATATTCATCTTTCTTGGATTAAAAGCGTGTTTGAAAGTGATAATAATGATTTAAATTATAAGTAGATAAATTTGAGTGATGAATAAGTGAATAATATTTATGGATTTCTTAAAATGTATGGATAAAAAGTAATATGAATGTTTATAAACAGCTTATGTATAGACATTAATAAATACAGAAATAATCTTCTACAAATTCTTGCATTTTCTTTTACACCATTTTCATTTCAACCGATCTCTTTTTCTCAAATTTTCCAAATTAATTTGGTGAGGGAAATGTATTGAGTGGTTGGAAGGAATCCATTTCGAAATCATTTTGACCGATTAATTTAAATGAAGGGACATGATTATTTGTAGCTCAGTTGTTCAATTTTTTGGTAGGAGAACGATCTCCAATAAATAACACGGTCTAAATCATTAATTTAATTGAATCTGTTAATTTAATATGGGATGGATAAGAGAGGATTAATAGCGGGATAAAAAAAAAAAAAAAACACGTGTATTATCAACACCAAACACTGTCTTAAAATAATTTTTATCTTATACGATATAATATGGGGTATCAATTGTACACAAAAAGTAGAAATTTTGCATCAATTGTTATATCACTACAAAAGAGATTTAAAAAATTACCTGTCACGCCTTTTAAACATAAGCACAGGTATAATTTGCAGTACTCCTCGGTCTCATACACAAGAAATATAAAAAAGTAGCATGCACAGAAATTATATAAAGTAATTGCATATTTTCTATAAATATTAATTAGAGTAAGGTTCTCGAATTCATATTCTGTTTTTCATCTCCACCTTATTAGTAAAAAAAACATTGATATATTAAGAAGTCAAGCTTCATTAAAGCATTAACGAAATGGAATAATCCCCTCATCCAGGACCACATTGGTCCTAGTTTTCCAGGGCGTCTGGCCCTAGATTTCTAGCACCTCTCTAACGAAATAGTTTATAATTAGCAATATTGACGTGACACATCTCAACAAATCTAATTTAATTCGTGGTTCCTTGATACTAATGTGCCAGCCCAAAATTAGTTTTTGAGGTTGTTCCATGAATTAAATTAAAGGTTGAACTCCAACCTTAAGAATTCCCCACCGTCTCGTCCCTAAAGCATCGGGAGAGAGGTTAATTGTGGGATGTGCCCCAACAGGTCAGAGAACAAGAACTGTCTGTACATTGGTGCCCTTAAAGAGTCTCAATCCATGATTTTTTCAAAAATCAGATTTTTGATAAGGAAAATAATAATAATAATAATAATAATAATAATAATAATAATAATAATAATAATAATAATAATAATAATAATAATAATAAATTATGAAACATGTTGTTGTAAAGTTGATAAAATTTGTGAATTAAGCCCCTGATTGATGCTCATTACCTGAAAATGAAAATGGGAGAATATTATTTTTTAGAAAAATGAATGATTGAAAAAGAAGGAAAAGTTTTCGATTTACGTGTAATATTATTTTATGGAAGATTGTGTGGTTGAAAATAGGAGAGAGAAAAATGAAATGAAATGTAATTTAATTTAATGAGTATCAAACAAGGGCTAAATTAGATTTCTTAGGATGTTGATCCTATTTTTTTAAAATTCATTTTTGTTTCAATCTCATTTTTAATAACACATTTCATGATACTTACAATTTTTATCAACTTTATAACATGTTTCATAATTTATTATTATTATTATTATTATTTTTTTAATCAAAAATCTGATTTTAAAAAAAATTAGATAGAGTCAAATCTATAATGTCATCTTTGCTTAGTACAACTAAATGAAGCCACATTACGTTCTCATTAAGAGTGTGTTTGATTGACATGGAAAATATCACCTAGAAAAGAAAATATTTTCCATCTTTTGTGGAAAATAAAAACCACCTCTACTCAAGGAAAATGTTTTCCTTAAAAACAAGAAAAATTAGGCATATTTTCAAAAGTTGGAAAATGTTTTCCATGAAAAAAATAGAAATCAAATACTTCAAGTGAAAATTTGGATGAAAAACTGATATTTTTCATGAAAAATAAATGTAATCAAACACACCCTAATTGTTTATTGACGCGCGCAAACATACGCACATGGTCCAACCCAAAAATCTAAAATTGAAATACAAAAAGAAATTAAAACTGAAAAATTCATATCCCCCGAAACCGAATTTCTAATAAATTGTAACTGTGTTCTAAGAAAAAAAATAAAGAAAAGAAAGAAGGGCCCAAGTGGGAGGCAGGAAGAAAAAAATTTCTCGTATAGAGAACGTATGAAAGCCTAACGTGGACTCGCTAGAACCCGGCCTAGGTAGCAAAAGACACGGGCCTTTTATTTTATTTTATTTTTTTAAAATTTATTTGTCCTTTTTATTTCTAAAGGTTAAATAAACTCATTAAATTAAAATAATAACTAACAATGGTTTTATTAAAGTAAAAAAAAGGTTGTATATATTAAAATGATTTTTAATGTTTTTTTATATAATATTAAAAACGAAAAATTTCTTCTTACATTTAGACTAATAAGACTCCGTACATGAATTGTCATCTCAAAACCTTAAATATGAATAAGTATCAATCATGTACGTAAGAAGATCTTGTTTAGGTAAAATTTTGAAATTGATACTTTCATTTACGTTCTCTTACTTTTCATGCATGACGATATTTGCAAATTCTACGTTTCTCATTTACCGTAAAAGGTCCAAATGTGATCAAACTTTAAATTTGAGATATGAAAAATTTGTATTTTCTACTCAACCATTAGTAATTTATAAGAATTAAGGAGATCATGCCACGTTATATTTTGAATTGCACTTTACTCATACTTATATACTACTCTTGAACTTGATCTATATTTTAAAACCCTAATTTTAATCAAACAATAATTATTATTACTTTTGCTCTGATTGATTGATAGTGATACATACAAAAGATCCAAGCTTCAATAATTATAAATGTTTAACATTTAAATAGGAAAGTGATCAAAGCTTAGTAAATTGTAAAATTCAAAACGTAAAAATTCTCCTAATTTTAACACAAATAGTCTCTTACTCTTATGTACAAATATAATTTTCTTGTGTCTATAAATCTCTCCACAGTATGTTCTCGATTCGTCATTTCTTTGCACACACATTACCTATTAGTCTATATTTTTTCCAAAACTAATTTTACCACGATTATTATCCTGGCTTTCTTGGTTCAGAAACGTTGTCTTTAAACCCTATATTTCGAATTTAAAACTTAAAATTTAGATAAGCCGACACACAAAATGAAATTATATAAAAATCTTATAAGTTGTCTATATAATATACAACTTATTAATACATCGTTTACAATTGTTGCTAGTTAACAGTTAATAGCAATTCATCAAAAATCAAAATTGCACTTTTCAAGTTCGTAAAGAAGAAGTATAAAAAGAAAAAAACTGAAAAGTACACAACCCCAAAACTGAATTTCAAGTGAATTGATAGTAATATATAACCACAAATAATCCATTGATATGAACTGCATTCTAAGGAGGAGGAGGAGGAGGAGGAGGAGGAGAAATGACCTAAGTGGGAGGCATGAAGAAAAAGTTTCTCATATATGTATGAAAAAGATGATCGATTCTATTTCTAGTTGTCTAATGCGATCTTAGGCCAAAAGGAAACCTAGGTGGCAAAAGGTGCGGGCCTTTTATTTTTATTTTTTGGTGCTTTGTCCTTTTTATTTCAAAAGTTCAATAAACTCATTAAATAAAATTAATAACTAATAATGGCTTTATTAAAATCAATAAAATAATGGTCTTATTAAAACAATTATTAATATTTTTATGGTAATTAAAAATGAAAAACGTTTCATTATGCTTGTCATCTTAAACCTTAAAATTTTGAAAACAATACCTCTATTTGTATATATGTTCGCTTACTTTTCTTGCACGACAATATTTGCAAATCAAACATTTTTCCTTTACTACAAAAGGTCGTAACAATAATAAATGCGATCAAATCTTAAAATTGAGATATGCAAAATTTGAAATTTTCACTCAAATCATTAGTAATTTACAATAATTAAAGATATCATGCCACATTATCTCTTGGATTGCGCTTTTTATACACTTTATAATTAATATACTACTCTCAGACCTGGTCTATATTTTTCAAATTCAAATTATAATATATTAATGATAATTATCATTTGTGATTTAATTGATTGAGAGTAATACATAAGAAAAATAATCCATGCTTCAATAATTATTAGATATTAATAAGAATCAATTTTTCACATACGACAATCCTATCTAGGTAACGTTTTAAAATTGATACATTTATTAATTTTCGTGTTCTCCTAATTTTCATGCACAATATTATTTACAAATGACACATTTTGCCGTAAATGTCATAACAATAATAAATGTGATCAAATCTTAATTTTGAAATATGCTAAATTTGTGTTTTTTGCTCAATCATTGGTAATCTATAAGAACAGCAGAGATCACACCACATAACCTTTTTGAATTGTTCTTTATTCACACGTGTATACTACTCTCGAACTTATTATATATATATATATATATATATATATATATATTAACACGAGATTTCCCTTGATTTTTATCAATGATTTATGGATGCAAACATATTGTCTTTAAACTATGTCGTTATGAAATTCTAAATTTAAAAGTTAATAAACTTACACACAAAATAAAATGATACAAATTGTTATATGTTGCCCATTATTACAACTTCATAACACAAAATTCCTATATTTGGCTATTAACATTTACCTAAAATTCATCAAATATCAAAATTACATATTTCAATGTCATAAAAATGGAAAAATAAAAAATAAAGTCACAACCCCTAAATATTGGCAGCAATATTAGCACCGTATTCTCATTCCCAGAATCTCTATAAATATCCATTTCCGATTACAGTCCCTATACCACTTCCCAGAAACATCTCCCATCATCTTCTCGCTCTACAGATTTTCAATCTCAACACATACATACAAAAATAATTCAACTTATATACATATATTGTATCTATCAGTGTATCTGTCTCTGTGTATATAGATAGGATCGGCGGAATGGCGGGAAATGATTGGATAAATAGTTACCTGGAGGCGATACTGGATGTTGGGCCTGGGATTGATGATGCTAAATCTTCACTGTTGCTCCGGGAGCGGGGCCGGTTTAGCCCAACCCGGTACTTCGTCGAGGAAGTCGTCAGTGGATTTGATGAGACCGATCTCTATCGCTCCTGGGTTAAAGTAAGTATTTGCAGATGTGTATCTCTGTATCTATCTGTATGTGAGTGGAATTTATGTGTTGAATTGAGTGTCGTTGTATGCGACTTATAGGCTCAAGCAACTCGGAGTCCGCAAGAGAGGAACACAAGGCTGGAGAACATGTGCTGGCGGATTTGGAATTTGGCTCGCCAGAAAAAACAGGTCCTTTTTTTTGTTGGATTTTTTTGTAAGTGTTAAGGGTAGAACCCCATGTCCAATAAAGGTGGAAAAGTTAACTGACATATTAAAACTCGGGTCATTAAGATGGAACCTCAAACGCTTATATGTTAGTTAAAATTTCCATCTTTGTTTGACGTGGGGTTCTATCCGCAATAGTAAGTGTATATTTTTATGTGAAATTAAGGGAGAGTGATGAATTGTTTGATGATCCAGTGATTGATTTTACCGTTTAGTAGTAATGGAAGAGAATGGCATAATGGAAATTCAGTGCAGTTGAATGAAATTTTCAATGTCAAAGTTCTCTTGTCTTTTGAGAGAAACTGAAGGAAAAATTTCCTTCTTTGGCAATCTTTTTCAACTGTGATATTTATAATGCATATCAACTTCATTTCTTTATTTTCTCCATTCTCCACAATGCAATTGATAATCCTTACACACCTTTTTGATTTATGGAATCTTGAAATGCTTGTACAAGTTTTATGCTATTTTGTTTGTTCTCTAACCATTTATACTCTGCTGCATTGTCATTGTTGCTTTTGCTGACAAATAATCAATGCATGCAGCTTGAGGGAGAGGAAGCACAGAGGACAGCCAAACGCCGTCTTGAACGTGAAAGAGGTCGCAGAGATGCTGTTATGGATATGTCCGAAGACTTATCTGAGGGAGAGAAAGGAGATACAGTTGGTGATATATCTGCTCATGGTGAAAGCAATCGGGGTCGGTTGCCTAGAATTAGTTCTGTCGATACTATTGAGGCCTGGGCTAGTCAACAAAAGGGGAAGAAGATTTACATTGTATTGATCAGGTATGAAGAAAAACTCTTACTATGATGAAACGGAGTTGGAATTATATAAACTTGGTTTATGGCGCTATTTTTATGCACCAATAAGGTGATACTGTCCAGAGTTTCATACTTCTCTTGTGAAATGATTGTTAATTAATATCGCACTTCTATAATCTTGTGCATATGACTTCTCCCGCAACTGAAGAGATCATAGAAGTTTGTGTACATGTTGATGTAGAATTTTCTTAGTTAATGCCACTATGTGAAGATGATGATCCAGAGAGAGATAAATTAGAAAACATAGTTAGATATACATTACTTATTCTTAATGCTAGCTTTTGTGCAGTCTTCATGGACTGATACGTGGTGAAGACATGGAGCTTGGCCGTGACTCTGATACTGGCGGTCAGGTAGGATTTATCAAGGATTTTGAATCTCATTCACATCTCTAAATTCATTGTTCTTGTCAATACATTAATGTTGCCTTATGTCATCGTAAGTTATGTATTGATAGATCCTAATTAATTCTCACTTGAGTCCGTATATGAGGTTATTTTTGCGAACAAAATGAATTTTTCTTTTTTCGGTATGTTTTCATTCAGGTGAAGTATGTTGTTGAATTGGCAAGGGCTCTAGGTTCAATGCCTGGCGTATACCGTGTTGATTTGCTTACCAGACAAGTCTCAGCACCAGGTGTAGACTGCAGTTATGGTGAACCCACAGAGATGCTGCCTCCTAGAAATTCAGAAGGTTTAATGGATGAGATGGGGGAGAGTAGCGGTGCTTATATCATTCGAATTCCTTTTGGACCAAAAGATAAATATATTCCAAAAGAACTACTGTGGCCATATGTTCCTGAATTCGTTGATGGTGCTCTTAGCCACATAATACAGATGTCCAAGGTTCTAGGTGACCAAATTGGTAATGGACATCCAGTCTGGCCTGTTGCTATACATGGGCATTATGCAGATGCAGGTGACTCCGCTGCTCTTCTATCCGGTGCTCTGAATGTGCCTATGCTTTTCACTGGTCATTCTCTGGGCCGAGATAAGCTAGAACAGCTTTTGAGACAAGGCCGACTGTCGAGGGATGAGATAAATTCAACGTACAAAATAATGCGTAGAATAGAGGCGGAAGAATTATCCCTTGATGCCTCTGAAATAGTCATAACTAGCACAAGACAGGAGATAGAGGAGCAGTGGCGTTTGTATGATGGTTTTGATCCTATACTAGAGCGTAAACTACGTGCTAGAATCAAGCGCAATGTTAGCTGCTATGGAAGGTCCATGCCTCGCATGGTTGTAAGTACCAAATCACTAGTTTCATGACATATGTTTTATATCATGTTCAATGTTTTGCAAAACCCTCAATTCCAGTTTGTTAGAAATACCATTTTCTTTATTATTTGTTTTCAGCCTTTGATAATCATTTTTCTTTTGAAAAAAAATTTATATTATGCTGGGTGAAAAAAGATAAGCTGGCTGATCTTGAAGTTAGGTTTCCTGGTCACGATTTTACTGAACGATGATGTTCTTACAATTTATTTGATCAAATGGTTTCTATTTCCTATCTCTTTAAAGTATTACGACTTGGCCTAACCATTCAATTTTTGGAAAATGAAGCTATATTTTTTCTTTTTTCAATTCAATTGTTTGTTAACCTTGTCATCTACTTCTATTCTGTGTTTCAGATAATTCTGGTTGTCTAGCATGAAGTTGTTATCTTTCATTTCATAGAATTGTAGGACTTTCGGTTTTGTGTTTTATCCCCGAGGCAGTTATGCATTTGAATTCCTTGCAATTTAACTGAGAGCAGGGGTACCTGCTTGCAGGTAATTCCACCTGGGATGGAATTTAATCACATTGTTCCCCACGAAGGTGACATGGATGCTGAAACAGAAGTGAATGAAGATGGAAAGTCACCAGACCCTCCTATTTGGTCAGAGGTTTGATCAATATACAAAACACTCATTTAGCAACAACTCACGATTTCAACTTCTGTGCATTATATTGTCCCACAAAATCTGATCTCTCTTTTCTACCATTGCTAAATTTCGATGCGGTATCTGACATTGATATTACAAGCAGATAATGCGGTTCTTTTCAAACCCAAGGAAGCCTATGATACTTGCACTTGCCAGGCCCGATCCAAAGAAAAACCTAACAACCTTGGTTAAATCATTTGGTGAATGTCGACCATTAAGAGAGCTTTCTAACCTTGTATGTATGAAAGCACAACAGTATATGCATACTCGATACTTTCTCTTCATTGAGTGGAGTAGGTATACCAGTCTTGCCATTTAACATACTTCTTGCTTTAATAACTTGCAGATGTTAATAATGGGTAACCGAGACAATATTGATGAGATGTCAAGTACGAATTCTTCTGTTCTTTTGTCAATCCTTAAGTTGATTGATAAGTATGATCTCTATGGGCAAGTGGCATATCCTAAACATCACAGGCAATCTGATGTTCCTGACATCTACCGTCTGGCAGCAAAGACGAAGGTATTCATTCTCATATTTCTTTTGTAGATCGGGTATTTGAGTTTGTCTGTGTATTCATATGACCATTGATGTCAAATTTGACTGATTCAAAAGGTCTGAACTGGAATTGAGTCAGCAAGAATAGGTTCCTTTCTAATATTTGCTTGGTCATCTCAATAATGTATAAGCACTCAAACTCCGCTAAATGAAGCTTTGTCATTTTTGGTGTTCCAAAGTGGGCTTGAACTATGCCAAGAACAGTTACCAGACCCGACTGGTCATTAACCCAGATCACTTATTAAACTGTTGGGACATTGGTTTAACCAGTGGTTATTGCTAAACCTTATATCAAAAGAAAATATATTTTAATATAAAACGCTATATATATACTAGTTTATATTACATTTTGAACTCTTTAAATGATCTGAAATATTTTTCTTGAAACTTTTCATTTTGAAACACATAAATTTATAAAGCTAAATGTCCACGTTGGCATAGTGGTAAAAGCACCATATGCAGATTCAGTGGTAACATGGTTCAAGCATGTTTCAATATTCTCTTATGTGCTTGCTGTTCAAAATCATTGTCGTCTGAGCTCTAATCTAAATTGCTTGTTAGGAATGATTATCAGTTCATTTGTGTCCCAGTTCGTGCCTAGTATTTTATAGAATACAATGGTATTGCTTGAGGAGCAGTTTTAGTCTCGTCATTGGATGTGTACCTAGAAGATAAAATCTACGGAGTGTATAACTTTACAAAATTGTTAACGGGTGGTCAGTTTGTTTTTATCTCGTTTCATTGTGAAGTGGGAGTCTTATATTGAAGCTTCATTAGTCTGCACATAGCAAGATAAAATCTACGGTGTGTAATTTTACAAAATTGTTAACACGTGGTCAGTTTGTTTTTATCACGTTTCATTGTTGAGTGGGAGTCTTAAATTGAAGCTTCATTTGTCTGCTGTATGTGCCCTTTCATCCCCCTGCCCCCCGGCCCTTCACACAATCCCTCTTTCCAAATGAATTTAGAAATTTCCAAATATGCCTATTCCCTTGTTAAAATCATTTATTTTTTATTAATCCATGAGGAAAATAAGGTGGGATGTGATTTGCCAATCCACTTGCTTCTTTTCTCATTGATATTCAATAATTATGATTGATCTCACCACTCTTGTTAAGTGACCTATTAAGTGTCCTGAATCGTCTAATTTCTAATATTTACTATCCTTTTCTGGGATGCTTTGACAGCAGGCATCCACTTATCACAAAAAAATAACTGAGATAGAAATAATAAAGAAACTATCTTTATTCCAGCTGATTAAACCATATTCATAGTCTAACCTTTTTAGAAAAACTTGTACGCACCATGATGACAAAATTGAAGGACCTTCCTTCTCTCATTTAAGGGCTGTTGTTATTTCTTGCATAATGAAGTAAGATACTGCTATTTTATGTGTTGTGTAGACTATTATAAGCATACTGAAGTGGCATCGGTCCTTTGATTAAAACCAATGTTGTCAAAACCAGGCTGGACATTGATATGGAATGGTAAAAGGTCAAGGGTGTCAGAAGGTTCAACCAGGGAAGTCAGTGTGTACATGTGTATATGTATAAATATATTCATTTTTATCAATATGAAAAAGTTGTATGGTTCACTGGGTTTCATTCGGGTCTTTTAGCATTGAAAAAAATTTATGATGTTTGCTTGTGTACTATAATCCTTTTATGCACAAAATAAAGAAATAGTTGATCAGTGAATCATAGCTGAAAATTGGAGTTTGGCGGATATTGTGAGTTTACGTTTTGTAAGGGGTTAAACTGTTGGGCTGTTTGTCTAATTTTGTTAGGCTGGAAGATCTTAGCCATTTTATGAATTTTGTGAATGACATAGCTTAATCTCATTATGAGACATACTTGAATGTACCATTATCTTTAATGCTAGTGAGAAAGGTATTTTCCCAACATTTCATCCAAATGCCATCTGCCAATATATTCCCAAGAAGTTGCAGAAATGAACAGCAGCGTAAAAACGCTCAGTAACAAGCCCTTGCCGTTCCTTGAAATTCATGTTAGAATGTAACTTACATCTTCTACAGTAGCAGATGCACATCACTGGGTCTCAGCTCCAGAGCACCAAGATGAAGGCCCATTAAGTTGAGTTCGTACTCAAATTGATGCAATAATACTCTGGCTTTAAAATCCCAAGGCAAACTGGCATAATAGTTCATGTGAACTGCAACTAGCATAATAGTTCATGGCTTCATGCTAAAAGAAACTGCCATTGTATTGCATATTGATATTCCTGCTCATATATGTGAGTTAATTATTGCACTCGTGTATGAACAGTAGCACCATCTTTGACATACCCATGCTTGGTGGAATTTGTTATGTAATACTACTACTAGTGAAACTTCGCTGGGCATAATTTAATCTTGTTTTGACAGGGTGTTTTCATCAATCCAGCTTTTATTGAGCCTTTTGGACTTACTCTAATTGAGGTACGCATTTTGTTTATATGCATGTCAAGCTTTGGCCGTATTATTTTGTTCGGCTAACCAGTCTAACTTCGTCTCCATTAAACAGGCTGCTGCACATGGTCTACCCATTGTTGCCACGAAAAATGGTGGTCCTGTGGACATACACCGGGTATTTCTACTCTTTTTTCTAATAATAAAGTAATACGGAGTTTATTGGTTACCATTGTCTCCTGAAGATCAAATGTCCGACACTGATTTTTTATTTTTGTCGCAGGTTCTTGACAATGGTCTCCTTGTTGATCCCCATGATCAGCAGTCCATTGCTGATGCTCTTTTGAAGCTGGTTGCGGACAAGCATCTCTGGGCAAAGTGCAGAGCAAATGGACTAAAAAATATTCACCTTTTCTCTTGGCCAGAACACTGTAAAACATACCTATCTAAGATAGCAGGTTGCAAACCTAGGCAACCACGTTGGTTGAGAAATGATGATGATGAAAATTCGGAATCGGATTCACCAAGTGATTCCTTGAGAGATATACAGGACATCTCCTTGAACTTAAAGTTCTCTCTCGATGGAGATAAAAATGAGAGCCAAGAAAATGTTGATGAGTCTTTAAACCCTGAAGATTGTAAAAGTAAGCTAGAAAATGCTGTTTTGTCGTGGTCTAAGGGTGTTCTGAAGAGTGCACAGAAATCTGGAACCACTGATAGAGGAGAACAGAACTCTGCTGCCAGTAAGTTCCCAGCATTGAGGAGGAGGAAACATATTTTCGTGATTGCGGTGGATTCTGAGACAAGTACAGATCTTTCTGAAAGTGTTCGGAAGATATTTGAGGCTGTAGAGAAGGAAAGGACTGAAGGATCAATTGGATTTATATTAGCTACATCCTTCAATGTCAGAGAATTACGTTCTTTTCTGAGTACAGAGAGCTTAAACCCTACCGATTTTGATGCATTTATTTGCAATAGTGGTGGCGATCTTTATTATTCGTCTCTTCATTCAGATGATAACTCCTTTGTAGTGGACTTGTATTATCATTCACAAATTGAGTATCGCTGGGGTGGTGAAGGTTTGAGGAAGACTTTGGTGAGATGGGCATCTTCTATAACAGATAAGAAGGGAGAAAAAGAAGATCACCTCGTCGTTGAAGATGAAAAGACTTCAACTGACTACTGCTATTCTTTCAAAGTTCGGAAGCCTGGAGTGGTAAATCTATTTATTACATACCATTCTTTTTCTGATCTCTTTTGTGTTTAGAGCGTTTCTTGGTGCCAACTTGAGACTGTAATGCAGTTTTAGTGTCTCATTTCGTTGTACTATGGTCTACTAGGAGTACAAGAGCTAATTCTAATCACTTGATAATGTTATTCTCTTGCAGGTTCCCCCTGTGAGGGAAATAAGGAAGATAATGAGAATTCAGGCTCTACGCTGTCATGTTATATATTGTCAAAATGGAAGTAAGATTAATGTAATTCCAGTACTGGCCTCTCGTTCCCAAGCACTCAGGTAAAATTTCTATTGGTAATTTGGGCAAGCATTTGTTTTATTAAATCTATAGTAGTAGTTTGAACTACTGTCTTTTGTTGATCTGCATGTCACACAGTCTAAGAAGCTTTTGTCTGATATTGGAGTCTCTTTAGAATTCCCTAATATATCACGTGTCTGTGTGAAACATTTCACTGTTTGCTGAATGGTATCAAGAATAGTTTAGTATCAGAGGTAGCATACCTTGTAAACTACTAAAAAAGTTCTTATTGCATTTGATACTAATGGACTCTTGGTGCTTTAAGCCGAATCATGCGCATCTATATTATCAGGAATTAACATGTACGTTGGTCTGTAGGTATTTATATCTTCGTTGGGGCATGGACTTATCTAAGGTTGTGGTTTTTGTTGGGGAAAGTGGGGACACGGACTATGAAGGATTGCTTGGTGGTATACACAAGTCTGTAGTACTAAAAGGAGTTTGCAGCAGTGCGAATAACCAACTCCATGCTAACAGAAGCTACCCTCTTACAGACGTCATAGCTCTCGACAGTCCCAACATTGTTCGGACAACTGAAGTATGTAGCAGTGCTGATCTACGGGGCTCCTTGGACGAGCTCGGGGTCCTTAAGGGCTGAAAATATCAACTTAACTGTACTATGTGAGTTCAGCCTAAAATAAAATCTTTGAATTATCTCAAGTATGTTCCTAGTGTTGCATTGTGAAAACTTTATATAATTTCAAGATTGATTTGAAATCCTTGTGAATGACACTATTCTTGCTCTTTTTGGAGGAAAAGAAACACTGATTAGTGCTATAAACAGTTGAAACTTTTCTTTTGCTATAAACAGTTGAAACTTTTCTTTTGCTATAAACAGTTGAAACTTTTCTTTTGCTATAAACAGTTGAAACTTTTCTTTTGCTATAAACAGTTGAAACTTTTCTTTTGCTATAAACAGTTGAAACTTTTCTTTTGCTATAAACAGTTGAAACTTTTCTTTTGATGCAACGCAAAGGAAATTGCTATAAAGAAGATACGATTCAGTTGAAGAGCTTTCCCAAGAAGAAAAGGTGACAAATTAGTTAAAATTCATAGGGTATAATTCACAGAGACCTCAGCCAGCAGATTACATATTTCGGACTTGCAAAATCAATCCTTTTAAGCTAATACACATGTTTCAGCTACCAGTGTGGTAAAATCAATCAAATTAATCTATCAACGAAAGTTGAAGTTCACTATACTATGTAACATTAAAAGATTTAACATATTGCTGTTAAGTTGTGGATCCTAATTATTGCCCCTGTGAGGAGCCAATGATTTGAACTCTTGGAGTTTGCCCTAATTTGTCTTGTAAATATTAGGGTCTTATATTATCATCAAAAGAGAGAGATTTTAGAGAAGATAGGATACGCGATTTTATCTTGTAAATTACTTTTTATCATAGCGAGTTACTGCAGTTGGGGAAGAGGACGTAGTCCTATGTTTGAGATAATCTTTTATAAATCTTGCGCGTTTCTTGTGTGTCTATTTTTCTTTCTTCAATTTAATTGCTTTCGATGGTATAGAATTAGAGTTTTTAATTCTCAAACGTTGCTAGAAATTTTGTTGATAGGTTAGATGAGTACTTCTTCCAACTCACACATGAGATGAATATTGGTGAGTGGATGAGAATTGTCATGACTGCTTCAAGATTGCTTGCTAATGCACCTTCGATTATCCAAACGAGAGCCAAGACACTGAAAATGTTAGCTACATGTTATCTCAGACTGAGCATTGCTTCCGCAAGAAAATATTATGTGACGAGTTATGTGATTGAGTGCCAGAGGAATGACATAAAATGGGAGAACATGTCAGCATTAATTTCGAGTAAAATTTATATGTAATTGTGTTAATCAGCTTTAATTTGTTTCAATTAAATGGACCGAATTCACTTTAGTTTTACATCGAGTCATTAAACTTCAATTTGATTTGAAATTATCTCATTGAACTCTAATTTAGTTACAAATTTGAAAACTCTTTCACCTTCCATCTCCCAAATTGATGAAACTTGATTAATTGATAGCCATGCCATATTGGATCGTCCATGAAATATTTGCGTGGTATGCCAATTTACCACTATGTGATATCACAAAAGTACTTTTGTTTTCTGGAAAAAAAAAATGTCAAGAAACTATTATTTTCATAAAGCATGCATATTAACATTTTAATTGAAAGGCATTGCCATAACCTTGTTTTACAATTTTTGTTTCTACGTCAGATAGTTTACACGTGAAAATCAATTATGTTAAGACTCACAACTAAGCAATTTCTGTCAATTTGGGGAACGTTAGGTAACAAAATGTTACAAAGTGGTGAAATTTGAAAATACAGTGACCCATTCGAGACAAAAGTTTGATGATCCAATTAAATATTTGCTAAATATTCATAACCACGAATGAAATGTACATGTTACTTGTCCGGTAGGGATAAAGTTTCTCTATACATTAGGTATGTCTACACGAAATCTCATGTAATTAAGTTGTAATATCTTTACACTACTGATAAGCCCAAATATTATACTCCTTTCTTGTACTCATGTTAGTTGGGCGAGTAAGATTTCTATTAATTTTTTCTCCTTTTTTGTGTAGAACTCCAAGTTTTAATGACTTCATTGTTGAAATTGGTGAACACGGATATAGAAGCATCCTTAGAGTATATCGGAACGAAAAAGGGCAAAGAAAGAAGCAAGGAAACCAACGTGTTCGTTGGAGGGATATTGAATATATGTATTAGAATAAGTTTGACGGGTACCTTTCAAAAAGGCCATGTCAGCAGGCCTCTTTTCCACTTTGACCAAAAACCGTTGGCAATTTACCCAAAAGGCATCTTAATGAGCAAAAGATAAAAATATCCTTATATTGTTACACAATTACAAAAATATGGTATTGCTTAGAAGATAATAATACCTTTTAAGTTAAAAAGAAGAGGAAATTTCTTGAAAATTTTCACTTTTACATGTCCATTTGCAAAAATATCCACTTTTACAAATCCTTGCAAAAATGTCTATTTTAAAATATTTTGGACTAAAATACCCCTGTGAATAATTTATGACTCCACACAAAGACAAGATATGGACATTTTTGCAAAAAAATTATTAGCCAATAAATTTTTGACACATAACCTACCATATTTATTTCAAAAGTGCACATGTCAAATCACAATTAATGCTATTTTTCTCATTGACACAGAAACGTCGAGAATTACATTTCAAGTGGAAAAAATTGTCATGTTCGGATGAAATGTTATTCTAGAGATTTAAAATGTCGAGAACAACGTTTGAAATGTCGAGAACATTTAATATTATGATTTGACATGTGTACTTTTAAAATATAAACGAGATTCAAATATCGAGAATGACATTTAAAATGTTGAGAACATCATTTTAATGTAACTTCTCATGGAAGTTACTTCTCGAAATTCGCAACAAATTGAAAAAATAAATGAATTGCTTCTTTCTTCATAAAGGGCATAATAGACAATTTAGTGCTAAATTTAAAAAGTGGACATTTTTCAATTGACACCCATAAAATTAGACATTTTTGAAAATACCTCTAAAAAGAATTCCAAACGCTTCCTTCTTTAAATTTCAAAACGAAATTAGCTTCTTTATCTGTTTACTTCAACACGGATAAAAATTATTGCATTTTTCATCTGCTTAACCTTGAAATTTCATAAATTTATCAAAGGCTCAATAAGAAGATATTATTTGTAGTTGTCAGAAGGAATCGGTAAGTATATTTACGTATTTTTAATTTCTTTTTCGTTAAACTAGTGTATTGTTTGAATCTTTAAATCTTATTTCGATATAGACAAATAAATTTTTACAATCTTAAATATATCCGTAACTTTTTAAGCAAAAATGAGGAAAAAATTCATTTGCATATATATTATTTCAGACAAAATTCGAAGAACAATGGTTTGAAAATGTTGCCTAGTTGAAGGGGGTCCTCTAGATTGGTCGAAAACAATCGGCTGGTCCTGTCGGTCGGCCTGGCAGGCCCAAAATGTTTTTCTTCCACAATTTTTTCCATAATTATACTTTTTAACAAATTATGTTTTCCTTATGCAAATATGCAATTTGCCGTAGTTTCGATTTGCTACTTTAGTAAAATTGAAATGAATGAAAATGAACGTTGAGTATAGAATTGGACGAGCGAAAGACGTGGTGCTACTGCAATTGTGATAAGATCAAGTACATTATATGCAGAAATGTACCATGAATTATAGAACATGCTCGACATCGGTCTCTCTCAGTACGACATGGAATTGGGATTTCTATTCAACGAGCATGCGTTCATTTCAATTCCATATATAATGGTTACTTCTGAAGTTAAAATGAAGGTTTTAATTGAATTGAACTAGAATCGCACGATTCCTATTTGCGTAACTTCAGTGGAGAAGAATAACCTAAAGAGTAAATATGAAGATTTCGATGGAGAGGATTGTAATGTTAATGATTTTGAGAACACGATGGAGATAGTTTGTAAAGATGATGTGACTATTCCTGAGACATTTGTTCCTCACCATGACCTCACTATTACGCATAGAATTTTCTCTACATTTCGAGATAGCGAAAATGAAAACGAATTTACAAATGAGGATTTGATTGCGTTATCCTGTCGGAGACATGAGTTGGGGAGGATCATAGGTTGGAACGGTCATCTAATTGTTCGCTTGTAGTTCCCGATAATGAAGATTTGCATATTGAGCAACTATTTGAAACAAAGAAAGATTTGCATGAATCTATTCATCGGATTGATTTGAAACAAAATTTTGAATTTAAAGTGAAAAAATCAAACAAGTCGACATACACAATTACCTGCATTGATGACAGTTGACATTGGAGCTTGCGAGCGACGAAGATGGATACGAATGAGTTCTTTGTAATTTGTAAGCATGTATGGAAACATACCTACGAAGTTGGTATTCGTCGAAATGATTACAGACAGGCCAAATCATGATTTATTGGTCGACGAATAATGCACAAGTTTCAAAATCCACGAGCGATCTACAGACATCCAGACATCATTAACAACGTTCATCGAGAGTATAGAGTGGTTATGAGCTATCATAAGATTTGGAAGGTTAAAGAATGCGTATTGAAGGACTTAATAGGTTTGATCGAGGACAGTTATGCTAAATTGGTCAGGTATTGCTACAATATGGGGAGAACTAATCTTGGATTGACATTTTTTATTGAGACGGATAGCGAGAATCACTTCAAGTATTTCTTCATGGCCCTTGAACAATGCATTCGAGGATTCCAAAACGCGATGCGACCCCGAATTCTAGTCGATGGTACAACCCTTAAGACTAGATACGAAGGCAAGTTGATTATTGCAACATGTCAAGATACTAACATCTAAATTTACCCTCTTGCATTTGGCATAGTCGATGGAGAGAATGATCTAGCGACGCGTTGGTTCTTCAAAAAGTTAAGGAAAGTTATTGAGGATGTCGAGAACTTTGCATTCGTAACTGACCGCTAGTAGTCAATAATAAATGATATCACTTAAGTCTTTTTCGAGGCACATCACGGTTATTGTATTTACCATATATAGGGCAACCTGAAAACTAAGTATCGGGGGCAGTGATGTCGTTGCATAATTTAGGAGAGCTGTAGAGATTTACAGTTTTGAAGAGTTTGATAAGTTCATGGTTAAGAGTAGCAATTCTCACAATGATTGAGTACATTTGTAACAAGTTACAACAGTGGTTTCATGATCGAAGTGAGGAATTACAGAGTTGCACAAGTGTGCCAAACCCAGCTTAGAAAAATAAACTTTTCAAGACTCTGGAGGTGGCAAGAAAGCTATGTGTGGAACTACTAGACCAATTTCGCTTATTCGAGATGTGGACGTAATGTCAGATATATTATGGACTTGAATGATAACACGTGTACGTGTAGACAGTTTCAGTTGGAAGTTTTTCATGCACGCAGGCAATGGCAGTGACTATGCATAGAGGATTTCCAGCACACACCTTATGCAATTATTACATGGTTGATTATTGGAGAGCATTGTATGCTGAAATGATATTTCCTGTACCAAATAAATTCGAGTGGGAAGTTCTTGACCACATTCTCCCACTTAATAATGTGTTGCCACCAGAGTCAGATCATGTACTCCTGGACGTACACACATATCTAGAATATCATCTACTGAAAAATTTTCTCAACCTCGTAAGTACAGTACGATAGGGCATACTCGTCGATTTTGTACAAGTCAGATTTCATTACATAATAATTCAACGGATGTGTAATAAAATTTAAAATTTATTTGCTATTTTCACATTTTGTTTGTTATGTAATATTTACTATTTTGTAAAAGTCATTGCATTGGACGTTCTATTTTAAATTTAAATTAATGATTTGAATCGTAGTGCTTTGAATTATATATACGATTATTACATTACAACACGGGTTGTGATGAAGAAAACAACATTTACACTTATAATAAAATAATATACAATAGACTAAGGATCACATTTATATTCATACAAGTCGCAAGCTAACTTAAACCTCCATATATCTGTCCAAGATTAGTTTATTGTATCAACATTGTGACTAATACTCAAAAGCTCTTTTATTACGAAGATGCAACATTCGCCCCTACAAACAAAGAATAATATGTTAGTTCGATAACATATAGTTGAAAACTAAGTTTTGAAATTAAAAAGTTGTGAATCTTTACAATAATCCTTGTTTCAACGTTGTCATTTTCTATACATTCGCTAATAAGTCATTTACTCGAATAATCGCATGTCTAGCCATTATGGGAATGAACACAGCAATTGGCTCCAATTGATTTTGTGTTAGATAGCTAGGATTGGAGTCGTACACAGAGATAGTGGAATCAGCAAATACGATCTCTAGTGAAAAGCAGTGTCCGTTCGCGATAATTGGAATGTACATATGTTTATAAATCCATCCATGACTTTTTGCATGTGGGCTCCAGCCTAGTCACCCACTCCAACATGTACTTGGGCACTACATATCCATTTTCCTGGAGTAGGAGCATGCTATGCTCAATATCAACGACACGTGTAAACCCAGAGCTCAAGATAACTCGACTAGGAATGTTAAAAGATCTCGGGTGTCTCCGAGCCCTATTGCGTAACAATTTCATGACCAAGTCGATATATTGAAACAAAAACACCATCAAAAAAGAGAAATTATCAATATATCATAATAAATAAACCAACAACTCTTGTAAACATAATAAATAAAAATGACAATACACTTACATCATCAGAAATCCAAGCTGAGGTCGTTGATATATCTTCAAACCATTCCTTAGCGTTTAAAATTGTCTTCTCTCCAATCATATAGCTATTTCTGAAAAAATGAAAAAGTGAAATGTTACAAAAAGTACAAATAGTACTCATATATAGTTTAGCAAAATCATATAATAATTACTCAGACTTAAGGAATTTGAACCATTCATCGAACGTCTTGTGTATAATTGGGTTGATCTCGCAGAAGAGATTGGGAAACGTCCCATTCAAGAACGTTCTTTTCTTCGCCTTGGTCGTGTAAGGAAAGGCGATGTACTGTGACGGAATCTCGGCCTCTTACCAACCATCAGCTCTGATACGTCAGCAGCATGCTTTTTACCCTTCCTAACCTCCGTCGACCTCTCCGACATGAAGATTAGGGCCTCCGTCATCTCTGGCGTCCTCTCATTTTTCGTCACTCCCTCTATCTCATTCTCCTCCTATAACACCTCTGCTATCCCCTTGGATACCTCCTCCTGTTCTCCCTCTACCTCCGCCTCATTCCCCTCCGCTACCTCCTCTCGTACCCCCTTCTCACACCTCCATGTTGTATGCAAAAAATGAATCAATCGCAACATCTAATGGCCACGACGAATCATCATACCCAATTTGATCCTCTCCTCCGTTACCTCCTCACCCCTTAGAATCTCTGGTCCCTTCGCCCCCTCTTCCATCCGGAGGACTACCAGTCCCTTTATCGCCCACTACATCCCAATAGCCGTCAGTCCCTCGCACGCCTGCTATGTCATCTCGTATCGCTACAACCTTGGTATGAATGTCTTCTCAACCAGCTCATAGCATGGTCATATCACATCGTAACTCCGCTACTTCGCCTTTAATCTACCTTATAAATGTACTCAGAAGTTCGAACAAATCATCATTGGAAGCACTACAACTACGAGCAGGAGGTGATCTTCTTGACGGATGTGATCTCCTCAGTGGAGGTGATACTGGATGACGCTCCTAAAAAAATGAACATTACAAAGGAATAACTTAATTAAAAGATCAAAGCGATAATCAACAAATTATATTCAATTAACATACCCTATCTCAATCTACAACAGACGTAGGCAGTTGATCATCCGATGCAGCTGGAGGAGACAATTCACGAATATAACTCTGACTCTCTTCCTTAATCGATAGTGCCAACTCAGTGATGACTTCAAGCTGGCATATTTACATTTCACCTGGTTAACGACCATGTATTGAGATTTTAAAAGGATATTCAACATAAATCGCAAATGTATAATATGTACATATGATCGTCGAGGAGAGCTGATAACTGTCTGGCAAGCGAACCGGTTTGTCTTGTGCTCACCATTGATGCATCCGAGGGTTGCATGTCTCCCCTCTCATTGCATACCGATTAGTCAAGATGGTGACGGTCTCGTACACTCATTTATGCAGTGATTATAATTATTATACATAAAATTTAATAAAAAATAGATAATATATTATGTTATACATATACCTGCAAAGCTAACGACAATCCATATGCATCGTACTTACGCTCGGACCTATCCCGCTTAGGCATGGAATACCCCCTCCTGAAGACTCGTAACGTATTTGTAAAACATCTCCTTCCCAATGGATAATTGTTGAAGGTATCAATGTCATCAACAACCTCTAAATGAAAAATGTCAATCGATGTCTTCTTGTGATGACATCTAAGTACGCTCTCGAGGATAAACATCAAACCCAGCTTCAACTTATCAGACATCTAATCGCATCCCATGAATGCTTCTCCCAACTGCGCCAAAGTAACTATCCTCTGTCCATGAAAATACACATTCAACAGCCTCTTGTTCCTTAAAATACAAGCCCTCATTACTTCTTCGTCTGTACATCGCAATCCAGTGATGAGTGCAAAGTCGAATATGGAGAATGTCGTTACCTTGCCCCCAAGATCAAAATGAAGGATATCTCCGTTAATTGGCTTTAAACAGCTGACATAACAATGTATCGAGCAACTGCCTAGAAAACGGTACGTCATGCAAGGAATACAAGTGCCATAAGCATGATCGATGTAATATGTTTGTGTGCTCATCATCTAGCAAATCTATTATCAAAGTGAAGTTAGCAAATTTATAGTTAAGAATTGTAACTTTACCGGGGATATGTTTGACGGCATGATCCAAATGATATTTCATCATGCAAAATTTCAAATGTCAGAACCTTATGCAAGAAATAATGGATAAAACATAATATTAGAAAATTAAATTCACAAACTGCTACTATAAGCAATAATCAACGGATAATGAAATAAAAGAAATGAACGTAAATAAATATTAATTGTTTTTTTAATATTTAATTTAATTGTTTATTTTAATAATTATGTTAACTGTTTATGTATATTATTTTTTTAGTATTAAATTCTTTATTTAAACATTGTATTAATTATTTTAATTATTCATGTATATTACTTGTTTCGTATATAATTTATTAATCTTAATTATTTTATTTTTTATTTAAACATTTCAATAATAATTTTAAGTGTTTATATATATTATTTGTTTAGTATCTAATTCCTTATTTAGTTTGTTTATTTTATTTATTTTATTATTTATTTAAACATTATATTAATTACGTTAATTATTTATGTATATGATTTGTTTAATATTTAATTTATTTATCTAATTTTTTATTTTAACATTTCATTCATTATTTTAATATTTTTATGTATATTGTATATTTAATATTTAATTATTTTATTTCGATTACTTATTTTAATTGCTTAATTAAATTTTTTTGTGAATATTTAATTTATTTGCTTATTTCAATATGTAAATAATTATTTTATTTTTTATGTATATTATTTGCTTAGTATTTAATTCTTTATTTAAGAATTTCATTAATTACTTTATTATTTATATATATTATTAGTTACCATTTAATTATTTATTTAATTTACTTATTTTAGTTATTTAATTTTTTATGAAATTGCTTAAAATTAAATAAGTAATTAAATTAATTAACTAATTATTAAATAATTAAAATAAAAAATAAAAAATTAAATTAACCATTTAAAATAAATAATTTAAATATATAATTGAGATAAATAAATAATTTGAATAAGAAAATGAAATAACTATTAAATAAGTAAATAAAATAAATGACTACAATAAATAATTAAATATTAAATATATAAAAATTTAAATGTTTAATATCAAATTTTTAAATAATCAATAATCAAAATAGATAAATAAAATAAAATTATTAACAATTTAAATAAGCAATTACAAAAGCGACAAATATTAAACAAACAACCAAAACAAATATTGAATAAACAATTCAAATAAGTAAATAAAATGAATAATTAAATATTAGATAAAAAATATACATAAGTAATTGAAATAATTAATTAAACATTTAAATAAAAAATTAAATTCAATATTTAAAGTAAATAAATAAAATACTAAATAAACAATATAAACAAGTAATTAAAAATAAATAATTAAATTAAATTAAATAATAAAAATAAAAATAAAATAAATACAAAAAGGCAAAAAGGCCAAGTTGACTCGATCGTCTGGATTTCCAGACAGATCCTGGGTCGTTTGGAAATCCTGACGGTTCATTTCCAGACGATATTTTTGGGACGTTTGGATTCCAGACGGCAGATGGCAATTCAAGCTGTCTTCTTCGGCAAAGATGGTGGAGATCGCCATTTCCGATGATCTTCGTTGTCGAAAATGCCAAATATTAGTATTAACATGCGTCATTTATGTTCTACATCCATTATTACAAAGATTTATCCATTATTACAAAGATTTCTCACGCAAATGAACATAAACATGCTTTATTTCGAAAATTAATGGTAGCTAAAGGTTTCAGAACTCACCTTCTTCAAAGTCAATGAACGTCGTGTCTGGATCGTTGATTTCTTGGCCTGAATGTCCGTGTCTAGGTGGTCCTCCCTTGCTACAATACTTTTTACTCTCTTCTCCTATGAAAATGTGAGGGTATAAATGGCTTTTCATTGATTTTTAAGGTTTTAAATATTTTTGGTTTTTATTGACCCAGCAATCTCCCACTATTTACTCAATGTTTGACTCTATTTCAAAATGATTTTTGAATAATTTAAGGACATCAATGATCAAAGATAAGAGTATTTTAAACATTTATGTAGGTCCTTGTTCTAAGACTTTTTGCTTATGATATTCCGAGTGTTTAGAGTTGATTTCTATTTAATTTTTGATTTCTTTGGGTTTTTAAAGGCAACAACTACTTGGAGTACATTTTGGTGGAAAAGAGTGAAAGTAGTGATGATAATTACGAAGTATATGATAAAGTTAAGCATTATAAAATATTTTTCAAGATTTTTTTGAGAAAAAAATATTATTTTTCATTAATATTCTTTTCTACATTTTTGTCTTTATCTCTTCCAAATTTAAATTTCTAGAACATAAAAATGAAATTTATTTTATAATATAAAACAATTGTGAACTGCAGAGTATATGTACTCAACATGTTGCCCATTTTTTTTTATAATAATCCCCATCATTTTAATAATTTTTTCATATTTTTCACAATTTTCTTGTCAACGAAATGATTTTTTTGATTTTTTTTAAAGATTGATATGTATTTTAAATAATTTTTAGAACATTACCGACAAAATATATTTCATCTATAAATTTAAATTGATGCTTATATATTTTATTAAAATTACCAACAAATTTTTCGGTAGGAAAATGTTGAATAAATGTTAATTTTTTTGTTTAAAAAATTTTTAGGCATTTTTTTTCCTTTAGTAGATATTTAATAATTTTTTATTTTTAGTTAAAAAGTTTACCAACAAATTTTTTCATTGATAATTATATTATTCTTTTATATAGTTTCCAACGGAATCATCAGTAGGAAAATCCTTCAGTAAATTATTTAATTTATTTTTTATTATTCACCAATGAATTCGCAATGGAATTGTATTAATGGAAGATTTCTGTTGGTAACTCGAACGGTACTTTAATATGTAATTTTTAAAAATGATAAAGTAATAATTCGTCGCTAATTTATCATTAATCCATTGGCATTAACAATGGAAGACATCCATCACTAAAATTTCGTCTATATTGCCATCCTCTTTAGTGGTGGATACACTCTTAGCATTTTATTGCTTATACTCCATAACATGCACTTGCGAGTGTTTTCGTAACAATTAACACGAATAAATATTGTCAACTACGCAATTATATAAATTAAAGCAAATAATATAGGCAATGTTGAAGTTCTAGTGCCATCACCAATCGATCTCTCCTAAGCTTTTTAAAAATTTCGTTTTGTTAATGTTTGTTAATAACCAAGCAGAACTGCAAATTTGACATCAATAATTTTTGTGGATTCGACACACTACTCTCTCTCTCTCTCTCTCTCTCACACACACACACATATACACACACTTTTATTACTTGTATTGATATCATGCCCCTGGAAGTTTTCTAGTGAACAAATACACTTACTTTTAACCACAATGTTAGAAATTATATAGTGAAAGTAATTGACGAAGAAATATAGAGAGCAATGGAGAATTTGTATTACTATTATGCTATTTGTTAGTATAGAATATGTTTGATGTGCTAAAACTAAACTAATGGTGTAATACTGAGAAAACCGTTTGTTTTGACGTTTAAGAATAAATAATCGACCTTCTAAAATCAAGCATGGTCTCATTCAAAATTTTACTTTCTATTTAGTTTTGTTAGGAAAGAGAAGAAAATAGAGAGAAGTTAATAGATTTGTGTATTTTATTAAAAATCAAAACCCTATATTATAGAACAGAATCAGGGATACAATGATAATAATTTCTAAGGCTGCATGGATACAATTGTCATTCACTTGTAAGCCCTAATAAACTTATCATTTACAACATCTCATTGAATGACGCGTTACAAAATATCCACCTCGTTTAAATCTTGTTTGATAAAAACTCTATGGAACAAAAAATCAAACGAAGGAAAAAGAGAACAGTTATTTTTGGAATATTAAAAATAAATATTGTCTCATTAAAACCTTGCTAGAAAATCCCAATTTGTCTCCATTTTTTCCTTTCCCTTGATTGATTTTCGATAAAGAACTGTAAAATGTTTTTCCGTACGACAGGTACATGTTTAATGCCATTTCATTTCATATTTAAAGCAACTTTCTTCGTGTTCTTTTTTTTGAATGTGCTACTTTCATTTGTTTTGTGCCTTTTGAAATTGATGTCTTTTTGTTGATAGCGATGTTTATTATTTCATACTTAGATTATTCCACGTGTACGTTTGCGTCCACATCCTTATTTTGATATTGCATTTGTTTCAGACAACACAATATCATTTGCTTCAAGCAATGGTATAGAATCGATAGTACTTTTTGAAATCATGCTTACAATATTATTGTTGTAGGAGCAAATTCGAGGCGTGAAAGGTGGAAAAAGTTTTCTCCAACATTTCTTCGTCAGTAATTTTTTCTCCACACAAAGTTAATTTTGAACATGTTTTGAACATTTTAGAATTCTACTCACTAACAATTTTGGAATCTTTTAAACAAAAGTGTACCCATTCAAAAATCCTATAGATCTTTCTCGGTGAGATATTCAATTTTCATTCTATCGTAAAGATAATGACGAAGGAAGATGAGCACTTTTGCACGATCCTATCGTGATTCTTTGTTTCAATTTTTTTTTATTTTATTTTTTCTCACAACCTTTTGAGACAAGATGTATATCAGCATCAAGTACCCTCAATAGATAGTTTTTGCCATATATGTCAAATGCAGCAAACTCAAGTTTTGTAATATTTTTCATTTGATTAACTACATGATACAGCAAAAAAAATACAATTAGTTTCGAAAAATATGATTATACATCACATAATAATTAATCAAGTAGTAATATCAATATGACATAAGTTACATGTTGTCCTTCAAGGATAAACACTAAAATGATGTATTCTTCGAACATGTGCTACTCGAAAGTACGTTGTATTTTACTATTGTTTCTTCAGGAACAATATGTCAATATTCTTCTAAAATATTGAAAATCATAATTCTTGCTATTTATAAGTAAATAATATTCTTCTAGAATATTAATATAACGTTGTGTGATATAAGAGAAATTAAATATTTATTGTAGATAGATTTATGAGTAATATTGAGGAGCAATAATATATTATTATTTCAAATAATAAATTGCATAAAAATTTACTCTTTAAAAGTAAAAAAATAATTTATGTTAGATTTTATTTAATTATATTCTTTGAGAGCAAATAAAATCTAACTAAAACGTTAATGTAGTGTGCTACTTCAGGAATAATAATATTTTTATAGTAGACATTTATAAAAGTGATAGATTCATAAACTATACCAATATTAAAAGGATAAGAGCAAGATAATTAATCGAACGATAAACAATAAGCAAAAAAATTTAAGATACATATGCATAACTATTGACTACTATAAAAATAACACTTTTAATGACCAACTTTAAATTAATGATTTACACATAATTATAGTGAATACACTAATTGCATTACAGCGATTAAGTGCATGTGATTTGAGGGTGGCAACAACCAATAAATGAATATAAATCACAAAGAAGTGGAGGTTATATATAATCCTATTGAAGACAAAACGGGAAACCTTGGCGGCGGATATTTGGTGCAGCTTTACTGGGTTATGAGTAAAATTTAATCAAAATTCCATTAATCATTCACATTAAAACAAACTTAACAGAATGATAAAAGGCATGTAGCTTGTTGACAAATTATCAAATTGTGTGTTGTGCAATGATTTCACGTAATTTTAAACATCAATTAAAAGTGCATCATAAAATTTGAAGGCCATAACGAATCGTGAACTATGGCAAAGAAATTATTGCATCTTTTTACAATTAAATATACTACCGTTTTGGAGAGAAATCGTACCGATAACATGTTATGAAAAGAGAGAAAAGAGGATAAAATAGAGAGAAGTTAATAGATTTTATATTTTATTAAGAACCGAAATCATATTTATAAGTCAAAATAAGAGATACGATAGTAATAATTTCTAGAGCTGCAAGGTTACAATTGTCATTCACTTGTAAACCCTAATAAATTTACCATTTACAACAACTTTATGTTTTTCCTTCTCATTATCATTTTTCCAATGTATGATTTTTTTATTTTTTGCTAACACGGAGATAGGAGGATTTATATGCTATTTAAATAATTCTGAACACTAATTTTAGTACATTTTTACTATAGAAATATCATACCATAAAAAAAAAATTATTTTATTTCTCTTTGTTACATTTTTACTATAGGAATATCATATCATATTTTTTTTTTTAATTCTATTTCTCTTTGTTAACTTTTTCACTAACTCTTATTAGTTATTCAATTTCATGATTGATGGCAAAAAAATCCGACTCGCCCTGAATGAGAACAAAAAAATCCTCCCCGATGGGTTGGCGGGGCATCAAGGGAAAAAAAAAATTTTAAATAATTTTATTTTTGGACAATTCACCTATTAAAAATCCATTTTGAATTTGTATTTTATACTTTAATAATAACATAATTCGTAATTTTGAAAATGTTAAAAAAAAAAAAAAAATGGGACAAGCTACAGCCCCACCCTGCCCCAAACCGCTGCCATCCCTATTCACGAAGAAACGACCTTTCCATAATAGGTCATTATTCACATCAAATGAGGCTAGCTAAAATAAAACAAAACATCCCCATGTTAAGCATTGGTTTGGGAAGAATTTATAAACAATTTAATTTTCCGATAGATAGAAATAAGTTATGGATGAATTCATCGAATGTTATATTTAACTCATGAAACTAGTGATTTTCTCTTATTACTCTTTTAATGCTTTTTATCTATCACCTGTAATTCGATTAGCTTTTAATTGCTCTGAATAAATCCAAACTGATCCTTCACTTTCATGTTCAAGTTTTACATACAGTTATCATATTTACATAAATTAAGTAGAAATCCACTCAATTAACCATAATTTATTGATAGTGATTGTGGATACATGGAAATGGATATTTGAAAATTGAACTTCATCATTTAAAAAAATATGGATGACCACGGAATTGACATGATATAACACACACATGGGAATCAAGATTATTTTATTCATGGAGGACTCTCGCCGGACATGTGAGGACTCGGTCATCCTCATGGGTCGTTTGACTTGTCTCGAAAATATGACTGCAAATGCATGATAAGCACGAGGGAACCCCTTATTTAGACAAAAACTCCCCGATTTTTTCCACACGCTAATCAATTATCTAACCTTTTAGCCCTATAGAAACGCATGCTTTATAGTCAAATACATAATACATATTTAATTTCCAGCGAGTAGAAATGGACTCAATAAGTATTGACCTTGGTCGGTGCATTGAAGCATGTAGAATTGCAAACAACCATTTCAAACTCCGGCCCGCCACCAAACACCACTCCCAAGCATCCTTGAAGTTTCACCACCAACGTAAATGGCTTTCGTTTCGTCCAATTCCCACCTTTTCCTCCTCTCTCTCTTCAAGCTGATCCTTCTTGTTCAATCAAAACTAGAAATTGACCCTTTTGATCATGATGCCCTCTTACTTATTAAGAAAGACTTGGGCATCGGAGGTCAACGACATCCTCCAGGAAGTCCATGCAACTCAGGTGGAGTGTTCTGCGAACGAAGATTCAAAAACAATTTATATGTGCTTAGAGTTACGCGTCTGGTCTTTGAATCCCAAAATCTCGAAGGAAGACTTTCTCATTCAGTTGGGAAGCTCTCCGAGCTGAAAGAGCTTTCGCTTCCAAACAACCAACTGGCCGGCCAAATCCCGACTCAAATTTTTGATTGCAAGAAACTCGAGATTCTAAACATCAGAAACAACAAATTTTCCAGCAATTTTCCTTCTCGATTATCATCACTAACCCGCCTTCGTGTTCTTGATCTCTCATTCAATAAGTTTTCGGGGAATTTGAAATTCTTGAAGTACTTCAGCAACCTGGAGAGACTCTCCCTAGCAAATAATATGTTCACTGGAAACGTACCTTTATCTTTGAGATCTTTACGGAATCTCAGATTCGTTGACATATCTGGCAACAGTTTACTCGAAGGTGCAGTGCAAGTTATGAATCAAGCAGCCTATTTATCCTCACAATCGACCTCGGACAATGTTTCAAAAAGGTACGTGCTTGCTGAAAAATCGATTGGCAAAAATCTAACCTCCACAACGACACATTCTTCGAGTGAGGTCTCTAGTGGTACTAACTTTGAAGCTACTATGTCCATTGAAACAGAGCATAATCATAAGAAACCAAAATGGGAAGCAGCTAAATGGATTCTCAGCATTCTAGCTGGTATTTTAGGGGGCTGTGTTGTTGGGTTCGTTATTTCCCGACTCTTTAAGTTTATCAAGTTCTTGATCAAAGGAGGGAAGAACGAAAGTTTGAAAATTTTCAGTCTATTAATCAAGAATCCAAAGGACCTAGCTTTCTTAGAGAGAGAGGGTGGACTAGCATCGCTCAAAATCATAGGAAGAGGTGGTTGTGGAGTAGTTTATAAAGCAACTTTACCCAGAAGTAATGGAATGGAAATTGCTATAAAGAAGATATCTCTGCCCCTTAACGTTGAAGAGCCATCCCAAGAAGAAAGCAAGCTTATGAACAAGAGGATGAGACAGATAGGATCGGAAATTCGGACAGTGGGTCTAATCAGACACCGAAATCTACTTCCTTTGTTAGCCCACGTGCCACGGCCCGACTGTCATTACCTGGTCTATGAATACATGAAGAATGGTAGTCTACAAGATGTGCTCCAAAAGGTCTTACAAGGGAGAAGAGAATTAGACTGGCTTGCACGATACAAAATCGCATTAGGAGTAGCTGTCGGCCTCGAGTATCTGCATATGCATAATAGCCCGCGTATAATTCACAGAGACATCAAGCCAGCAAATGTCCTCCTTGACGATGAAATGGAAGCTCGAATTGCTGATTTTGGGCTTTCAAAAGCAATCTCCGAAAACCACACTCATGTTTCAACTTCAAATGTGGTAGGGACACTGGGATACCTCGACCCCACATATTACCAAACATTTACATTCACTGAGAAGTGCGACATATATAGCTTTGGGGTGTTGCTAGGAGTTCTAACAATGGGTAAGTTTCCGACAGATGAGTTTTTCCAACACACAGATGAGATGAATTTAGTGGGGTGGATGAGAAATGTGACGAGATCTGAGGATCCAAAAAGAGCAATAGATCGAAGGCTCATAGGAAATGGATATGAAGAACAGATTCTTTTAGTTCTCAAAATTGCTTGTTATTGTACATTGGATAATCCTAGAGAGAGGCCTGACAGTAAGGAAACTAGATGCATGTTATCTGGTATCAAGCATTGATTGTACAAGAAAATACTATGTAACAAATTACGTTTTTGAGTGCTAATAGTCAGCTAAAGAAATTTTAATAAATATAAAAATGTTGCACTATTATAATCTCAAGAGCCAAATTCGTTACATTCTGACCCATGCTCTTCATGTCATTGCGAATTTACCTACCTCATATACGTAGTCACAAAAAATAAGCAACGAATACAAGTAGTGTTGCTCCTCCACCCAGGCAAATCTAACAAAGCAAACTGGATTGGCCCAAGAGATACATGAGTTGGACTAGAACTAGCAACTCTGAGCATTGAGTGGGATGGAACCTTGGCTTGAGCATTCTACAAGTTTTTAAGTCTCCTTTGGGCCAGGGCCACAATTATTATACAAGGGAAGGCGGCAAGTACGGACACCTATTGTCGAGAGCTAGGCTTGATTAGTAGTGCTGACCCATTTTGTCATGCCCATAAAAATCAAATTCTCTCTCTTTTTTAACAATGATTTCTAATCAGTAAAGGAAGGTCAACTCGAATAAAGTGATGTCACTATATGTCCAACCAAGAATGCCATAATTAATTTTAGTTTCAACTCTTGGGAATGTAGGAGTAATAATGAATTATTATCTTCGATCAGGAACTTAATAGACGTGTACATGTGGTACCTCTAGATACTTGATTACAGAAACTTACACTCCAATAATTTTGAGATTCACCCTTATTGGTAGCCTTTTGAATGCCTACCAACTCTCATGCCATGTTTGTATAGGGAATTAAATTTATCTGATCTTTCAAATGAATCATAATTTATCTTTGATTGTGAGATTCCAATTAATTGATTGGGAATTAAATGTTATTTCTCTAGTTTATTTTCTTTTTGGAGCTAAAATTCATAGTTCAAGAGTAACATTAAATTCTTTTTGGCACGAAATGGTAGAACGTTGACTATTCAGTATTAAATGAGCAAAAATGTGGTTCATTGTGGTATCCAATCTTATCAAATATACTACATGCCAAACTTCATGTTATTGCATAAGATTTGGCAATTTCCTACAATAGATCACATAAAGGGCTTGATGTCAATGTAAATCGATCATTCTCGGTAAAGTTATGCATTAAACACGGGTATTTTCTCTAAGAGAGAATATTTTTCTCAATAAGATTCTATCTATTCCGCAAGATGTCAACATCGCTCTAAGTATCATTTTCTTCATTATTGTGCTACTTCACAAATCCACGTGATACATTACGACACCACAAGGGTGGGGTTAGGAATATTAGAATCCTTAGTAAAATTCTTGCTCTTCTTCACCTAGAACTTTGCTTGACTGCAGCCACCACCAAAATACTCATCTATTGGAACTTCGCTGGTCGGAAAAAGGATTTAGAGAGATGGCTAAGCATTTTTGAGGTCAAAAAATGGGAACTGTCCATGGGAATCATTAGGGTTACAACAAATCAAAGGCTCTAGAATTGAAGGGTGTTTTCTTTATTATAAATCTATTAAAAAAAAAAAACCACCGCATATATGAGTGAAGTTAAGGAAAAAATTATTGAAAACGAGGTAGATGTACAAAGTGATCGGCAATTTGATAGTGATGCCAATCCTTGAAGGTAGCATCAGGGTCTTATATATGGACCTCAAGGGAGAAGGCAACAAAATTCCTAAAAAAAGCATAGTCACGCAACACAAAATAGTCTCCACAACGAAAACTATGTTAAACTTGGTTGAGAAAGTAGATTCTGTTGTGCAATTGCCTCAAAAATCAAAAGTTGAAGGACTTCTATTGCAAATAATAAAAAGTTAGCTATTGTATGGAAGACTTCTAATTAAAGTTGAGAGCAGAATCCTTGTAGAATTTGGTCTCCAATTTACAGCCGATTTTGGAATCTTGCACATAAAGAAATGCTTTTTGAGTTAAAGGAGTCTTATTTGAGTTTAAATTAAACTCTTCTACTTGGTTATTGATCCTATAAATAGTGGATGTATTTTATTATTTTGGATGTGGCCAGAGAGTTGATTTGAGAGAAAAATATTGTGAGCCTAGTATCTTGAGATTTCTCGTACATTGGATAGAAAAGTAGGTGCGGTAAAGTTCAGGTTTATTTTTTTCTTTGTAATACTTTGGGATTGGGTTGGTGAGTGAAATTCTATGTGATTGTAACAATTTTTCATTTAATGAAAAACTTTGACGGTACGTTGCGTTATATTTTTTATTTTTTGTTTGCTAATATTATTGTGAACAATAAAAGATCCTGTGAGTAAATAGAAATAAAGGGAATTGGCATAAAATTTCCCAACAAGTGGTATCAGAGCGTCGGGTAGTTGGGAGTATTGGAGCAACAAAAAAATATGTCGCCATTAAAATATGATGTAGATAAATTTGACGGGAGAATCAATTTTGGCTTGTAGCAAGTACAAGTTAGGGATTTATTGATTCAAGCTAGATTGCACATGGCTTTAAAAGGAAAACCTTCCAAGAGTTTTGGCAAGGAAGTTGAATCCAGTATGAGAGATGAAGATTGTGAAGAATTGGATTTGAAGACTGGAAGCATGATATGTCTCTGGCTAAAAATGTTCTTGCAAATATTCATGGAATAACTGCTGCAAAGAAACTATGGGAGAAGTTAAAAGAACTATATCAAACAAAGAGCCTCTCAAATCAGTTGTACATGAAGGAGCAATTTCATTCATTGTGCATGGAGGTAGGTACGAAAATCTCAGACCATCTGAGTGTTCTCAATAGGATTGTTTCAGAATTGGAGGCTATTGGAGTGAAGATAGATGATGAGGACAAGGCACTACGTCTCATCTGGTCTCTTCCGTCTACCTATGAACATATCAAGCCAATCTTAATGTATGGGAAGGAAACTGTGAGTTTCACAGAAATGACAAGCAACTTGATCTCAGAGGAAATAAGATTAGGGGAACAAAATACTCCATCTGACAATCCGGTGCTTATGATTGAAAAAGGGAAGAACGGCAACTCCATGAGAAAGAAAGTAACTTGTTTGAACTCCGGTCAAACTAGTCACATGAATAGAAATTGTCCAACAGGTGTAGCAGGGTTGGCTAATTGCTTGGGTCGGACAATGTATCTTTCCTAGTGGAGGAGGACGCTGATGTGGTGCTGTAAAGTAAAATGAGAACATCTTCATGGCATGTTGCCATGATAAAGGATGTGTTCTTACTAGCACGGGTCAGCATATCTGCACATAGCATTGACTAACATTTGATACAAGGTGTATAGGTATGTGGTGATATTGCGATGTCGATGGCTGATGAGCTCTCTGGAAAAGTCAGTGGGAGAGTTACACCATAACTATCAGCAGAGTTGTTTTGACATATAACTAATGAAATGCTTTGAGTTTGCGGATAATTCTGAGTGGTTATACTCATATGGTGGAGTATGAGATCGTTAAAGTGTGTCAAAGACTTACCTGTTTTTTTCAAGTATTATGATTAAAAGTTGTAGAAGAGATGACAAGATTTTGACTCTTTTTTGGGCAAGGTGGAGATCGTTGGGTAATTACCTCAAAAGTCAAAAGCTGGAGGGCTTCTATTGCAAATAATAAAAAATTGGTTATTGTATGAAAGACTTCTAATTAAAGTTGGTGTTTTCTTTATTATAAATCTATTAAAAAAAAAAAACCACCGCATATATGAGTGAAGTTAAGGAAAAAATTATTGAAAACGAGGTAGATGTACAAAGTGATCGGCAATTTGATAGTGATGCCAATCCTTGAAGGTAGCATCAGGGTCTTATATATGGACCTCAAGGGAGAAGGCAACAAAATTCCTAAAAAAAGCATAGTCACGCAACACAAAATAGTCTCCACAACGAAAACTATGTTAAACTTGGTTGAGAAAGTAGATTCTGTTGTGCAATTGCCTCAAAAATCAAAAGTTGAAGGACTTCTATTGCAAATAATAAAAAGTTAGCTATTGTATGGAAGACTTCTAATTAAAGTTGAGAGCAGAATCCTTGTAGAATTTGGTCTCCAATTTACAGCCGATTTTGGAATCTTGCACATAAAGAAATGCTTTTTGAGTTAAAGGAGTCTTATTTGAGTTTAAATTAAACTCTTCTACTTGGTTATTGATCCTATAAATAGTGGATGTATTTTATTATTTTGGATGTGGCCAGAGAGTTGATTTGAGAGAAAAATATTGTGAGCCTAGTATCTTGAGATTTCTCGTACATTGGATAGAAAAGTAGGTGCGGTAAAGTTCAGGTTTATTTTTTTCTTTGTAATACTTTGGGATTGGGTTGGTGAGTGAAATTCTATGTGATTGTAACAATTTTTCATTTAATGAAAAACTTTGACGGTACGTTACGTTATATTTTTTATTTTTTGTTTGCTAATATTATTGTGAACAATAAAAGATCCTGTGAGTAAATAGAAATAAAGGGAATTGGCATAAAATTTTCCAACAAGTGGTATCAGAGCGTCGGGTAGTTGGGAGTATTGGAGCAGCAAAAAAATATGTCGCCATTAAAATATGATGCAGATAAATTTGACGGGAGAATCAATTTTGGCTTGTAGCAAGTACAAGTTAGGGATTTATTGATTCAAGCTAGATTGCACATGGCTTTAAAAGGAAAACCTTCCAAGAGTTTTGGCAAGGAAGTTGAATCCAGTATGAGAGATGAAGATTGTGAAGAATTGGATTTGAAGACTGGAAGCATGATATGTCTCTGGCTAAAAATGTTCTTGCAAATATTCATGGAATAACTGCTGCAAAGAAACTATGGGAGAAGTTAAAAGAACTATATCAAACAAAGAGCCTCTCAAATCAGTTGTACATGAAGGAGCAATTTCATTCATTGTGCATGGAGGTAGGTACGAAAATCTCAGACCATCTGAGTGTTCTCAATAGGATTGTTTCAGAATTGGAGGCTATTGGAGTGAAGATAGATGATGAGGACAAGGCACTACGTCTCATCTGGTCTCTTCCGTCTACCTATGAACATATCAAGCCAATCTTAATGTATGGGAAGGAAACTGTGAGTTTCACAGAAATGACAAGCAACTTGATCTCAGAGGAAATAAGATTAGGGGAACAAAATACTCCATCTGACAATCCGGTGCTTATGATTGAAAAAGGGAAGAACGGCAACTCCATGAGAAAGAAAGTAACTTGTTTGAACTCCGGTCAAACTAGTCACATGAATAGAAATTGTCCAACAGGTGTAGCAGGGTTGGCTAATTGCTTGGGTCGGACAATGCATCTTTCCTAGTGGAGGAGGACGCTGATGTGGTGCTGTAAAGTAAAATGAGAACATCTTCATGGCATGTTGCCATGATAAAGGATGTGTTCTTACTAGCACGGGTCAGCATATCTGCACATAGCATTGACTAACATTTGATACAAGGTGTATAGGTATGTGGTGATATTGCGATGTCGATGGCTGATGAGCTCTCTGGAAAAGTCAGTGGGAGAGTTACACCATAACTATCAGCAGAGTTGTTTTGACATATAACTAATGAAATGCTTTGAGTTTGCGGATAATTCTGAGTGGTTATACTCATATGGTGGAGTATGAGATCGTTAAAGTGTGTCAAAGACTTACCTGTTTTTTTCAAGTATTATGATTAAAAGTTGTAGAAGAGATGACAAGATTTTGACTCTTTTTTGGGCAAGGTGGAGATTGTTGGGTAATTACCTCAAAAGTCAAAAGCTGGAGGGCTTCTATTGCAAATAATAAAAAATTGGTTATTGTATGAAAGACTTCTAATTAAAGTTGAGAGCAAAATTCTTACAGAATTTGGTCTCCAATTTACAGTCGATTTTGGAATCTTGCACATAAAGGAATCCTTGTTGAGTTAAATGAGTCTTGTTTGAATTTAAATTAAACTTTTCTACTTGGTTATTGATCCTATAAATGGTTGATGTATTTCATTATTTTGGGTGTGACCGGAAAGTTGATCTAAGAAA
Source organism: Olea europaea var. sylvestris (assembly GCF_002742605.1). Lineage (NCBI taxonomy): Eukaryota > Viridiplantae > Streptophyta > Magnoliopsida > Lamiales > Oleaceae > Olea > Olea europaea. Next base: position 1,472,367 of record NC_036245.1, on the reverse strand, counting down.
AAAATATTGAGAGTCTACCATCTTGAAACTTTTTGTATATTGGATAGAACAGTAGGTGTGGTAAAGCTCCGGTTTATTTTTTTCTTTGTAATACTTTAGGATTGGGTTGGTGAGTGAAATTCTATATGATTGTAACAATTTTGTATATAATGAAAAACTTTGACGGTCCGTTTAACTGGTGCATTATATTCTTTATTTTTTGTTTGTTTGCTAATATTCTTATGAAGAATAAAATATCCTACGAGTAAATAGAAATAAAGGGAATTGGCGTAAACTTTTCAAACAGATTTTGGTGGCTTCGACCAATTCCAATAAGGCGAGGACAAAAAACCCTTGGAAAATCCATTGAGAAAGAAATTGTTGAACAGTTAGATTATTCAAATTTGATTAATGTTTTTGTCTCTAAAATTGAAAGGCGAGGAATTTTTAATCGATTGTTTGAAACACTGTCAACTTGTTATTTAATTACAATATAAATTTTTGTATAATACATTTTTTTACTTGTTTTAGTGTTAAGTTTTAAGTTAACAATTGGTTCCATAATCATAGACTTATAGATTTTGCATACTAATTTATGAAGTTCGCCTAAGGCTCCTGAAATCACAGGACTGGCATTGGATATGACATTATTGCAAAGGAATTTGTAAATGTTTCCAATGAAACTATTTGCCATCATATATGACAACTGACTAAGATAAAGGGTCACGAGACAAAGAAGCATAATCTCCCTTGCTTTGGAGGTGTTGGCCTTAAAACTTCATCAGTTTGAGTGGGGGGAGGGATGAGGTGCGAGATTTAGTTTAGGCTAGGAGATTTCCAAGTTAGTGGTGGCAATTTATAGCTTTGGTGGCGACGATTTACTGGGTATTAAACGGTGATGGAAATAGTGTTGTCTTTCAATTTTGGGGGAGGAGATATCTTGTTCAGTTTCGAGAGTTTTCAAAATTTATCTATTTAGTTATTTATTTTTAAAGTTAAGAAAGTGTTCATTAAAAGACAACTATTCCACGTTAATAGCAACTATATTACTTGGCATCAACTTATGACACAAACATGCCACATGGCTACATCAGCAATCCTAGTGTATGGCATGAGAGGTCCTCTTCAAGGTTGGCTAATCTTTTGTATTTATAGAGGCTAAAATTAGGTTGAAATCCAGATCTAAAGTGTTTTTCATGTGGTAGTTGAATCAGGTGAGGAAAATGGCGGCCAGTGAACGGCAAGCCTGATGCTTAAGCTCCAGGGTCGCGCCAAGCAAATGGTCTCTTCCTGTTTTCAATGCTCAAGTGCCAAACGCACATTCAGGGAGCGAAAGATCTCGTTTCTTGATCTTCTTGAATTATCTTTGACACCTTTTAGGACTTTAACAACCTCTGACGACTTTGATTCTTATTTACAACTCAATTACCTTAGTTTTGTACATGGAATACGCCAAATAAATTGAGACCAAACGTGCCCCAAGTTTTGAAACATAGATTTAGAAGTATTATCGCTATTTTATATTATTTTTTCCTTGAACCATACCTTCCATGAGGAAATGTACAACTATATTAAGAGAAGCAGTTAAATGGATTCTCAGCATTCTAGCTAGAGTTTTAGGGGGCTGTGTTGTTGGGTTCGTTATTTCCTGAGTCTTTAAGTTTATCAAGTTCTTGATCAAAGGAGGGAAGAATGAAAGTTTGAAATTTTTTCAGTCTATTAATCAAGAATCCCAAGGACCTAGCTTTCCTAGAGAAAGAGGGTGGACTGGCATCGCTCAAAATCATAGGAAGAGGTGGTTGTGGAGTAGTTTATAAAGTAACTTTACCCAGAAGTAACAGAATGGAAATTGCTATAAAGAAGATAACTTTGTCCCTTAACATTGAAGAGCCTTCCTAAGAAGATAGCAGGCTTATGAGCAAGAGGATGAGACAGATAGGATCGAAAATTCGGACAGTGAGTCTAATCAGACATCGAAACTACTTCCTTTGTTAGCCCACGTGCCACGGCCTGACTGCCATTACCTGGTGTATGAATATATGAAGAATGGTAGTCCACAAGATGTGTTCCAATAGGTCTTACAAGGGAGAAGAGAATTAGACTGGCTTGCACGATACAAAATCGCATTAGGAGTAGATGTCGGCTCGAGTATCTGCATATGCATAATATCCTGTGTATAATTCACAGAGACATCAAGCCAGCAAATGTCCTACTTGACGATGAAATGGAAGCTTAAATTGCTAATTTTGGTCTTTCATGTAATGCCCGACCCCTTGTGGACCAGAACGCTATTTACTTTACTTAACTAACTGGTGGTTTAGTCATAGGAGAATATGTTTTAGCGGAAGCTTAATTCTTACAGTGATAATTTTAACAACAACCTTTCGAATACTTTAAATAAAACATTGAATAAAAAAATAACAGAACGTAATTTATTTGAAAAAAACAAAACTTGTTCTCACATTCAGCGTTATTCAAATACTTTAAAAAAATAACATTGAAAACGTTCACAAAAATAAATCTAAATAACTGGTTCATCGAGTTTTTCCATGGGCTCGTTGCGCCACTCTCCATCTTTTCCATCAACCAGGTCCAAGGTAGAATCATATCAATCTGTAGAGAAGTGATTAAATCCGTGAGTTAAAAAAACCTCAGTAGATATCATTGGTGCATTCGTGATCAAGCTATACATTTCAAAGCTGTAACTTTAGAAACCTTTTCATAGTAAGATTTTCGGTAGAATCTCAAACACATAAAGTCATGACTTAACACGGCTCCTCGACCGGAAGTACATGTTGTACCCGGAGTTACCTTAGACATGGAGGTGTATGCCATACCGGAGGTATCAATAGACATACAAACATTAACATAAATCTTCATTTGCTAGAAACTTATAACTTAACACGAATTAACACTTTGCACCTCTACCTACCTTGATTGATGCTTTGAACCTTGTTGACAAATGCACTCCTTTGATGTTTAAAAAAAAAACTCCGTTGAGAATTGATGCTTGGAAAATACTTCTTGATAGCACCAAAACTTCTAGGAAAAACTAATTTTCCTTCCTCTCCTTTCTCTTTTTTCTAGACTTGAAAACTCTCTCTTTTATGCTTAGAAGCTTTTATCTTGATGTGAAAAATGTGTATGCATTGGGGCCTATTTATAGGTGAAAATCTCACAACTTAAGGGCAAGTGAAGGGCCTAATACTTATTAATACGGGTGCCATTTATGTAGGAGTTATATGTTTAAGAAGGTGGTAGAAAATCATGTAAGAATTTGACTTTTCATATTCCGCGTACTTCGGTTGATACTGTACAACCTTTAGTATTTTTGTCATAACTTCTTCTCCCGATATCCGATTGAGGTAATTCATAGTGCGTTGGAAAGCCAACTCAAAGAGCTACAACTTTTTTTTAGATATCATTTTCCAAATTGAATGTTTTCTATGTCGTAAATGGATCTCAAATGAGACTAAAAACCTGAAGTATACTTTAGTCATCCAATATTCATGTCTTTGTGCCACTAAAGTGTTTAAAATTATTTGGGGTTCTACATTTCAAAAGCAATCTTCAAAGACCACACTCATGTTTCAACTTCGAATGTGGTAGGGACACTGGGATACTTCGACCCCATGTATTACCAAACATTTAAGTTCACTGAGAAATGCGACATATATAGCTTCGCCGTGTTGCTAGTGTTGAATTTATTTGTAATCATGCTAAGAATCGAGAATCACAATACAATAAATTAATAAAACGAATTCATACATGCGGAAGCCATTATTGATATGAATAATAGTTATAATAGCAGCCAACATCTTTCCCTCCTTGCTCCTTACAAAGTATTAGCTATCAATGAGGCAAGCTAATAAAACATATGGACAGGAGGGGAGACATAGCCTTTATATAGGAAATAATTGAGTCGTCCCATTACGACTAGAATTATAATTATGGTTTATTTTTGGCCCACATGTTAAAAATTACCACATCAAATTAATCATAATCCGTAAAGTATAAAAGACCCAATTGATCACTTAATAAATTTGGCCCAATCACAAATATCATTATAACCCATACACCTAACCCGTAAAATTTGCAATCGAATGTGAAACCCACATATGAAATTATTCTAACATTTTCCCACTTGGGTAAACATTTGATTGCTATAACAAAGTTTTAATACTCGAGTTAGACTACATAGGTGGCCACAAAAGTATAGCTCCAATGATGACACCTTACGTAACATGATCCGATCCAACAAGAATATTAACATCGAACATGGAAGTCATTACACCAATTAAATGATGTAAGATCATTCCACAACTACAAATGCCAACATTCTTATCGACATAGATCCCCTCCTCCAACCAATGTGACAGTATGTGGTATAAATTTAGCACCAAATGTGATAAAAAAAATTGTGTTAATTCATGTCGGTCCTCATAATGCTTCGGATCAAAATGAAGTCACATGTCTCCAAAAGAGACTTATCTTATGTCTTTATATGTCATATCTCAAGATCCCAGTAATATTATGAAAAGACATAAGTCAAATGCATGCTCAAAATAGTTCATGGTTAGGAGAAAAATATTTTATTATCAGAAGGGGCTGTACCCGAAAACATATCGGTTGCCTACGTACCTCACAAAGGGATCAAGCCCAAAACGTATTTCTTTACATAAATATATAACTCCCACTAACCAAAAATATCAAATGTTTCCACAATACCCATACTAGCAACATGTGTCTTAAAGACTTTTGGAGCGAGTCTCTTAGTCAAAGGGTCTGCAATCATTGCCTTTGCATTGATATGTTTCTTCTGCCCTTCTTTTACTCTGTCTCTAACAACCAAATATTTGATGTCAATATGTTTTGACCCACTGGAACTTTTATTATTCTTTGAAAAGAATACTGCTGCACTATTATCACAGTAGATGGTGATCGGTCTTGAGATGGAATCAACAACTTTGAAGCCAGAAAGGAAATTTCTTAACCAAACGGCTTGGACTGTAGCCCCATAACATTCCACAAATTCAGCTTGCATAGTAGAAGATACCACTAGAGTTTGTTTAGCACTTTTCCAAGAAATAACATCACCAGCTAATGTAAAAAATATAACCTGAGGTTGATTTCAAATCAACTTAACATCTAACAAAATCAGAATCTGAATATCCTACCATCTCAAGATGATTTGTACGCTGGAATGTAAGCATATAACTTTCAGTTTTCTTCAAATATCTCATAACTTTCTTAGCTGCTTTCCAATGCTTTTGTCCTGGATTAGACTGAAATCTGCTAAGGACACTGACTGCATAGACTATATCCGGTCTAGTGCAAACTTGAGTATACATTAACCTCCCCACAACACTAGCATATGGAATCATCTTCATAGATTCCCTTTCTAGCTCATTCCTCGGACACTGAGTTTTGTTAAACTTATTTCCTTTTATAATAGGTACATCACCAGGTGCATAGTTCTGCATATTAAACGATTCTAGAACACGTCGTATATAAACTTTCTGAGAAAGTCCCAATAAGCCATGATTTCTGTCACGATGTATTTCAATGCCAAATGCATAAGAAGCTTCTCCAAGATCTTTCATCTCAAAATTAGCAGACAACATTTTATTCATCTCATGAAGCAATCTTAAGTTACTGCTAATAAGCAGAATGTTATCAACATACAGTACAAGAAAAATAAAGTTTCTCCCACTGATTTTGAGATAAATGCATGATCAACAGTGTTTTCAACAAAATCAAGAGAGGTCACAACCTCATCAAACTTCAAATACCACTGTTGAGATGCTTGCTTGAGACCATATAAGGATTTGTTTAACTTACATACCAAGTTTTCTTTTTCTTTCACAACAAAGCCTTCAGGTTGTTTCATATAAACCATTTCAGAAAGATCTCCATTCAAAAATGATGTCTTAACATCCATTTGATAAAAGCTCTAAATTGTAGTATGCCATGAGAGCCATGATAATTCGAAAAGAATCTTTCGACGAAACATGGGAGAAGGTTTCAACATAATCAATGCCCTCTTGTTGAGTGAAACCTTTTGCAACCAATCTTACTTTCTTTCGTTCAACATTTCCTTTTAAATCTAATTTACTTTTGAAAATCCACTTGTTGTCTACAGCCTCAGCATCTAGAGGAAGTTTAACAAGATCCCAAAATTTACTCCTTTCCATGGAATTCATTTCTTCTTTCATGGCAGCTATCCATTTATCTGCTTTAAGACTTGTCAATGCTTGGTTATAAGTTACAGAATCAACAATATGCCTAATATTAAAATCGCTTTCCAATAAATATGTAATATAATCACTAGCAATGCAAATCTTCTTTCCCTTTGTGATTTCCTAACCTATGGCTCAGAAAGCGATTCAATCGTTGTTTAAGGAATTGGAGGTTTCTCCTGGTTCCTCGATTCTTCATTAACAACTTCAATTGTTTGAGAACCAACTCTTTTCTGTATAACAGGAATTGGAACAAAAACTTCATTAGGTTCAACAAGAATTTCTCTCAACGTGGAACTCCCACTATCTCCAAAATCATTCTCCAGAAACTTAGCAGTAATAGACTCCACAATTCTAGTGCCGCGATTTGGAAAGTAAAATTTATATCCCTTTGATCTATCCGGATACCCAATAAAGTAGTTAGGAGTTGATTTAGGGTCTAATTTCTTCTCAAATAGATTATAAATCCTAACCTCAACTGGACATCCTCAAACTTTAAAGTGAGCCAAACTTGGCTTACATCCTGTCTATAATTGAAAATATGTCTTTACAACAGCTTTACTTGAAACTCTGTTCAAAATATACATAGCAGTTTTCAAAGCTTCACCCCACAAATATTCAAGCAAATTTGTTCTACTCATCGTACTTCTAACCATATCTTTTAGGGTTCGATTACATTTTTCAGAAACATCATTCTGCTCAAGTGTCCCTAGCATGGTGTATTGGGGCACCATTCTACACTCTTGTAAAAACTTTACAAAATCACCCATATTTTGACCAGGCTCGTCATATTTCCCATGGTACTCACCACCACGGTCAAACCTTACAACTTTGATACTTTTTCCACATTGTTACTCTATTTCAGTTTGAAAACTTTGAATTTCTCAAGTACATGTGATTTATCATTAATCAGGTAAACATATCCATATCGTGAGAAATCATCAATGAAAGTTATGAAATATTTATTCCCACATATAGTGGAAAGCAAAGGTCCACTGATATCAGTGTGAATTAAGTCCAAAATTTCATTACTCCTA
>NC_036245.1:1454743-1464972 GCF_002742605.1 Olea europaea var. sylvestris | reverse complement strand
ACAAAGACTTATTCTGTACTTCCACCCCATCCCCACCATTGTTCACTATATATAATTCAAAAACAACCCAACATATAATCACATCAACTTTCTCTATTGTTCTTTGGCTTAACAAAACACAGTTTTTCCTTAGAAAAATCAATTGTTTCTTGATTTATACATTTCGGCTTTGGCTTTAGGTATATGATTATGAAGACTGGTGGAATGAAATCTTTTACCCCATTAATTTTCTTGATCTTATTTTGCACATTAGCTACAGTTTCATTGGCTTCCCTAAAAGTTGGTTACTATCATTATAGCTGCCCTTCTGCAGAAGCAATTGTAAAGAAAGCAGTGCAGAAAGTTGTCTCAAGAAACCCTGGCATAGCAGCAGGCCTAATTAGAATGCATTTTCATGATTGCTTTGTTAGGGTATGCCTTAGTTATATTTCGTTTTTACTTTATTATATTGAATTAAGGATCAGAGATCAGTGTATCTGTCTCACTAGCTGATCATTACATGACGGAATATTTTAAGGTACCTGCCATGTCTTTTTGCCGCCATAGAAAGACTAATTTGGTGTAGCGTTTCTTGTTTTGTAGGGGTGTGATGCTTCGATCCTGCTTGATTCAACACCAGGTAATCCTGCAGAGAAGGAGAATCCGGCAAATAACCCGAGCTTGCGTGGATATGAAGTGATTGATGAGGCGAAGGCTGAACTTGAGGCCATATGCCCACAAACAGTCTCGTGCTCAGATATCATAGCATTCGCTGCTCGTGATAGTGCTCAAGGCGTGGGTGGAATAAAATATGCGGTGCCATCAGGGCGTCGTGATGGAAGAATATCCCTGGAAGACGAGGCAGGTCAGAACCTTCCTCCTCCTACATTCAACGCCCAACAAATCGAAGAAAATTTTGCACGAAAAGGTCTTTCGTTACAAGACATGGTGACTCTTTCGGGAGCACATTCCATTGGAGTTTCACATTGTTCTTCCTTCTCGAAACGTCTGTACAATTTCAGTTCAACCCAAGGACAAGATCCTTCATTGGATCCTATGTTTGCTAGAGCGTTGAAGAGAAAGTGTCCACCAAATGCTGCAAATGATCAAACTGTGCCACTTGATGTGCGGACACCAAACAGATTGGACAATAAATACTATAAAAATTTGAAGAATAATCATGGGGTGTTAACATCTGATCAGACTCTTGTGAATAGCCCATCAACGGCTGGGATTGTGAGGGAAAATGCCAAGAATGAAATGGCTTGGAAACATAAGTTTGCAGCTGCAATGGTGAAGATGGGATACATAGATGTCCTAACTGGAAACCAGGGAGAAATCAGGAAGAATTGTAGGGTGGTGAATTAGATCATTAAGTTAGATAGGGATCATCCCCTTATTATTTAAGCTTAACGTTCTTTAATTGGTGATTCAATTGTAATTAGATTTGTTTTGGAAATTGATTTTAGGTAATTGTATTCACACAAACAATTTTCATTAGTTAAATTACATTTTAATTTTATTTAAGGTTCTTAATCTTTACTTATTGTAACATTTATATTCCTAACTTTTTTTTTATTGAATTTTTATTTTCAAACTTTTATTAACAGCACAACTTGTCTTCGACAATAGTTTTTGCTAAAATATAGCCCTTGTTTAGTAGGGTTTAAAATCAGGTTAGTAGATTTTGATAAAAACTAATGAAATGTGTGGTTAAAAAGTTGTAATTCCTTTGAAATATGTAATTAAAATTAATTTTTGAATTTGAGATAGATCAAAATTTAAATTTTAATCCCTACCAAATAGGGCTATAATATTATCATGAAAGGTTGAATATTAGAATGCATCGAAAAGAGTTTGAAGTGCACCACCTTTTTATTGTATGAAAGTATGCAACATTTATCAAACTTATGTCCTCAACTTTTTTTACATTTTATCGTTATTTCCATCTCTTTCCATTACTTAGCAAAGAGTCCTTGATAACGGTTTCCATCTAAATTCTATTAAGAGAGAGTCAAAGACGTTTGCTCCTTGTATTTTGTAATGGAAAAAAAAAACACAAAATTACAAAATTACAACTAAATATTTGTCTCATTAACTTTTAATATTTAAATTGTGATGCATTTATTTAAAAAAAAAAAAAAAAGAATTTCACGAAGGATTTCGATCTTAATATGAAGGCTCTAATACCAATTGTTGAATTTATTTGTAATCATGCTAATAATCGAGAATCACAATTCAATAAATTAATAAAACGAATTCATACATGTGGATGCCATTATTGATATGAATAATAGCTGTAATAGCAGCCAAAATCTTCTCCTCGTTGCTCCTCACAAAGTATTAACTATCAATAGGGCAAGCTAATAAAACAAATGTAGAGGAGAGGGGACCTAGCCTTTATATAGGAAATAATTGAGCCGTTTCATTACGATTAGAATTCTAATTAGGGTTTATTTTCGACCCACATGTTTAAAATTACCACATCAAATTAATTACAACCTGTAAGGTGGAAAAGGCCAAATTTATCACTTAATAAATTTGGCCCAATCACAAATATCATTATGAGCCACATATCTAACCCGTAAAATTTACAATTGAATGTGAAACCCACATATGAAATTATTCCAACAGCTAGGAGTTCTAAAAATGGGTAAGTTTTCAACAAATGAGTTCTAACAATGTGTTAAAATGTATGTGTGAAAGTTAGTTGATTGATGAAATTTTGATATAATCAGATCTCGTCAATAATCTGTTAGTAAATCATTATGTAAATGTAGCATAATCCAAAATCCAATTTGTCAAAGAAGTTTCACACATATTTCAACTTAGTCATCGAATTTTAATTTGTCCTTGATTAGTCATAGCTCATATGATGAGATTTTTGAAAAGTTTAAAATTATTTTTGAGATTAAGAAGTTATATCTAGATTTGTTTGAAAATTTTTTGGAAATATTTTATCTTATTCGAAAATCTTCTATATAAAATTAGCTTAATATTACTTTCTCAACAAACTCTTCAATGAAGAAAATAAAAAATAGAAGCCCTATCGAATGAATCTCTAATGTCCTTTGAAATTTGTTTGCAATCAACCATCGTCCATTAGTCCGTCTATAAAATTAGTGACCAAACTTATGTTGCAGACGGAACGGCACACGTGTAAGTACCTCCCAAGTTGTTGTGTAACATTAAAAGCTTGTTCGTCTTCAATTATAATCTATTCATATTCATAATGTAAATATCAATGTCAACCTTTATTTTTAATTATAAGTTTGATAAGATCTACAATTACTACCTATTATAATTTAAACAAATAACATTAAGCCCCTGTTCGTCTTCTATTAAATTAAAATTCTTTTTTCTCAAGTTCATTTTTAACCATACATTCACATAATAAATATTTTGCACGTTAATTCAATTTTTTTTTTATCATTAACCACACATTCTACAAAAAATCATTATTCCAAAATTTAGCCCCTATTTTGTGATAAGTATAAAAATGAGCCGTTTTAACTTAAAGGTAGTCAAAAAGGAACTTATTTTAATGAAAGATAAATAGGTGCTAAAACTCCATTAAAGAGAGTCAAACATGGATTACAAGTCTAAATTCCCAATTTTCAACAAAAGACATTGAGATTAAAATGGGTGGAATAGTATTTTGTTGAAAAATAAGTGATTGAAAAAAAAAAGTTTACGATTTACATGTAATATTATATTATGAAAGATTGTGCGATTATAAATAGGAAAGAAAAAAATGAAACGTAATAGAATATAATGAAATGTAATTTAATGAAGGTCAAATGGGGGCTTAATGGGGGATAGGCAAATAACCCTCCAATCAGAGCTAGTCAACACCAATTTGATCAATCTAATCACTGTGAAATTTGACAGCTGGTGATTTTTTAAATTTCGTTTCATTACCAATAGTACACAGTCCGTATGCTGACACGACCTTCCAGAAAATAATCCCAGCCTACTGAAAATGAGTTTTAAAATTATAATTTTTTGAAAACTATGTAATTAAAAAATAGCAAAAAAAAAATTCATGTACAAAATATTTTATTGTAAAATATGTAATTGACATTGAGTTTGAAAAAAAAAAAAGAATTTTAAAATAATAGTAGACAAATAGTGACTTATGGTTTATAAATTAATTATTATTTGAAATAATTAAAAAATAAATTTTGACAAAATTAATAAATTGCATTTGAAAATTAATAAAAATGGTGTGTTTAAGTCACTATTTGTCTACTATTATTTTAAAATTCTTTTTTTTTCCAGACTCAAATTCAATTACATATTTTTACAATAAAATATTTTGTACATGAAGTTAAAAAAATTTGCTATTTTTTTAGTTAATTTTTATTAATTTTTTAACTAAATCATAAGGAGTTAAGCCATGTTTGATGGACATTATTTAAAAATAATAATTTTTGGATAGTGGTTTATGGGAGAATGTGATTAAAAAGTAGAGAAATTTTGAATTTACTTGAAAATATTTAATTATATAAATGTGTGGTTAAAAATGAATATAAAAAATTTTAAAAAATGTTTTAAAGAATGGCAAATGGGAACTAAGGCCGTTTGGCCCCATTTTTCAAAATTAAGATGGGTGGAATAGTATTTTTTTATATAGGTAAATGAAAATTTCATTGATCAAAATTTCTTGTACAAGTACACCGGTAAATTTCATTGATCAAAATTTCATGCCTTAAAAAAACTCAGTGTGTATTTTCTAAAGAATCTTTGTATGGCTTCTAGCAGGCTCTCGGGTAATGGTATAGAAGATTTAATTCTTTCATCCAAAGACTTAGTTTTAAAAAGTCAAATTATGATCCTTGTTTCTATTTTAAAAGTGTTGAAAATTCTGAATCCTTTTATTTGCTTCTATATGTTGATTATGTGCTTTTAGCTGGCCATGATAAGGTTGCTGTCAATTCTCCGAAAGAAAAATTTAAATCTATATTTGAAATGAAGGATTTAAAATCTGCTAGAAGGATATTAGGGATGGAAATAAAGAGGGAGAGAACAAATGGAAAATTATTTTTGACACAAGAGTCTTATATTGAAAAGATTGTTAAGAGGTTTTCGCTAAATGAGTTTAAACTTGTCAATTTGCCCTTATCTGCCTGTGTGAAGTTATCTACTGATCATTCACCTAAAGCTGATGATGAGTTCAACAGAATGGCAAATATATCCTATGCTAATGTAGTAAGTTTCGTCATGTATGTTATGGTATGTTCCAAGCCTGATATTGCCTTTATTGTAAGCGTTTTGAGCAGATTTATGAGTAATTTAGGTGAGCTTCATTGGGAAGCCATGTAACATTTAATCAGATATATAAAGGATACTCAGAAATCAGGACTTGTGTTTAAAACTGATAAAAATGGCTTCAATTTGAAAGGATATGTTGATATGATTTTGTCAACAATTCTGATAACAAAAATTCTACTTCTGCATACTTTTATGTGCTAAATAGTACTTGCATTAATAGGAAATCTTAGTTTCAAAAATTAGTTGATTTATCATCTACTGAAAGTAAAGCTATAAAAGAACGTCTTTGGTTGAAAGGTTGGTTAAATAAATTAGAATTTATAGATAATAAGGTAGAGGTTTGCTGTTGATGCAGATACAAAGGTGATATCATTGAATAAATTTTAGGATTCTTTAGCATTACTGAATCTTGAAACTAATTATTTCTCTATTTTTATAACAGATTGAAAGGAGCAAATGATCTGTAAAATAGAGTTCGAATCTATCTATAGAATCCCAAAATGTAGCAAAGGGGGAGATTGTAAAGATGGGTTGCTACATTTTGAGGACCCAATTTAATAAATAAATAAATAAAAACATTCCTTTTAGAGTAGTTGTTAGTATGAATACGAGAAACTCTGTTACAGTCATTTCTGTACATTCAATGTACTCTACGTAATCTGATCCAGCAAGAATTTTAAGTCAAAAATCAATCCATTGCCGATCCATTTTTAAGATGATTCCAGAATAGTAAAAGCGTGTTTTCATAAGTGATTAAGTCACACCTTCACAGGATGCTTGACATTTGGAATATTTTGCATCATTGGATCCATCTTTTGGGCTTATCCTATATAAAAGTCACTTGTATGTCCTTATGGTTTCACTACTTGGGTCTTGTTATCTCTTCGTCTTTGTGAAAACTCTCTCTATGTTTGTGTTCATATTTGGTAATCAACTAGATAATCTTGAGTGATTTCTGTGTGAGATTATTGTATTTGAAAGAAGGATATAGCAATACATTTCTTTGTGAGTGATTGTTGCTATAAGAGAGTTCGAGAGATTGAGGTTTCATTGAACCCTTTGTAGTTTTTGTAATGTATTCAATCTTTGCCAAATTTTGGAGCTTCATAGTGGATTCGAGCAATATCCTTAGGGATGTTCAATAGGGGATTATGCGTTAGAAGCCGTCATTGAACCTCCGGGTCCTTTGGCCAAAAAATTCTCTGTTCTTGTAGTTTTTGAGTATTTTCTTTGCTGTTTTACGAAGGAAAACTTCAGTAAAAACGTCAATCTGTTTTTCTAGGACCATCAGTTGGCTAGAAATTATGACTGCAAATGCATGGTAAGCACTGTGAAACTGCTGATTTGGACCAAAACTTCCAACTTTTTTCCACACGCTAATCAAATATCTAGCTTTTTAGCCCTATAGAAACCCATGCTTCATGTTCAAATACATATTTATTTTCCAGCGAGTAGAAATGGACTCAAAAGTATTGACTTTGGTTGGTGCATTGAAGCATGTAGTCATATAGAATTGCAAACAACCATTTCAAACTCTGGCCCGCCACCAAATACCACTCCCAAGCATCCTTGAAGTTTCATCACCGCCGTAAATGGCTTTCGTGTCCTCCGATTCCCACCTTTTCTTCCTCTCTCTCTTCAAGCTAATCCTTCTTGTTCAATCAAAACTAGAAATTGACCCTTTTGATCAAGATGCCCTCTTACTTATTAAGAAAGACTTGGGCATTGGAGGTCAACGACGTCCTCCAGGAAGTCCATGCAACTCAGCTGGAGTGTTCTGCGAACGAAGATTCAAAAACAATTTATATGTGCTTAGAGTTACGCGTCTGGTCTTTGAATCCCAAAATCTCGAAGGAAGACTTTCTCCTTCAGTTGGGAAGCTCTCCGAGCTGAAAGAGCTTTCGCTTCCAAACAACCAACTGGCCGGCCAAATTCCGACTCAAATTTTTGATTGCAAGAAACTCGAGATTCTAAACATCAGAAACAACAAATTTTCTAGCAATTTTCCCTCTGGATTATCATCACTAACCCGCCTTCGTGTTCTTGATCTCTCATTCAATAAGTTTTCCGGGAATTTGAAATTCTTGAAGTACTTCACCAACCTGGAGAGACTCTATCTAGCAAATAATATGTTCACCGGAAAAGTACCATTATCTTTGAGATCATTACGGAATCTCAGATTCGTTGACATATCTGGCAACAGTTTACTCGAAGGTTCAGTGCAAGTTATGAATCAAGCAACCTATTTATCCTCACAATCGACCTCGGACAATGTTTCAAAGAGGTACGTGCTTGCTGAAAAATCGATTGGCAAAAATCTAACCTCCACAACGACACATTCTTCGGGTAAGGTCTCTAGTGGTATTAACTTTGAAGCTACTATGTCCATTGAAACAGAGCATAAGCATAAGAAACCAAAAAGGGAAGAAGTTAAATGGATTATCAGCATTCTAGCTGGAGTTTTAGGGGGCTTTGTTGTTGGGTTCGTTATTTCCCGACTCTTTAAGTTTATCAAGTTATTGATCAAAGGAGGGAAGAACGAAAGTTTGAAAATTTTCAGTCTATTAATCAAGAATCCCAAGGACCTAGCTTTCCTAGAGAAAGAGGGTGGACTAGCATCGCTCAAAATCATAGGCAGGGGTGGATGTGGAGTAGTTTATAAAGCAACTTTACCCAGAAGTGGTGGAATGGAAATTGCTATAAAGAAGATACCTCTTCCCCTTAACGTTGAAGAGCTTTCCCAAGAAGACAGCAAGCTTATGAACAAGAGGATGAGACAGATAGGATCGGAAATTCGGACAGTGGGTCTAATCAGACACCGAAATCTACTTCCTTTGTTAGCCCACGTGCCACGGCCCGATTGTCATTACCTGGTGTATGAATACATGAAGAATGGTAGTCTACAAGATGTGCTCCAACTGGTCTCACAAGGGAGAAGAGAATTAGACTGGCTTGCACGATGCAAAATCGCATTAGGAGTAGCTGTCGGCCTCGAGTATCTGCATATGCATAATATCCCGCGTATAATTCACAGAGACATCAAGCCAGCAAATGTCCTCCTTGACGATGAAATGGAAGCTCGAATTGCTGATTTTGGTCTTTCAAAAGCAATCTCTGAAAACCACACTCATGTTTCAACTTCGAATGTGGTAGGGACACTGGGATACCTCGACCCACGTATTACCAAACATTTACCTTCACTGAGAAGTGCGACATATATAGCTTCGGCGTGTTGCTAGGAGTTCTAACGATGGGTAAGTTTCCGACAGATGAGTTTTTCCAACACACAGATGAGATGAATTTAGTGGGGTGGATGAGAAATGTGACGAGATCCGAGGATCCAAAAAGAGCAATAGATCCAAGACTCATAGGAAATGGATATGAAGAACAGATTATTTTAGTTCTCAAAATTGCTTGTTATTGTACATTGGATAATCCTAGAGAGAGGCCTGACAGTAAAGAAACCAGATGCATGTTATTTGGTATCAAGCATTGATTGTACAAGAAAATACTATGTAACAAATTATGTTTTTGAGTGCTAGTACTCAGCTAAAGAAATTTTAATAAATATAACAATGTTGCACTATTGTAATCTCAAGAGCCAAATTCGTTACATTCCGACCCTTGCTCTTCATGTCATTGCAAATTTACCTACCTCATGTACGTAGTCACAAAAAATAAGCAACGAATACAAGTAGTGTTGCTCCTCCACCCAGGCAAATCTAACAAAGCTAACTGGATTGGCCCAAGAGATACATGAGTTGGTCTAGAACTAGCAACTCTGAGCATTGAGTGGGAAGGAACCTTGGCTTGAGCATTGTACAAGTTTTTAAGTCTCCTTTGGGCCATGGCCACAATTATTATACAAGGGAAGGCCGAGTCCTTGGAAGCAAGTTATGGACACCTATTGTCGAGAGCTGGGCTTGATTTGTAGTGCTGACCCATTCTGTCTCGCCCATAAAAATCAAATTCTCTCTCTTTTTTAACAAGGATTTCTAATCAGTAAAGGAAGGTCAACTCGAATCAAGTGATGTCACTATATGTCCAACCAAGAATGCCATAATTAATTTTAGTTTCAACTCTTGCAAATGTAGGAGTAGTTATGAATTATTATCTTCAACCGGGAACTTAATAGACTTGTACAAGTGGTACCTCTAGATACTTGATTACGGAAACTTACACTCCAATAATTTTTAGATTCACCCTTATTGGTAGCCTTTTGAATGCCTACCAACTCTCATGCCATGTTTGTATAGGGAATTAAATTTATTTGATCTTTCAAATGAATCATTATTTGTCTTTGATTGTGAGATTCCAATTAATTGATTGGGAATTAAATGTTATTTCTCTAGTTTATTTTATTTTTGGATAACATTAAATTCTTTTTGGCACGAAATGATAGAACGTTGACTAGTCAGTATTAAATGAGCAAAAATGTGGTTCATTGTGGTATCCAATCTTATCAAATATACTACATGCCAAACTTCATGTTATTGCGTAAGATTTGGTAATTTCCTACAATAGATCACATAAAGGGCTTGATGTCAATGTAAATCAATCATTCTCGGTAAAGATATCCATTAAACATGGATATTTTCTCTAAGAAAGAATATTTTTCTCAGTAATATTCTATCTATTCCGCAAGATGTCAACATCGCTCTAAGTATCATTTTCTTTATTACTGTGATACTCCACAAATCCACGTGATACAAAACGACACCACAAGGGCGGGGTTAGGAATGTTAGAATCCTTAGTCAAATTCTTGCTCTTCTTCACCTAGAACTTTGCTTGACTGTAGCCACCACCAAACTACTCCTCTATTGGAACTTCGCTGGTTGGAAAAAGGATCTAGAGAGATGGCTAAGCATTTTTTATGTCAAAAAATGGGAACTGTCCATGGGAAATCATTAGGGTTACAACAAATCAAAGGCTCTAGAATTGAAGGGTGTTTTCTTTATCATTAAAAAAAAAAAAA
>NC_036245.1:1448646-1454524 GCF_002742605.1 Olea europaea var. sylvestris | reverse complement strand
GATTGGGTTGGTGAGTGAAATTCTATGTGATTGTAACAATTTTTCATTTAATGAAAAGCTTTGACGGTACATTTAATTTGTGCGTTATATTTTTTATTTTTTTGTTTGCTAATATTCTTCTGAACAATAAAAGATCCTGTGGGTAAATAGAAATAAAGAAAATTGGCGTAAAATTTTCCCACAAGTAGTATCAGAGCATCAAGTCGTTCGGAGTATTGAAGCAACAAAAAAATATGTCGCCGTTGAAATATGACGCAGAGAAATTTGACGGGAAAATCAATTTTGGCTTGTGGCAAGTACAAGTTAGGGATTTATTGATTCAAGCTGGATTGCACAGGGCTTTGAAAGGAAAACCTTCCAAGAGTTCTGGCAAGGAAGTTGAATTTAATATGAGCGATGAGGATTGCGAAGAATTGGATTTGAAGGCTGCAAGCATGATATGTCTCTGGCTAAAAACGTTCTTGCAAATATTCATAGAATATCTGCTGCAAAGAAACTATGGGAGAAGTTAAAAGAATTATATCAAATGAAGAGCCTCTTAAATCAATTGTACCTGAAGGAGCAATTTCATTCATTGCGCATGGAGGCATGTATGAAAATCTCAGACCATCTGAGTGTTCTCAACAGGATTGTTTCAGAACTGGAGGCTATTGGAGTGAAGATAAATGATGAAGACCAGGCACTATAGCTCATCTAGTCTCTTCTGTCTATCTATGAACATATCAAGCCAATCTTGATATATGGGAAGGAAACTGTGAGTTTCGCAAAAATGACAAGCAACTTGATCTCAGAAGAAATAGGATTAGGGGAACATAATACTCCAACTGACGATCCGGTGCTTGTAATTGAAATGGGGAAGAATGGCAACTTCATGAGAAAGAAAGTAACTTGTTGGAATTGCGGTCAGACTAGTCACATGAAGAGAAATTGTCCAAAAGGTGTAGCAGGATTGGCTAACTGCTTGGGTCGGACAATGCGTCTCTCCTCGTGCAGGAGGACGTAGATGTGGTGCTGTAAAGTAAGATGGGAACATCCTCATGGCATGTTGTCAGTTGCCATGATAGAGAATGTGTTCTTACTAGCATGGGTCAGCATATCTGTACATAGCATTGACTGACATTTGATACAAAGTATGTAGGTATGTGGTGATATTGTGATGTCAATGGCTGATGACCTCTCTGAAAAAGTCAGTGGGAGAGTTGCACCATAACTATCAGCAAGGTTGTTTCGACATAAAGCTAATGAAATGCTCAGAGTTTGCGGATAATTCTGAGCGGTTATACTCATATGGTGGAGTATGAGATCATTAAAGTGTGTCAAAGGCTTACCTGCTTTTTTCAAGTATTATGATTAAAAGTTGTAGAAGAGATGACAAGATTTTGACTCGTTTTTCGGTAAGGTGGATATTGTTGGGTAACTACCTTAAAAGTCAAAAGCTAGGGGACTTCTATTGCAAATAATAAAAAGTTGGTTATTGTATGGAAGACTTCTAATTAAAGTTGAGGGCAGAATCCTTACAGAATTTGGTCTCCAATTTACAAGCGATTTTGGAATTTTGCACATGAAGGAATCCTTGTTAAGTTAAAGGAGTCTTGTTTGAGTTTAAATTAAACTCTTCTACTTGGTTATTGATCCAATAAATGGTTGATGTATTTCATTATTTTGGGTGTGGCCAAAAAGTTGATCTGAGAGAAAAATATTGTGAGTCTAGTATCTTGAAACTTTTTGTATATTGGGTAGAACAGTAGGTGTGGTAAAGCTCCGGTTTATTTTTTTTCTTTGTAATACTCTAGGATTGGGATGATGAGTGAAATTCTATATGATTGTAACAATTTTGTATATAATGAAAAATTTTGACGGTCCGTTTAATTGGTGCATTATATTCTTTATTTTTTGTTTGTTTGCTAATATTCTTATGAATAATAAAATATCCTGCGAGCAAATAGAAATAAAGGGAATTGGCGTAAAATTTCCAAACAGATTCTGGCGGCTTCAACCAATTCCAATAAGGCAAGGGCAAAAAACCCTTGGAAAATTCATTGAGAAAGAAATTGTCGAACAATTAGATTATTCAAATTTGATTAATGTTTTTGTCTCTAAAATTGAAAGGCGAGTAGTATTTAATTAGTTGTTTGAAACATTGTCGACTTTGTTATTTGATTACAATATAAATTTTTGATTGCAATCTTAGTGTATGGTATGAGAGGTCCTCTTCAAAGTTGGCTAATCTTTTGTATTTATAGAGGCTGACATTAGGTTGAAATCCAGATCTAAAGTGTTTTTCATGTGGTAGTTGAATCAGGTGAGGATAATGGCGGCTAGTGAACGGCAAGCCTGATGCTCAAGGGCCAGGGTCGCGCCAAGCAAGCGGTCTCTTCCCATTTTCAATGCTCAAGCGCCAAACGCACATTCAGGGATCGAAAGATCTCGTTTCTTGATCTTCTTGAATTATCTTTGACACCTTTTAGGACTCTAACAACCTCTGACGACTTTGATTCTTATTTACAACTCGATTACCTTAGTTTTGTACATGGAATACACCAAATAAATTGAGACCAAACATGCCTTAAGTTTAGAAACCTAGATTTAGAAGTATTATCGCTATTTTATATTAAAATCGTATATGCGGAGAATTAAGTAGATTTTATTTAATGTAATAAACATTAATACCTATTTTCTCTCTAATGGAATGTATAAATTAAGCACATAAATTTTGAAGGATATTATGATTGAATGGACAGCCATGCTTAAGTATGCCATAAATGGGTATGAAAAGTGAAAACCACTTCAATTTATTAAAAAGAATATTAGGCAGATTTATTTGCAAATTTGTGTAATTGTTTGGACCATTAATCATATTATTACATTTATGCTCTATATTACAAGTAAATTAAAGTATATTTTTGTCCAAAAAATCATGGGGACAATAACTGCACATTAAATTTAGAACGTTAATGTACATATGCATAGGTTGCATGTATATTTTAATGAATCTTTTTATCTGGAGAAGTGGAATTCAAAATGAGGGTCTGAATCTATACAGTAATTTTTGAGTTTAAGAGAAAAAGAGAGAAAAAATATGGTGTTGATAACTGAAGAAATGATCGAGCTGTTTAAAAGTATGGTGGAAAAAATCGATGAACAATTGAAGAAGACTTTCGAAAATAAACATCAAGGGTATCCGACTGAGAATTTGGTGAGGTTTCTTAAAGCACGGGATGGAAATGTCTCTAATGCCTATGAAATGCTCATTGACTGCTTGAACTGGCGGATAGAAAATAGAATTGATGACATATTGGCTAAGCCAATCATCCCTGTTGAGTTTTATAGATTAATCCGCGATTCTCCGGATACTCAAAAGACGGCTATCCTATATCTGCCATCAATGTAGGACTCAACACATTGGACAAAACATCGATCGACTACTATGTCTAGTCACACATTCAAATTAATGAATATCGAGTTTGTGTGTTTTACCTAGTGTGATGAAAAGATTTGGATGATACATAGGCACTTGTACAATGATTTTTGATACGACTGGTCTAAGGCTTTCTACAATCTATCAAATCATTAAGAAGTATTCTGAAATGTCTGTCATTGATGAACTTAACTATCCAGAAAAGATGGAGACTTATTTCATAGTTAACGTGACACCATACATGTTATCGATTTACTGGAAGGTCATGAATCCTCTTATGTGTGAGAGAACGAGGAAGAAGGTCAAGATCCTTTTGGGCTCTGGGAGAGATGAATTGTTGAAGATTATGGATTATGAATCTCTACCACATTTTTGTAGAGAAGAATGGCAAGGATCATCTAGGCATCCTACGATAGATGGAAGAGTTGGTGATTGTTTTTCCTTGGACCATACCTTTCAAGAGGAAATGTACAACTATATAAAAAAGGAGACTTGGGGATCAAAACGAGCTTTCCCATACATGAGCTTAAGATAAATGGAAACTCAAGCTAGATAAAAATTCGTGTGTCCATTTGATATCAATTATGTTGCACGGAAATAGAAACGAAAAATGATTGATGGAAAAGAAAGATATAGAATAAAGATAATGACTAGGAGAGATGATTAAATGTTTATAATATCGATTATGCTACTTAGCTGATGTTTTGTTGTGATTTTTGTTGATTGTTATTGGTGTTTTGCAAATGGTGATGGTTGTGGTTTAGGTTGTGGTGGTTATGGTGGTGGTGTGGTGGTGGTGGTACTCACAAATGGTAGTGGTGGCAGTGGCGATGGCAGCAATGGTGGGGTTGGGGCAGGTGTGGGATGAAGAGTGTTTATGAAAAGTCACCTAGACGCTTAGATATGCTAGAAAGTTCGACTAACATGATACAGTGTCAAATTCAATTTTTATGTGTTACCAAGTTTACATTCCAAGTTACCAATTCGACCTTACATGTGGAATTAATACAATTAACAGCAACAAGTCACAAATTAATTGTTGTCTAGGTGGTTAAACATACAAACCAGTTAATTCTATGTTGAACTGCCGGCTTGCAATATGTAAAATAAACAAATCAACACAACTCACAGTTTGTTGACGGAGAAACCCAATGTGGGAGAAACTCTGAGACCAAGCTAGTGATATCCACTATACCAATTCAGCAAGTACTAGTTATACCAAACTCCGTACTCAATCAAAATCGCTGTTCCAGTCTCACGATCTATTGTTGTAGATGCTTCTAGCCTCCTGCTAGACTCCCTGATCTACCTCCTACAGCCCAATCTACTGTCCACTACAGCCTCCTGATCTTTAGCTGATCAATCACTAAGTGGAATTCCAAGAACCGCCTGTTCTTATCCAATTCACTGTGCTTGACGTCCACCTCTCTCAATCCCCAATAAGAGAGTCACTTCCTTACAAGATTAAGGAAGTTACGGAACTTTGGATTCACAAAGTTCCTAACTTTTACAAGTATGTTCAATTGAGTCCCTGACTTTTACAAACATACAATTACACCCATTTTGTCTACAGAATTGCCAATTATACTTATAGACCTAACAGTTTATGACCAATTATTTAGTTGATTGTGACTAGTAAATTTATTAATTTGTGATAAAAAATAATATGTGCATAAAAAAATGTGAAATTAATCAAATTATTATCAAATTTGTGATCGTGACTTACAATTTTTTAAGTTTAACCAATTAATTTGATATCATGAAGTAGGTTGTGACCTAAAAAAATTATAATTTATGATCGAAAAATAATACGTGATCTATTAATTGATAGTTCGTGGCCGATAAATAAATTATAACCTATGAAATTTGTGATTTGTGATCAAGAAATAGTGCATGATCAATTAAGTTGATAATTTGTAATAGATATAATTTGTGACCTATGAAATTTTTAACCACACATTTCCATTAAATAACTGTTGACAAATAAAAATTCAGCCCAAATCGAATGGCCCAAGGAGTGAAGCCCAATTGGAGGATCCCCAAATCAGATAGCCCAAAGAATGAAACACAATCAAACAAATCAAGACGAAGGCCCAAATAAGGAGGTCCAAGAACGCGGTAATGCCATCGCCCAAGTTTGCAAGTCGCCCAGAATCTGAGCGAATGGAGTGCCATACAGTCGTCTAGAGCTGTTACTCTATTCTCGTCCAAACCTTCAAGTCACCCAAGGTCTTAACAAACATAAAGCGTTGTGGTTATCAAGAAGTGCAGTTATCAAAGCAGTTGTTAAAGCAGCCCTATCACGTTCCACAATTCAAGAAATTCAATCGAAAGTGGTTGAACGACGAAGAGTGATTCAAGAAATTCAATCGAAAGTGGTTGAACGACGAAGAGTGATGGCAGCAGTTAAAAAAGGCAGTTTTCATGACAAGTTGGCCATTACGAGGAAAGTGGGCAGTT
>NC_036245.1:1425176-1440486 GCF_002742605.1 Olea europaea var. sylvestris | reverse complement strand
AAGTGAAGCAAAGACTACCTCATCAACAATCATGGAAGATGGCATGTCCTCAGCCAAGTCTGCCACCAACGATTCCTCCATTCATGAGGACTTCCCCTTGTCTGAGCGAGAAGATGTTGCCACAACGGGCGGACTCATAGGAGTATCTGCAAAACTCAACAGCAACAAATCAGAAACCAACAGCACAAGCAAAGGTAAGACATCAAAAGACTGAATTACCTTCTACTTCGATGTTTGGGGGGTTGACGCCCTAGGAAGAAAGTGGTTCATCCATAGGTTGTGTTGAGGACTTTGGGACTGAAGATGTTTCTTTAAGCGTAGCCCCCTCATCAACCGGTTTGGATGAAGCAGCCTCAGCGGAGGATGATGGAGCAGGAGCTGTCGATGCCAAAGCCTTTGAAGGAGAGGCTGAGCTTTTCTGAGAAGTCCAAAAGATCATCAGCACACAGAAAAGTTTCAATTATGGAAAAGTATGCTTGTGAGTAAACCAATTTAATTACCTTCCTCCTGACGATAAGAGGGGCATCATCATCATCATCAACATCATCCTCCAGAATGGGAGATGCCGAGGCTGGCCGTTTGCGGCTTGGGGCACTCTTGACTGTAGTAGGCTTGGTAGGGAGAGAAGAAGATGGACGAGCAGAATGTTTAGTGCGACGAGAAGGAAAAGGACTCCGAACGGACAAAGGAGTGACTAAAACAAGAGGAGGGGAAGAAATGCTCGGCTGGTCTAGTGAATGAAAGGCACGATTGGCGTCAGTCGCAAATAATTTGCGTTTCACTGACGGCTAGAACTGTTCAAAAAGAGGGTGAATGGCGTGGCTAGAATTGAAGGGGAAAAGAAGATTGCTAGCATTTACAGCCTCTGCCTCCGCCTTATTAATAGTATGAAAATGGTCAATTAAGTTCCTTGAATAGCAAGGAAGAACAGGCCAAGTTTGGCCGAAACCAAGCTGGTGAGCAAAAAATTGGGGAGCATAAATTTCTACCCCCGCCTTGGCATTGGTCCCAGTTAAAATATCATGAAAAAGCTCCCTCCCGGTTAAAAACTGGATCCAAATAAACAGGGAAGTGCTCGCACTGTCTATAGTGGATGGGGGCTGTACATAGTTTGGAGTCAAAAAAGGAGGAAAAGGAAAAAATGAAGAGATTGAATCCAAAGAATAAAAGAATGAAAAAATGTCCCTTCTGGACATATTTACAGGAGCCAAGGGCTCCATGACTAGCCCATAACAGTTAGCAGAGGGGCGAGAGATTGATGGAGCACTAAGCAGTGGAAAATAGGATCTCAACCATAGTTGAGTGAACCAGAGAGGTCCACTACCAGTGAGAGATGCACCATTCTTCAATTGAGCTTGAAAAGAAGCCATGCCTCTATAAAGGGCAGCCAAAAAGAAAGAACATAGATTCAAAGGCCTGCCACGCGCCAATTTGTGCGCTATAGGTAAATAACTCAGGGAGGGCTTTATGCTTAGCACACACAAAACGTATTTACAAAGCCAAACTAGAAGAAAAGCCACTCACTCAGTATGGGAAGGCTCAGCGTATGAATGATTGTGAAGGGTTTGCAGGCTTGAATAAGATTCGGTGTAGTTTTTACCAAACTTTGGGCGCCACCAGAAATCAAGATACCAGGAAAAATGGTATTGCCCAAAGGTGGTAGATTCACCAGGGCCCCAACATCCCTTAAAGTAATAGACATGGGGCCAAGAGGGAAAATAAAGGTGTTATACTCGGAAGACCAAAAACTCAAAGCAATCGAAAAGAGTGCTGAATTAAAAGTAGGGGGCGAATAGAGATTTCTAGCAAATCAGAAATCCTAGCGCTATCAAAAAGTGCCTTAGTAGGACCATGACCCACAAGACGAGCATGCCACCTACCGAAAGCTACATCAGATTTAGGCCAAGTGCGAATACCTCTTTCGCGAAGTGGCCCCAACGGTAGAGAGTTTAGAAATGGAAGGCCCTGAGTACAAGAAAACAGCTGACCCACCGTCGCCTGTTCAACTGCCTCTGCATTGTTGAAGAAAGGACCTAAGTAGAACTCATTGCGTTCAACATCGGCAGGCGCGAGGAAACTCGGAGTGATGTATGGACGGCTCAGAAGTTTCTGAAAGTCATCAAAACTAAAGGAGTCTCCGGCTTGAGATTGTAAAGTAGTCATTTGAGATGGAACGAAATTTTTCCGGGCTACGTAGCAGGGAAGCAAAAGATGAACGGTAAATCGTGGGAGAGACGCGAAAAATTTGAGGCGTGATTTAGTGGTACAGTGAAATGGCGTGTTTGGGGGTTATAAGGGTTTGCAAAACGACGCACCTTTTCAAGTTATAGAAGAAAACAATGATTGAAATTCTTGAGAATTTCGAATGTTGCTGGAAACACAAAGTGAATATGCACATAAAAATTCAGCTCAAATCGAACGGCCTAACGAATGAAGCTCAATTGGAGGATCCCCAAATCAGATAGCCTAAAAAACGAAACCCAATCAAACAATTCAAGATGAAGGCCCAAATAGGGAGGCCCAAGAACGAGGAAACGCCATCGCCCAAGTTTGCAAGTCGCCTAGAATCTGAGCGAATGGAGTGCCATACAGTCGCCCAGAGCTGTTACTCTATTCTCGCCCAAACCTTCAAGTCGCCTAAGGTCTTAACAAATATAAAGCGTTGTGGTTATCAAGAAGTGCAGTTATCAAAGCAGTTGTTAAAGCAGCCCTATCATGTTGTACGATTCAAGGAATTCAATCGAAAGCGGTTGAACGATGAAGAGTGATGGCAGCAGTTAAAAAAGGCAGTTTTCATGACAAGTTGGCCATTACGAGGAAAGTGGGCAGTTATAGGACGATCAAGCAGTTTTTAGACGGTTATTCACAAAGAGATCGTCCATGAAGTATAAAAAGGAGAAAAGACATAGAGCAAAGGACCGAATAAAAAATTCTCGAACAGAGAACATGTAATTTTAATTTCCTTAGTTTTAGACTTAAACACTTTTTTCAGTAACTCGTGTACTTGCGCCCCTTGGAGGCACTTTGTTTTCGATTTCCAATTGTAAAGTTATCGCCAATAAAAGAACACCCCTTTTTGGGACTTTGTCTCAAGAGGTTTGTCCCTTACACAATCGTCTGATCACTTTTAATTGTTATCGACTAACCCGCGCGAAACAATAACTATTCTAAAATACATAAAAAAAAAAAAAAAACCTTAATAGAGCCCAAACAGGGGTTTAAGGTGTGATGAATATATAAAAATTATGGATGAAAATAATGACTCCCTTACTAAATGAATGTGAGTAAACTACGTCTTTTATTAAATTAAATTTTTTCCCTATAATTTACTATGTATACTCTCGTTGTACCTTTATCATTCCTTGATTGATTATTAAATAAAAATTAAAACTTTGAAGTTTTTCAAGTTTTTTCGAATCAGTATTCGTGTGTGAATCAATGATTTATTGATCAAGAATCGATTCTTAGATGTTGCAAACAAACAATTCTCTGAAATGCAAAGGGCAAGTGTTAAAAGTTTGTCTTCTTGTTCTTGCGTAGAGAGTATAACCGTATAGATTAGTTTTGGGCTTCAACATTATTGTTTGAAAGATGAAACTGGCAGCTACGAAAGTTTTTGGCGGAGGGGAATTATGCTTTTAATTATCACATAACTTTTAATATTTACACGAAATTGATCATTTTAATTTTTTATCTTGTAATTGAGACTATATTACTCCAATAGAATAACCTATAAATATACATTGAAACATGTTTAACTATAATTATGAAAGTAGTCACCAAGTCTAATAATATTCGAACATTAAGGGAAAAAATATATCTCAAAGGATAAAATATTAGAAGAAGTACAAAAATTTATGAAACAAAAAATTCCAAAGAAATAAAAAATAAATAATAATAACCAACAAAAACTTTACAATTTTTATCGATGAAATCAAAGCAACTTTCAATTTAAAGTACTCAGTGAAACAAAAATGATTCAACATTAAGCCAACGAACAACACTTTTAGCTCAAATTTATGGAAAACAATGTATGTACAGAGGGGGGACTACCGAACCGTGTCCCCCCTCTCACATAACGCGTGGGCCCCACCTCTTATTGTGAGTAGTAGGTAAATGATTAGGTAAAAAAATTTGATTTTTGTAGCATGGCCCCAAATTTATTATGCTCAATATTTTAGTTAATGGAATAATTCAAGTAGAGCGCAGCCAGCGAGCGAGCGAGCGAGCCAAGCTTTCAATATATAGTGGCTTCTCTTGACGGTTGTATTTTATATTAACATCGGATACAAAATAAATTTAAAAAAAAAAGGTTCTTTGAATCAAAATTAGGTTTAAAAGTCTCATTTTAATGTAAAATGTAATTGAAAATTTATGGGTCCCATGAAATGTTATTTTGACCTAAATTAAAATTTTGATTTTGATTTTCACCAAAAAGGGATATGCATTTTTTATTTTTATTTTAACCTAATTAAATTGACAGTAACCCAATTGAATTCGACACATTTGAGGGTCCGTTATTTTAATTCTTTTGTACAGTTAGCTTTTCCAAATTTAAATGAACATCTATTTCTTCGATGAAAATAAGTGGACGAATGTATATTCCGATTTGCAAATCTTAATTAAAACTATTAGATATAGTGGTATGTGGAAAAGTTAGTTGATGGATGAAATTTTGATTTAATCAAATCTCGTCAATCATCTGTTGGTAAATCATTATGTAAATTTAGTATAACCCAAAATCCAAGAGGAACTTTCACACACATTTCAACTTAGTCACTGGATTTTAATTTGTTCTTAATTAGTCATAGTTCATATAACGAGATTTTTGAAAAGTTAAAAATTATTTTTGAGATTAAAAAGTTATATCTAGATTTGTTTGAACAATTTTTTAGAAATATTTTATTTTATTAGAAAATCTTCGATAAAAAATTAGCCTAATATGACTTTCTCAATAAACTCTTCAACAAAAAGAAAAAAGAAAAGCCATGTCAAATGTCCATTAGTCTGTCTATAAAATTAGTGACCAAACTTATGTTGCAGACAGAAGTGCACACGTGTAAGTACCTTACAAGTTGTTGTGTAACATTAAAGGCTTGTTTGTCTTCAATTATAATCTATTCATAATTTAAATATCAATGTAAATCTTTAATTTTAATTATACGTTCAAAAAGATCTACAATTACTACCTATTATAATTTAAACAAATTACATTAGCCCCCGTTCATCTTCTATAAAATTATAACTCTTTTTTTTTTTTCCTTCAAACTTAATTTTAACCATACATTCACATAATCAAATATTTTGCACGTAAATTCAATTTGTTTCTATTTTTAACCACACACCTTACAAAAAAAATAATAATAATATTAATAAATAAAATAAATTGGATTAAAATAAATATGGGCTAAAATTTGGAAGTGTATGATTAAAATTAAATATTTTGCACGTAAATCCAATGTATGATTAAAATAAATATAAAAATAAATTGTTTAGCCCCCGTTTGACCCCATTCCATTTTGTTTCATTTTTCTCTCTCCTGTTTTCAACCATACAATCTTACATAAAATAATGTTATACGTAAATAAAAAACTTTTCATTCTTTTTCAACCACTCATTTAAAAAAAAAATACTATTACATTCATTTTATTTCCAAAGAAATGGGGGCAAACGAGGGCTTAATTTAAAAAGGGTCCGACAGGGACTCACTTTTTTCAAAAAAAATAAGAAGTAAAGAACTTATTTTAATGAAAGACAAACATGTGCTAAAACTCCATTAAAGAGAGTCAAACAGGGATTAAAAGTCTAAATTCCCAATTTTCAACAAAGACATATTGAGATTAAATGAACCCACCAATCAGATTTAGTCAACGCCAATTTGATCAATCTAGTCACTGTCAAATCTGACGGCTCGTGATTTTTTAAATTTCGTTTCATTGCCGTTAGTACACAGTCCGCATTTGGACACGACCTTCCAGAAACATATTACACCGATTTTTCCATTTGTACCCAGAAAGACGTGGGTTCACCCAAATAAAAATTGACCAAAAAAATAATCCACGCCTACTATGAGGTGTCGGTAGCCTAGCATTTCTGTCTTTACACCCGACCATTATTAAATGAAAATGAGCTTCGAAATTATAAATTTTTAAAAAAATGTGTGAATGAAAAAAAAATTTAGTTTCCGTGTAAAATATTTTATTGTACATATATGTAATTGAAATTGAGTTAAAAAAAAATTAAATAATAATAGACGAATAGTTAAAAACAAATTTTGACAAAATTAATAAAAATTGTGAGTTTTATGAAATATATGATTAAAATATTTTTAATTTTTTAACTAAATCAAATGGAATTAAGCCCTGCTTGTTGGATATTATTTAAAGTTTTTCGAGAATGTGTGATTAAAAAATAGGGAAAAATTTGAATTCACTTAAAAGTATTTTATTATATAAAAGTGTGGTTTAAATTGGATTTAAAAATTAAAAAAAAATTGTTTTAAAGAATGACAAACGGAGCTAAGGTTGTAATGTAATTTGAAACCAATAAAGTCAATATATTTATATATTTTTCTTAAGAAACCTACTACTTTTGCAGATGTAGGCGGCTTAATTTATTTAAGGGACATTTTAAACAATTATAATAAAACTTAAATACAATGAGAGTGTATCTGATTGTTAATATTTATCATGAAAAATATTATTTTTCTACCTAAATTTTCATTTTCGTGCACTTTGATTTTTTTTTTCATTGAAAATATTTTGCTACTTTTAATCACATAACCATATTTTCTTTGAAAATAAAGAAATATTTTCTTTAGGAGGAGTATATTTTTATTTTCCCGGTTATTTATTCTCTCTTACCCTCTCATCTACTCCATTTCTTTCGCATTAATAAATAAAACAAGTATAACATTTTTCAAATTGAAAATAAAATTAATTAAATACATTTAATTTATTATTTTTATGCAAATAGTTTATATGCAACTCAATTGCCAAGAATTTATATTTTTCAAGTAAATTACATGTTTGTAATCAAATACAACCTAACGGATTTTGCTACTTGTACATAAAAATGATACATAAATAATTATAAAAAATGACGTGGAAAGAAAAAATTGGATAAGAAAGATAATTGTATTTTAAATTAGTAAATGATAGAGTGTCATGTAAACATTATATAATCCCTTATTTAAATTTTGATATACATATAACAATGTTCTACAATAAATTATCATCAATGAAAAAAAATGTATATTCACCAATGATGTCAACGGTATTATTGTAGATAATTTAAGATATATTTTTTAGTTTCCATTTATAATGTTAATATCCGTTAAGTTCTTTTTTTTTTTTTTAACTATTATTTCATTACGTACAATTTTATTAACATTGCTAATTATATTTTATATTTTTGTTAATTTATTTATTGACCAATTTTTATTTATTTTTACCTATAATTAAGTTTATGAAATCTATATTTTTTAATTGTTACAAATAGGAAGTTAGTAATACTGAATTATTTTTTGACTAATATTTAATTTCTTATAATTTTAAGATAATATTTAATCTATTTTAAAATTTTATTTAGAGATGCAAGTTTTACCAATATACTAAAACTCATTTTCAATTACATATTTGATGGGATCCACAAATTTTATCAACTTTTTAATCACATATCTCACCAACTTTTATTAAAATTTACTAAGAACTTTTATTTTTATTCATATGAAAAAATAAGTAACTATTAATGAAATTCATCCCAACTAAATAATGAAATACCTTAGCTAATGAATATCTCTTATCATAAAATCTAGAAGATAATGCAACAAATACAGAAGTATAATACAAGTCAATTTGGTATAATTTATTTCTCATCATGAAAAGTTGTACAGTTTTTATTGGCTCAATGCCCCCTCCTTTAAATTACAAATATACACAGATTATTGGAATATAGGAAAAGTAAAATAATGACGCCGATTGCCAACCAAAAATGATTCAAAGTTTGGACTTTTGGAAACTTTTCTTCTCTCCAGGCCACGCACAGAGACTGTCACCTCCCACAAATATTCTCTCTTTCTCTCACTACCCTCATTTTTCAGCATCAGGTTAGAGTTTTATCTGTTGTGATCCCTCTTTTTCTCACTGTTTATTTTAGCATTTGTTGGGTTTTTAGTTTCTGGGTATTGAAGATTTAGCTACAGAAGGTGGGTTTATGGCAATAACAGTATGAAAGATTGAATCTTTTTGTGTTCATCTAGATTAGTTTTTAGTGGGTTGTCTGAATTATTGTCATTTCTTTTTTCCCTCTTTTTTTTTTTTTTTGGGTGGGTTAATGTTAATATGGTGATTTTATATTTTTACTTGTTTGTTTTTCTGTTGTGAATTTGTTCGTTGTTTCTTCTGTAATTAGAGACATGGATTCTTGATTCTGATAAAAATAGATTTTGATTTTGAATATGTAATTCGACTCCCATATATTACTAAAATGCATTGAAGAGCTGATTCTGTTCGTTACTATAAAAGTGTTTAAAAGTTATTTATCTCAAGATTTTTTTATCATTTCCTTGGTAATTTGCTTTTTCTCTGGTAAACTGATATTCTTGTGATTTGTTTAAATTGGATTGAACTGCGGGATTACGATGATATCTTTCATGAATTATTATATCCTAACTTGACTAAACGTTTTACGAGATCCTATGTTTGTACTTATGGAAATTGAGATATATTTAATTAGGAGGGAATGATTAATAACCAACCTATTGGATATTTTTTGTAGAATTTGTAACTAGCAGAGAGAATGTCGGGTGGCGGCACACAGAGCAGTTTAAGAAAAACTCTTGGAGCTCTTAAAGATACCACCACTGTCAATTTGGCGAAAATAAATAGTGACTACAAGGTATCACCAAATCTTTGTTCTTATCAAATTTCAAATTTTAATTTATTTACTGGTACTGGATTTTAGTTGGATTATTCTTTTCACAGGAATTAGACATTGCCATTGTTAAGGCAACAAATCATGTTGAGCGCCCTGCAAAGGAGAGACACATAAGAGGTAGGCACACATCAAGTTTACGGGGCCATTCTAATTTCTATCCTACTAGCTATCTTTTGCTTATTTACTTAAAATTGGACTAGATACCGAAATGGGGGCCTGATTATGTTTTCTGCATTCTTATTTTCAGCCATCTTTGCAGCTATATCGGCTACTAGGCCTCGAGCTGATGTAGCATACTGTATACATGCCCTTGCTAGACGATTGTCAAAGACTCATAACTGGGCGGTACGTCCTTGAGACTTAAATTACATGTTATTGAATAATGATGTTATGGAGAATTTTTGTGACTGACAAAAAGAAATGGGAAGGAAAAATATGTTTGTGCCTCCTAAATGATAATAAATGTGATTTGTTAATGGATTGTGTCTGAATCCAATTACGGAGAGTGTGTTACAATGATTTTGCATGTTTCAATGTATATCAGTAAATACTAAGGCTTGGAAGCTGTTCTAGTTTCCAGGTTTGAGTCTCACCCTTAAGGTCAAAATAAATTCTTGTGCTAAAAATGTAGTTCCCCCTCCACCGAAATGACAGTTTAATATGTTGTCTTTGATCAATCAATTCACTAATTCTTTATTTGATGAATGATGAGTGTTTCGAGAGCTTCAAACTTCCCCCAATTCAATGGTCTGTCATGGGATGAGAGATCCTTGGTTAACCTTCCAATTCCATAAAAATGGACCTTTAGCTGTTGAATAACACAGTCAGATTATGAACAATAATTGTGTCTTTCAATAATTTAATAGGTCCTTCTAACCTTTTGCTATCTATTTCTATCCATGATTTTAGTGAGGAGAACAATTGAAAATAGTAAGTAAATTGATTTCTAATGTTGGTTGACATGTACAATAAATTGGAAAGGAAATGGTGATGAAATGTTTAACGCATATTTAATTAGGGTCCAAACTCAAGCCTCTCAGCCTCTTTTTCTCCTTGCAATCCCCAACAACATTTGATTCCATCTCTCTCTACCACATAATATTCACAATTACATATGTTTTTCCTTGAAAACCAAATTCATTATAGTTTTCATTTTTTCTGGTGTTTTCTTTTCTTAATAATCTATTGATTCAATTGGAACTTCATTGTGGCTGTTGGTGAAAGAAAATGGCCATGGATGTTTTATTTGTTGATAGAATGCTCTAGTATGAATTTCGCCTTGTTCACAACAGGGGCAGAGCCAGGGGCACAAATAAAAATTTCATATTAGGCTGATATATAAAGGAAAAATTCACAATATATATTTATATATTTTTTTACATAAAAAAGCTATAAATGGACTTGAGGCAGGTCTGGGCTAAGCTCCACCTCTGTCTCACACTAAGATTCTGCATATGCTATGGCTTAAATATGTATGCTTGAGTATATACATATATGTAGATAGTGGGCTCCAATTATTGAGAGGGAAGAATTGTCAACCAGCTCATAGATGATATGTATTCATTGTCATTTCAATTTCAATATCTTAGTTCTCGGACATTAGTTCCAAGGTCATGATGACATTGTTATACTGAATATTACTTTATTTGTGTGATCTTCAATGCCTAATTGTCTAGTCATCATAATTGATGCTCAACTTTTTCCTATCTTTGTCTGTAACCTCATCCATACATTTTAGGTTGCCTTGAAAACTTTGATTGTTATCCATCGTGCATTGAGAGAAGTGGACCCCACATTTCAAGAAGAAATTATAAATTATGGTAGGAGTCAAAGTCATCTCCTTAACATGGCTCATTTTAAAGATGACTCCAGTCCAAATGGTATAGTTTTTATTTTCTTTCACTAGTTTATTGGAATCTATAGAAAGCAAATTGTTCAGATGCTAAAAATGCTTCTCTTGGACAGCATGGGATTATTCTGCCTGGATACGATCCTATGCATTATTTTTGGAGGAGAGACTGGAATGCTTCCGGGTGCTGAAATTTGATGTGGAGACAGATCATCCGGTAAGAAATTTTTTTTTTTTTAGTTCAATATCGAGTCACCAACATTAACACTATCTATTCGAGATTTTGAGTTGCTTAAAAATTTTAAATTCATTTCTACAACATCTGAAAGTAGTTGACACTGAGTTCTGTCCCTTATTCTTTTTTACTAACTTTTCCCAGGTGGGATTTGTTTTGAGTATGTGGAATATGTTTCCCAAGCCTTAAGAAAACATTTACATTTAACAACATTTAGCCCCGAATATATTAGGATAACTTACATTTTACTTTTTTCTAAGGAAAAAATTAAAAAATAAAACTAAAAAAATAGGTCACTTTCTTCAAAGGTAACTCTTAAAAATGTTTTGCGCAAGCCTTGATTTTGTTTGAGCTTTGTTTATATCTCATATTCAGTTCAAAATTTCAAATTTTATCTTGGTTTGCACAAAGTTGAAGGTCTTGATCAATGTCAAATGAAATATGTCTTAAACCGGCATTTTCACTTCCTGACCTCACGTGTGGACGACATAAGAAAGTTGTTTTTTGGATATTGTTCGAAGAAGTTGATTACATAGTGCAGTTTTGCTTTTGTCTTTCTCGACTGTCCTCTAAATGAAATGCTGATACAGAGAACAAAAGATTTGGACACTCCGGAGTTGCTTGAGCAGTTACCATCGTTGCAGCAACTTCTATTCCGTGTCATCGGCTGTCAGGTAATTTCATGTTATATAAGTTCAACGATTGGTGGAACAGTTGTCTTGTTCTGTAACCTTGTTCTATACATTGAATATACTCCTTATCGTTTATATATATCATGTTAATGCAGCCACAAGGGGCAGCAGTTCACAATTTTGTCATTCAGTTGGCCCTTTCCATGGTAAGAGAAGTCCTGATTTTTATGCTTTGCCTTAAGAAGTTAATTGCATATGGCATTGCCTTATATATATTTTATTTTTTATTTTTTTTTCTGATTCTCTCTTGTTATTCCTGTAGGTTGCTTCGGAAAGTGTTAAAATTTACAATGCAATAAGTGACGGTACAGTTAATTTGGTTGACAAGGTAATTTTGACTTCTAAAAACTGTAAAAATCTCTTACATTAAACATTTGACTTATGCGTCTTCATTCCGACAGTTTTTTGAGATGCAACGGCACGATGCTCTTAAGGCTTTGGATATATATCGGAGAGCTGGGCAGCAGGTACACCCTCAAAAAACGGATTCTTTCCATTTTTGAAGTGTACCATAAAAGTGACCATTCGGACCAGAATATTTTTTAACCGTTCTACCAAAAATACCCCTCAGCTGGTGGTGGATACTGCTGGCAGATACAGTGACTGAATAAAATGGGGGAGTTTAAAATACTTAATTTTGATTATTGAAAATGTTAACAAGTCAGTGCCTGTCTTAAGCATGGCAAAATTCAAATGATCCCATTCCTTGGAGAGGGTCATTATTCCTTTTCAACTATTTCAAGAAATTGCCACTAAAATAGTTTTCCTTACCATAAAATCTTATGATTTACCATTTTTCTAGGCTGAGAGAATGTCAGAGTTTTACGAAGTAAGTAAAAACCTTGATGTTGGACGTGGAGAAAGATTTATCAAGATTGAACAGGTTCAAATTCATAGATTCCTTTTGACGATGGTTCAAATATTTTGTTAATATCTTTAGACCCTGAAAACTTATTCTTTACTTTGTTGACTCGGGATGAAGCCTCCTGCATCGTTTTTACAAGCTATGGAGGACTATGTGAGAGAAGCACCACGATCTTCCCCAGCTCGCAAAAATTTGGTAAGCTTCTCTCTTATGGACAGAGGGACATATGTTCATTGAAACTCCCTATATTATGCTTAGTTTGAGAGTGCTTTTATAATCCCGTGTACCCAGACTAGTATGGTGAACGTGAAATCTTTTGGATCCAGGCTGATGATAAGGCCAAGGTGATCTTGCCCATAGAGTATAATAAAAAGAATTCAGAGCTGAAGGAGGAACATACGTCGCCCCCTCGACCTGAGCCCGAACCAGTTAAAGTGGAAGCTCCCGTTTCTGAACCACCTGATTTATTGGTATCTAACAGGAATGGAAGTTTTTGTTTCTTTAAAGAGAATAGTTTTGTCAACCTTTTTCTGATGATCAAATTTCTTTGCTGTAAAGGGTCTGGAGGATCCTGTTCCGGCTGCCTCGGAGTTAGATGAGAAGAATGCTATGGCTTTAGCCATTGTGCCAGCAGGTAAATTACCTAGAAAATCTAACTGTACCAGTACATTGGAATGTAAAGAACATTGGAACGTTGAGAGCATGATAAATTATAAGTTTTGGTTTAGGTAGACTGACTTTCACATTTGTTTTAAAGTGTACTACTTATATAAGTTAATAAGTTTCAAAATACATAATTTTACTGATCAAAACTTGAAATAAGTAAGCGATGCTTTTAAAGTGAGGGACTTTTTTCTTAAAAAGTAACATGTCATACATGTTTTGAAACAAAAGTAACTTTTACTCTATTTTAAGCTTGGCCAAACAAAATACAACTTCCGATAATGTTATATTGATTTTATTACCCTTGATGTTTTAATGAGTGAAATACGCTAATCTTGTTTCCATTATAGGTGTTGCCGACCAACCAGGTTCCACTGGACCTAATCTGTCAAATGGAGCTACAGGCTGGGAATTAGCACTTGTTACGGCTCCAAGCTCGAACGAGAGCACCACAGTCACTAGCAAATTGGTACTTCTTGGATTTTATTCAGTCGTTTTACTGTCAAAACTGTTTAATTTCTGAAAACCACCGGCTCTAGTTTCTTCCCTGTATGTAAACGCCACATCTTCACATTTTTTATGCATTTTCATGCATTCAACATTGTATCAACTTAGAAGATGCCCGTAATGAAATGTGCCTTACAATGATGCTTTTTTATGTTGATAAAGGCGGGAGGGCTAGATCTACTTACACTAGACAGCCTATACGATGATGCAATCAGAAGAAGTAACCAGAATATAAGCTACAATCCATGGGAACAAGTTCCAATGTCCAATCCGATGATGTCACAAACAGTGCATGACCCGTTCTACGCCTCCAACATGGTGGCCGCACCACCATCTGTTCAGATGGCAGCCATGTTCCAACAGCAACAGCAACAGCAGATCATGATGATGGGCCCACAACAACCTGGGAATCCATTTGGAAACCAGTATGGAACCAGTGGCTTTCCCCATAGCTCAGGTATGCCTTTTCAAGCCTACAATCCTAATAACGGCCTTTTATGAGGAATGCCTGGAAAATATATTCTTTTGCTGGAAATACGAGGACGAAAATAAGATCTCCAGTTGCGGATTTTACGTTGGAGATTGATGATTTGTATCATATATTGGAAGTGAAATAGGCAGGTATAAAATTAGTTGTTCATTAAGTAGAAACTTTTGTTGATTGTTGATTATTCACATCATTGTTGGAAATAATGCTTTTGGGGTGTGCTTATAATTTTTCAAACTGCTTTTGCTCAAGCAGGGGTGTATAACTTGTTGATGTCGTTTTTTACTGTTCTGTAAATCCTTGTATTTTGTTTCTGATTCAAGTATTAATATATAACAAATACGTTCAGTGATTCTATTCATAAATCTGTCACAATCTACTTACTGATGGCAGATGGATTATTTGTAGACTAGAACTCTTTGTAATTAATGTAACACTTGGTATCAAGCATCTCGACTAAGAGCTTAATATGGCCGATCCTTCTTACTCTCTTCTAGCATGCTCGACCTCCTCCCCGTTCTTAAATTACCGGTCATCTCCCAACAAGCTAGATATGGCCAATCCTCCTGCTCCTCCCTCATAGCATCCTTGAAAACCTCCCATCCTTCCATTACCAGTCAAGCATCTCCTTTATAAGATATGGGCCATATGGCCGATCCTTCTTCCTCTCTAGTAGCATTCTCGACAATATCCATCCTTTCATTACCAACCAAGCATCTCCCCTACATTCAAGATATGGCCGATCCTTCATCTCTTTTAGCATCCTCGACCACCTCCCGTCCTTCCATTACCAATCAAGCCTTTCCTGTACAAGCAAGATATAGCTCATTATATGGAGTCTAAGTTATGGTGCGTTTTGTCGTTTCTCCGAGAGTCATCTCCTCACGTCGTAAAGGGAAGTTCACAGGGAGGAGAATCGCATTTCGAATGTCCGACCCAAGTGCGTATAAGTTGTGATCACATCTGAATTTACCAAGGGGGAAGGCCACTACTTCTCGGGATTAGTCGGAAGAAGTTCAGACACCTGAGTCATAAAAAAAAAAAAAGAAAAAAAAATGGGGGGGGGGGGGGGGGC
>NC_036245.1:1369508-1425168 GCF_002742605.1 Olea europaea var. sylvestris | reverse complement strand
AAATGGGGGGGGGGGGGGGTATAGCTGATCCTCCTCCATCTCTTGTAGCATCCTCGATTACCTTCCGTCCTTCAATTTCCAGTCTAGCATCGCCCATACGAGCAATGAAGAGCCTATCCTTCTTCCTCTCTTATAGCATTCTCGACTACCTTCCGTCCTTCAATTACAATCAATCCTCTCCGGTACGAGCAAGATACGGTCATCCTTCTTCCTCTCTTTACCCAATGGGTACAATATCCTCCGCAGGAGCTGCAGTCAAGTGCTTTGTAGGCCAACAGCCCAGTGAATTGGGTGGGGCAAACTAAGTACCATATTAACAACAGCCAATGAGCAATCAGCTGAAGTAGGTACCTTCACGGAGGGGCCACACAACTGTATCCTCAACATAATGCGTAGTTGAAAGACGGTTCAGCAAGTCGGACTTTTTTTATCCTTTTCTCATCGCATTTTTATCCTTAATCGTCAATATTTAGCACACGTTGTCCTGATCATGTTTCTATCCAAATATTGTGCTTGCATGCTTTGAAACGGGGAAAAAATGTTTTGTCGAACTTATTTATTTATTATTTTTTTTTCTTACTTAAAAATGTAAGGAACAAATAAGTCTTCTTATGTCTCATAACGGAATCNATTTTGTAATTAAACCGTAAAATTCATCACCTTATTGTTTATTTTTCATTCTGAAGAATAAAATTTTGAATCCAATTTTCGATAGAAACTAGAACTCAATTCCCCATTCATTTTCTCTCCCACTTAGAATTTCGGAACTAGAATTGAAAATAAGATATTTTATTGCTACTTATTTTTATATTTTTTATGTCTTGCTTAATTTAATTTAATTTCTTTTATTTCAGTCAATTTTATAATAATTTAACTTTACTTTCGTGAGATCGAAATCAATTGAAACATGATATATCATTATGAAAATCTTATTTATATTTATCAACTTGAAATTCACTAAAATTTATATAAAAAAAAAAAATCAATTAAATAAAATGGAAAAAATACATAACTTCCAACATTTAAAGATACACTTTCAAACTTGACAAACTTGTGGAATATTTTTCAAATATCAGGTCGTAATAATAAAAATATGTTAAATTCATAATAATATATAATTTATAGTCACAATTACGTACGAGTCACAAATCACATACGTCATTACTAGAAAGATATAAAATGTGTGTATGAAAATTTAGTAACATAGTATACATTTTTATACGTCACAACTTATTTATCGATCACAAGTTATCGAATTAATTTCTTGATCACAATTATTAAATTAATTGATCACAGCTATTGCATCGCCACCAGCACTGTCATTATGGTCAAACCATCGTCCTATGACCAAATTAGACGTTGATGACATTCACCATAGGTTTTTTTAGACATTTTAAAATCAATGACAGTGATCTCATTACCTGAATCAAATTGGAGATGGCAAATTTGGAGACTTTGATATGAGTGTACAAGGGTTTGCACACAAAATCGAGGTAGCTACCATGGAATTAGGAAATGAGTTGTTCGTGTCTAGGTATTGAGTGATGAATTGAGGATGGTGGCACCAACTCCATGTATGAAGGTGCCCTGACGTGTGCTATGCTTGTAAGGAATGAAATATAGTAGAGGAATTAAATTAGTATGTCAGAAAAATGTTTTCTCACATGATTGATATACACTTACATGTAC
Organism: Olea europaea var. sylvestris; assembly: GCF_002742605.1. Lineage (NCBI taxonomy): Eukaryota > Viridiplantae > Streptophyta > Magnoliopsida > Lamiales > Oleaceae > Olea > Olea europaea. Next base: position 1,423,479 of record NC_036245.1, on the reverse strand, counting down.
GTGGAATCCGCATTAAATAAAAAATGACAAAAAATTCTTCCCCTCCACAATGTGAGTGTTCTGTCAAAGAAGGGGTCATACCCTCTTGGCAAAACTCTCCTCGACTACATATCTTTGTTCTCTCAAATAGAAAGTTGGGAGACATGGTAGGTTATGGAGATTAAGGTGAGGGGAATAGGGGTCCATGATTAAGTATTATCAATTCCTGATTTTAGATAAAATATTATCAATACCTGATTTTTGAATTTAAAATTTTTAAGGTAAGGGACGAGGCAATTTTCCCTAAATAAAATTCTTTAAAAATCCAAGTGTTAATTGAAAGACCCACTTACACAGGAGTTTTTAATTCTAGTTGAGTATACCTTTGGATGAAGAGAGAGAAGTTTGAGAGCTCCAAATTCCAAAAAAAATGTCATCTTGGTTTCCCTCAATTTTCAATGATAATCGTTCGCCCCAACCCTCTTCCCCCACAACTCCCTCTGCCGGCGTTAAGGAAGACCTTTCCACCCTATTCAGCGGCGTCGCTGCCTTTCTTGCGCCGCCGCCGCCGCCGCCCAAAGCGGATATGATTTCGGGAATAAAGAACGACTTGGCGGAAATTCAGGGTACCTTTAAATCGGGACTCTCTTTACTCTCCTCAAAATTCACTTCCAATTTATTGCAGTTTCCGATGGAAACGAAGGATAGTAATGATGATGATGATGATGATTTGGAGGAGGATGGTGCAGTGGGAATCACTGAGGAAGTTGTGGATTTTGTTAGAAAAATTTCATCAAGGCCTGCTCTTTGGATTGATTTTCCTATCTCTCTTCCCGAAGGTAATTAATCCAACTTCAGTCTTAATTTTTCAGTGCAGTAAACTTTGTTGATTCTCTTAGATGATATTCACTTTTACACACACTATTATCAGTAAGTATTTTAGTTATTTGATTGAGTGATGATTAAAGTGTTATTGTACTTTGGATTATCGGAATTACCTTTTGATTGTTTCAGAACTATTATCGTGATAAAGAGAATGCTAATGTGATGAATGTGTGCATAAAGTTGTTTCTCGAGCCATCAGTATAAATACTATTTGTGGGTATTATTTTGGACAAATATTTGGCAAAATACTTGCCTACAGTAGATGGCAGAGCTATCTAGTAAATGCTGGATTTTGTCGTTGAAAAGTGGGGAAATATATTAGATTAAAAGGGTCTGAATATGGGTAGACTTAGGGTCTTGAGGATGTTGTGGGAGAAGGTCTTAAGGGGTTGTTAAGGGACTAATATAGTAGACGAGAATGGTAGTTCTTTTGAAATCGGGCTATTAGAATGATTTTGTTGTTGTAGAGTTTTGGGCTATACAATTTGCCTAAGCATGTTGAAATTTCAATATCCAATCCAAGAGTCTGTCCACCAACAGCATTAGATATGCTCTACGCCACATAAAGAAACTGATAGTGTATTAGACACAAAAGAGACCGAACCCAAAACCTTCTACACCAAAAAAGAGACAAATCCAAAAACAAGATATTTAGGGGCTGTTAAGGGTCTAATGAATAGTAGCTGAGAAAGTAGTACTTGGGAAATTGGACTATCAGGATTATTCTGTTGCTGTTAAGGTTTGGGCTATACAAATTGCCTAAACATGATAAAATTTCAATATCCGTAGCTGAGAAAGTAGTACTTGGGAAATTGGGCTATCAGGATGATTCCTTTGCTGTTAAGGTTTGGGCTATACAAATTGTCTAGACACAATAAAATTTCAATATCCCAGAGTCTGTCTACAAAAAGCATTAGATATGCTTTACACCACATATCTATCTATGGAGTCGATTGAAATCTGAAAGAACCTTATAAATAGCCCTCCCTTTCTCCCAATCAAACAATTGTCTGTAAATGGAGGAGTGTTATTGTGTTTTGTGAAAGAAAATCATGTTTTAATAGAATTCTTTTGATATTTTTGCTTAAATGGCCCAATGAATGGATTGGAGAACATATTATAGCATTCCATTACCTGTTGATGTCCCTGTAGGATTCCAACGAGTTAGGTTACTAACTGTAGCAGGCAGAGTGATAAATTATGCAATTAAATTGAAGTTGAGTGACCTAATTTAGAATTTGATGAAAGTTGAGCTATCAAAAGTGAAATGTACCCAATTAAAAATCGACAAATGTAGTAAAAAATGGTATGTGATATCATATATCGAGCCAGGTTCCATTTTGATATTGGTGAAGGAAATAATGTGTCTCATAAGATCTATTTACCTTGCAGTTCTCTTTAAATTAATGGTGATCTTGCATACACAAGCCAAATAGTACAGAACAAGCTACATATGAAATCACAGATATTTCGTGGGTAAAACTGGACCTGTAATCAGTGGGAAAATGAGAAGGTACACTGGAGAAGTTGTAGTGAAAGCAGATGACAACCGTCTTGAAACTCATCCTTTTACTGTACCAGTTTAAATAAACTTGAATGCACTTGCAATGAATGAAAGTAATCTTAATTCCCTTGTTCATGTAACTGCAATTTTTAGAAGGCTGAACATCTGCAAAATCTTAATGACATTTTTTGTGATATTGTAGCTTGTGCGTTAAACTAGAATGGGTCTTTGCAAATAGTTCAGCTGTATTAGTATGAAGTATTGTTACCCTGTAATTCTTAGTAATCTATTTATCATCAGATGATAGATATTTATTTGTGCGTGAATTGGTGCTGAGCCTTAAAATATGTTGTTGTAGATGTTGATATGTCTGACTACCAGAGAGAACATGCTGCAGAAATTGAGCATTTGGTACCAAATCTCGTGAATCTAAGGCAGAAAATTAGCGGTCAAATAAGCCACGGGAAATTTTGGATGATCTATTTTATTTTATTGTTCCCCAGGTTGAATGAAGAGGATTTAAAGCTTTTGTCAACTCCAGAGGCAAGATTCCGTCCCTCATAAACGTTATTTTTATCTGTCTTCCCTTGCATGTTGAAACTTTTAGAACCTGCAAATGCAATGGAGCAAAGATTTGCTGGTTTAATATTAATAATACAAGCTCCACACCTTATCACTAATTAAGTTCTCACAAGAAACAAAGTGTCTGATATAAGCTAAGTAGATAGTTCTATATTTGCTTGGAAATTTTTATCAGCTGGTGGTAATTCCTCTTAAGACGCTTTGTTTGAAATACTTCTCTTTACGAATTGTCCAGTACTCATTGTTTTTTGGTTTTATACCTCCACTGTTATAAGCGGAAAAACTTCTTTTTTCCTGGCCAGAGCAATAGAGTCATGAAATATTTTGATTTATCTATAAAATCAAATGGGTTTACCTAGACCAATACATGATTTTCTTTTAGTCTTTCTGGGATCAGGTCTTATATTAGGAAGTCTAGGAGTAGTATTACTTCACAATCCAATTTATTTGGCCTGCTTTTCATTCAAACTTCTGTTTGTATTTTCCTTAGACGTGCAACAAGAAAGGTAGGTGCTGGCTCTGTGCAGATATTGAGTAACCAATGATTAGCTAGACTATTTGCCTTCAAACTCATCAACAATATATGGATCTTAAAGTGATAAAAACTTGGAACTCCTCAACATTATGTTCAACTTGATATACGAAGGCTTTGAAGTTTTTCCAACTTAGAAGTAACATAATTTTTTTTTTGCAGTGTCTATAGTTGAATGTCGTCGTACTTTCTCCCAACATAGTTTACTGAAATTTCCAACTTTATAACTATCCCATGTCTAGAGGGAAGTTGATTATATCATTAAATAATCTCTGTGCTGAAGGTTTAGTGAATCTATGGGGAAATGAATGGGGGCTACTTCTGATTCCACTGTCATAAGTATAAAATCAGCCAATACCCCTCCTTTGCATCGGGTTTGCTCCTCTCTCACTGCACCTAAAGAGTGACAATATGATCTCCAAGCTGGGAATTAGAGGCTGCTTAAAAGTTAAATGCCCTTTTCCTTTTCTTTCATTTATTTTTATATTACATTGGCATTAGGAGAAGAGGGGTTTATCTCTTTCTATTTTTTTTTTTTTTTTTTTTTTTTTTTGGGGGGGGGGGGGGGGGTATGTTTTTTTTTTTTTTTTTTTGGGGTGGGGTGTGGGGCTATGTACTAAGAAGTGTGAGTTAAATAAGAGTACTTTTATGACTTGGATATCATTCTTCAATCTAAAATTATACTTCTGTAAGGAAGCCTTACTTTTTGAAGGTTATGTAGTGAAAAATTCTTTGACCGTTACAGAAATATTGCTCTAATGGTTTTAACCTATTGACTTTCATCTTTTTGTTTGTATATTAATCAGTATATATGGAAAGTATATGGTCGGAAGGCTGCACAATCCAGTATTGTGTTATTTTGGGAACAAATGAGTTAAGACTTCCTGTGGTGTTACTAGTTATCTTAAAATGCCACCATGCACATTTTTTTGTCACTTTTGTTAAATAAACTGATTGTTGTTTTCTTGGTTTATTTCCTTTTACCTTCCACTAGGCAGTTAACCAATAATTCATTTCTTTTAAAAGGACAAAATGAGAAGCGCTAGATTTATTTGACAATTGACCAGTCTTGTTTTTGTAGATAAATAGTGACCCCATTCAATTAGTTTCTTTATTTCCAGTCTCAGTGGGGTAAATTGATTAAGTATTTGTAAAATGAGGAGTCACTTCTCTTTTTTCAGTTGAAGTTTGGTTTTGCAGGGTGTTGAAATGAGTGAGAAACTTTTTCAGAAGTTGCAAAATAAAAGCAATGCATGTGAAGATACAATCGAGAATTCAAAGACCATTGGTTCTTCCGAGGAGGATGGTGTCAACAAAGGAGAGGAAAGCACATCCCAGTATAACATGTCGAACGAGACTCTAAATGCGACAAAAGAAACAAAAGTTGCTAGCGATATGGATTCAGATCATAGGTCTCCAAAGAAATCTGATAACGAGGATGGATTTTCGTTGAGTGATTTGGAGGAGGATGACAATGATCTATCAGGATTTAAAAAGACACAGTTCAAGAAAGTTCTATCAGCAAGTGATGGCAAAGAATGGGTTGAACTGAATGAAAATTCCAGAGATCAAGATGATCGACGAGAGGTAAGCATCAGAGATAAAGGGTCGGAATCTGAAGAATCAAGTGATTGGTTCACTGTCGACAAATTTGATATAGACAATTCGACAGTAGTTTGAACCTTTGAAATCTGTAAATTCTTTTTCTATTTTTTCTTCTATTTTCCTTGTGAGTATACTGTGATCTGATTTTTTTCTGTTTGATTTTACCATTTTGCACATATGACTGCAACATTTTCTTAAAAGTTTAATTTAATGGGGGTGAAATACTGTCATATTTGTTACAATACAATGTTTGATCTCAAAATCATAAACCAAACATGTATTACAAGCAGATGATATCATTTTTAGTTTGATAATTGATCGCAGGAATTTGTGCAAGTGACATTCAGCTTAATTATGATTGCATATTATCCAAATTATTTTTGTAACGAAGACGTACTCAGCTATACCAATATTGAGGGACGGAATCTGGAGGATCGAATGGAATATAAATCACAAGGGTTTCTTGACATCAAAGTCAAAGTAATGGACTAATATCACAAGTGTTTCCTTGAAGAAGCATCCACGAATTTGATAATATCAAGAGACGAGGGTGAAAAGAAGCCATTGGGCACATATTGTATCTCTTATATAAACAATTTACACACAAGAAAAAGGATAAATTGAAGAAACACATATTTCAAGCGGACATTTGAAACTTTACACAAACATGTTTTACGCTAACATAAAAAAGTCTTTCTTTAATCATTTCTTCTACATTGTTTAGATTCTTGTTGAAGCATTCTATATGTATAGAAAATTGATTTACAGAAGTGCTATAGAATAGACACAATAGGAGGGTGGGTGGCTCTTATGGACAATATTTTAATCACATGAAGCCCACCCTCATGTAAGTGTCTGTAGCAATTTTGTGAAGCCCTTTTCTGTACAAATGGTTAAACCATCTTGTTTGCTTTTCATTATAATCTCTATAATTTAGAGATCAAAGTCAAATTTTAATTTTTAAATATACATTTCATAAGACTTACAACTTTACTGTTCATTTTTATCGCATTATAATTTTAACTACTTAAAAATGAAACTACTTTATACCCTCTTTTCTTGCTTTTCCGAAGAAGTTATTTCTTTGGCTAAATAGCACTTCTCTCCCCCCTCAAATTTGACCATTTCCGCAAGTAACCTGTCCAAAATTGTTGGAAAAACATTTAGCCCCTTAAAAGCTTATTATTATACATGATTGGTAAGTCCGATATGCATAAGAGAGTTCCATACTAACAATTCGTCCAATAATATCAAGGCCCGTTTCGCATAGACGCAAGTGAGGCCCTATGCCTCAAGCCTAACATTAGAGGGGGTCTCTGATTTTAGTCTCTTTTATTCTTCTTCATTTTTTTTAAATTTTTTTAAATTTTTTATAAATTAGGTCCACTATGATTTTTTTTTAAATTAAAAATTTGATAAATTAGACACATTTCATTTATAAATAAGGTCCAATAATTTTTTTCATTATCAGAATTTCATTTCTAAATTATGTTCATTTCAAATGCAACAGAAAGGGACAAGCGGCTTAGGATTTTTCAAACTCATGTTACAGTGATTTCTTAATTCTATCCAATTTGTTCATCACATAAGTAATATTCGACTTATTTATTTAAAATAAGAGTAAAGTCAGGTCCTTAGCGACATATGAACTTTGAAATTTTGAGTTATTGCTTGGCATGATAATCTGGTATAGGTGGTTGTGTCTAGTTAATATTATGAGTAAATTTCTTCAAATCGAAAAATGTTAATGGTGTTATCGACCTCTTACAAGGAATTTTTCATTTCTCGAAAATTATAGAGAAATTGAATTTGCTATTGTTATGATAAAATATAAAAAAAATGGCGAGTAAAATGGAAATTGAAGTTATATTTCGAGAAAATGTATAATTGGGAGAAAGAAGCAATGTGACAAAAGTAGTAGTGACAAGGTAATTCAATCAGTTGAAAATCTTTTAGAGTTGATATTTCCTTTTTATAAGTAATTAAGGTCTATTTTCTCTAAGATTTGATTTGAACAATTTAAATAATATGAAAAGATGTTTGAATTTTTGTTAAATTTGAAAAGGTCAAGGCATACAACTTTTTTTTTTTTTCAATTTGTTGAAACTTTGTATGAATCTTGAGAAGTATTTGCAACATAATGGACATTTGGATATTAATGGATATGATTTATGTTCTAATTTACATTGACTTGGGGTGCTATATATCAAGTGAAGCAACAAGAGCAACTAAAGTGATTCAATATTTTGAAGACATCCCAAATGCTTATAATACTTAAAAATTTTGTTAACCATTATTTATGTCCAATCAACTATATCACAAGAAAAACTAAATGGATTAACTATGTTATCAATTGAGAAAGAAATGGTTAAACATGTAGATTATTCAAATTTGATTAATATTTTTGTCTCTAAATTGCAAGACGAATAGTATTTAACTGACCATTTGAAATATTATCAACTTTGTTATTTGATTATAATATAAATCTTCGGTATAATATATTTTATTTGTTGATTTATTATTAAGTTTTAAATTAACAAGTTAATCATTGATTCCATAATACATTTATAGATTTTGCATGCATACTACAATTTTGGAACCTAATTCATGAAATTTGCCTCAGGCCCAAGTTTATGTTGAAGTTTTCTCACATCCATTGTGGATGAAGTTGGTATTCAGTTTATAAATGTGAGGGACAGCCTCATATTTTGAGCTAGCTTTTGGGGTGAAAGAGGCCCAATACCACCCAATATTGGTATCAGAGCCAAGTTTATCAACAAGTCTATGGCCCACTAGTTATATAGATAGGGTTTGTGTGAGAGGGAGATGGGTTTAGTCTCCTGTAGGGCCCGATGTGTGGGAGGAGACGTATTTGGTTTCCTACAAAGTTCGATATGTGAGGAGGAGATTGTTGAAGTTATCCCACATCTGTTGTGGATGGGGTTGATGTTCAATTTATAAGTATAAGAAAAAGTCTCACCTCTTTAGTTAGCCTTGGGGGATGAGAGAGGCACAATATCACCCAACAGTTTGATTGCTATACACAGGGAACGAATAACAGATTTACTTAGTTCTAAACTAGTGTTCAATTGCTTCATTAGATTTGCAAATTTAATGCAACTCACCTCCTTCATGACCTTGAGTCCTTTTTCTGTATATCCCTTCTTCCAACATAGAGAAGTCGCCTAAATCAATTGCATTATCAACTTCATATATTAGGATAACCTCTTCAGATTCCAAAAATGAAAAACATCGGATGGTTTATTTGAAAATAATAAGATATGCCTAGTAGTAAAATCATCGTACTTCTATCAGCCAAGAATTTCACGTTTTCAATAGCAATGATTGGCCAAGCTTAAGTAGAACATGTTCAGAAGCTGCTGCACAAGATAGTAGGTTGCTAGATATACTAATCAAATTATTCAAGATTTCTTATAATTCGGTGCAAATGATAAAGATTGAATTCAGAATACACTACGACATGATCAACATTAGACGGCCACATATTATCAAAATCCCAAAGAAATAATACAAATCCTTTTCATTAATCTAACCTAAAGTTGGCACCATAAGTGTCAGCCTAAGGCTACGATACTAAAAAGAGATCGAGAAAATAACTAAAAGTTAAATACAATACTCACAAGCCCAAAGTCAAATCGACATAGTTACATGAAATTTACTAAGTTGGTAACTTGCAAGTTTGAAAGGAGAAAAACTTTTTCAGTTCGTTTATACAACAACCGAGAATGACTATCACATTTCAATTAGAGGTGGAATATTTGTTCGGTACATAAAGTTACGCTTATGACCATTTTTTAAAAATTTGGGGTTCCATCTTAAAAATCAACCTTATTAAGAAGAGTAGCATATCCTTTATAAGTCGGTCTATATTTTTATTTTTATTTGATGTGAGATTTTATCCCTTTACATATCCCATAAGATGGTGGTTGAAATCATGTGCTCATTTTTTGAGTTTTAATAGGATTGAATTGTTCGTTAAAGTTTAATGAGCTTTGATACCGTGTAAAGATTTGAAGTTCGTTTTAAAGGGTCAATCTTATTAAGAGAAGTAGTCAAATCCTTTATAAGTTTGTCTATGTTTTCATTTTTATTTGACGTTGGATTTTATCCCTTAATATAATTTAAAATAGCAATGTTAATCTTTGAGTGGCTTAAGGCTAACATATTATCTCACTTAAAAGACCAATGACATGCCATCAGGACCCTCCTCTACTCCTGAGAATTGATATAACGATTTCAGAGGAGCTATCCGCTTTGTAGTACCTACATTCATAAAGTGGTCCTTCAACTGAGGCGACCTAGAACGAGGATGGTGTTGAGTTGGAGAATTTATAGTGTCGTGTTCCTCATAATTGAGTGGGAATTTTCTCTGTGGTGTACCTTGTTTTGGAAGGGTACGACTTAACAATTTTGGCTACAACACTTAGGCACCGCTTAGGTTCCAAAAAGTTATTAAAGCTCATTAAAGCTCGTAGTGTGATCAAAGCTAGTGATCTTTGTATAGGTCATTTCAAGCGGCATTAGAGTTGTTCCTGGAATACTTTGGACGCGAGAAGCCTATAAATGTATAATGGGGACCACAGAGGCTATCACCTCTAAAACCATAGTAACAAGGATATATATATATATCAATATATATATATATATATATATATGTTTAACTAAACCTAAATATCCTCACTTCAGTACATGCACTTTGGAATTTGAAATGGTTTTATAATTTAATATATATACATTAAACATAAATCATTCATTTAATTTAGATAATGAATAATTAATAAATTTTGTTTTGAATTTGACGACCAACCGTCAGAGTGATGAGACGTGGCTGATGAAAATAAATATTATATTAACTAATAAGTTGAATATTCAAACTTGACTTTTGACGTTTCAGCAATAGATAAGAATACAAGTGATTACCTTTATATATCATATGAAAGAAAAAATATATATATATATATATATATTTTTAAGAGTATCTTCAATAGACTCTTTATTCATAAAAAAAAATCTTATGCATAATTGATAAGTGCATTTTGTGCACTTATATAGACCACTAAATTAGGATATTTTGTATTACCTTTGACATCTTACAGTATGATCTCGTGTATTTATTGTTTGTCATTCTAAAATTCAGTAATTGAATTGAAACTGAAAGATAGGCACAAAAAGGGGCTAAAATGGATGGAATTCAAAATATAGGGACCAAAGTGTAAATATTCAATAGTTGATTCGAACCATAAAATGAAGACTGAAGATCAAATAAAATTAACTGGATGTAATTAGAAGTCAAATAAGTGAAATATAGTCAAAGTATTTTCATAAATCAATTTTCAACTACACAAGTTATGTTTGATATTTTTAACCTCGGATTGAGATCCATTTTTAGCATAATAAATATTTGAATTGGAAAAGTAATAGTACTAAAAGAATTATAGCAATTTGAGTTACTTTTCAATGTACTTTGAATCACCTAACTCAAATATCGGGAGAGAAAAGTATAACAAAAATACTGACAGCTGTTCAGAAACAAAATCGTGTGCGCAAGGATTTGTAACATGTGCAAGCGAGCCACCCTTTTACACAACCCAAGGCCAAAATTGATATTCCATAAGGATGTCAATGAGCCGAGTTAAGTCGGCTCGTGAGTTGAAAATTGAGGCTGGGGCTCGACTGAAGCTTTTTTGAGACGGGCTGTTTTTGACCCAAGCTGAGCAAAGCTCGGTCAAAAAATTGAGGCTCGACCCGAACTGAGCCTACTCAATTTTTTTCCTTCTCCCTTGTGAAGACCAGTTGCCATCTACCTTTAAAAGGCAACTGACTCGTTGCCTAAGATAGCTCCTTTTTTTTAGTTGACTCGAGCTCAACCTGATACCCTAAGATGGGGCTCGGCCTGAGCCTAGGCTTGGTGAAATAGAGCCTCGAGTTGGGCTTCCTCGAGCTTTTTGTGGGTCAAGCTACGGGCGATTTGAGCCCACGGGCCAATTTTCCATCCCTATATTCCGTATGTGAGCAACTCCAATGCATGGGCATAATCCCACCATACATGATTTAAATACAACTCTTTTGGAAACCAATTGCGGAGCAATTTTTGATCTAATTTTACCATCTATGGGTAGAAGACAAGGGGACACATTGGGAGATCTCTCTCTTACCTCTTAAATCACTTTGATAACATAAAATCATTTAAGAATGAGAGGCAAATTCATAATAAGTTAGAAAGGACAGCAAATCTATCAAGGGTTTGAATCAAGAACCATCAAGAACTTGGAAAATTAAACCTTTGAATTGAAGATCAAGAACAAGAATTAGATTTCATATCTCTTTCCTATATCTATAAACATCTGGTGATACTTTTCCATTCTTGTTCTTTTTATCGTTGAAATCATGTTAAGCTAAATTTCATTTGTCTTGTATAAAGATGAACCTTGTTATTTGATTATTTTTGATTCAAAAATCAATTAGTTTAGTTAATTTATATACTTGATTGATCTTATATAATTTTCGAATTATTTAATTACCTAGTCACCAATTAGATAATTAGTTGCTTGTTATAGTGATGACAGGCTTACAATAAATTAAAACATTATAATTTCAACATACATGCAATAGGTGTTAAGAATAACATCTATGACGTGTGCTATCTTATAGATAATCGTGTAATTAAATGCGTTATTTTACATATAAGTTCGGACTAGGAATAAGATTAGGTCATACTTAGCATATGTTTAACTTATCTCGGGAGATAGAGTTAAATAAAAATGAATTATCGATTGTAATGTATACACAAATCACATTAAATTGCATAAGTCGAGAACTGAAAATATGATATTAATAGGTGGACTCAAAATTCAAATACATTCATCTCATGTTTTAATTAGAAATAATATTAGTTAATTAGTAGATTAATTTGGATATAAAACATAATCCTCTTTTGTTTAACAACATTTAAATTTGATAACGGATTGATTTAATGCAATTTAAGGCTTATTTCTCATGGACAATACTCTCAATTCATCGCATTATTACTTGTCAACGATCTCGTATACTTATAAATTTTGCACGAACAATAATAGAGAGCATCTTTAAATTTAAAGAGTAAAACCTTTTATCCGCTCCAACAACACTTTCTATTTTGTCTCTTTATTTTAATTTCTCAAGAAATATTTAGGGATTTCTTTTCATATTTTTTTAATGTTTTTTACATGTCAATGGCATTCAATTTTAATATGATTTGAATAATTTAAAAAGTAAAATATTTAAATCTATAAGAATAGAGAGTAAGTTTGACTCTCTAAATTTGGAGAGTCAAACTCATTCTTTATTTTAAAAGATTAAAATAGAGAGTCTCTTGATCTTATCTTCAAATACTAACTCTCTAAAGTAAATAGCATTTTACATTTAAGGAGTCCTTTGAAGATATTCTAATTCTCTCAACCCAAATCCTAAACTTGCTTAATTTAGCAATTAGGGAAGGTAAAAGAGTAGGATGGCACGTAACTCTTCCTTCCCAAACTCGAACCTGCTTAGCTACCTAATCTCTCAAACCTCAATGAATACCCCATAGGAGTACAAGGTTTTAATCGTATCTCCAAAACCATACAAATTTATCTTATCTGGCAGCTGAATATTGCTTACTCAAAAAATATTGCAACATGTATTTGTATCAACGACTTTATAAAAAAGAAAATCAAAACGAAAGAGGGGGTCGATGGAATTTTTCTTCACTATTGTAGCCGATTTTGGCAGAAGGAGGCGGCGGCGTTTCTTCTTGTTTTTCAGACAAAATCATACATTAAAATGGTTAGGGTAGAAACACATATGTATAAGGTTAGGTTAAGCTTTAGTTAGACCAATAATAAGATTAAATGGGCAAAGATTCAAAACCATCCAAGAGGTAATATATATGGGTAGGATGGAACCTTTAAACTTCGTTGCTGGTAATTAATTCATCACTGGCCAAGGCCTATGAAGTTATATTCCGACTTTTAATATCATTGCTGAAAATTTATTGAGTATCAAAACCCAACAAATCTTCCCCTTGATGTCCAATAAATCTGCAAACAATTAATAAAAACACAAGTTAGTACTTGCATAATTGAGGTAACCAATAAAATTAGAATTACGGATCTTACCTAGTGTTTCAGACCCGAATTAAATATCATATCTGCTCCACGTACTTATTAGGACTAAGGTCACAAAAAAATATCCAAGTAGAAACAAATAATCACAATAAACAATCAAGAATAAATAATCATGTGATGAATATATTATATAGGATAACACACAGATCTTTTAAAAAATTCACGTTCATACAGAATAAAAATTAACACCTAGTTAATCAATAAACGGCCAACACATGCAACAAATGCATAAATGACGCAATGAAAGAATCTCACGACACTTGTCCTATCCGATTCCGTATTGCTCACACCTCGAGAACACATATCTTCTTCCATCACCCTCCATGCTCACTAAACTGATCACTCAACTTATGTCTAACTGACAAATCATTACAAATCCTAAGTTCTTGGAATAATTCTCTATCACTACATCACTTCTCCTAACCTAAGTGGATAATGTGTCTCCACCTGATAAAAGTGCATCTCTCACACTTTATCTTTTCAAGGTCTTCACGGTTAAAGGATTTCAACATTTAATCACCTCTCTACTCGTGATATGAATATCATACTCCATATTCCCGGTACAAACCACCAATGTATTCCTAGATCTATACTCCACCTCACCAATAAACACACAACACACTTACTGCTAATACATCACAACTCACTATGCGCTTGCAAATAATTACACCAAGTAATAAGATCACTTCAATTCATATATTTATGTACACAAACAAATTGAAAGTTTAACATATTAATGCAACAGAATCAAGCAACCTCACACATGCCGAAATGATTACACATGGATGCACGTGCATTAATTAGGTTTACCCTCGATAAACCTCCTAGGGTCATCACTCAACCCCATAGACACACACCCCACCTTTAATCTCACTCTTTTGTTTATCCTTCTTCTTAGAACAGTCTTGAATAAAGTGTACAGACTTACCATACTTGTAATACCTTCTACCATTCGACTTGTCATATCCCTTACCCTTCTGCTTACCATCCTCATCACTCGAGTCACTACTCAAATCACTAATGTCTTGAGCCCTACACAAATTCATTTACTTAAACTTTATTGTATTCTTAGCCTCTCTATATGATTCAAGCATTGAATTAAGCAAAATAATTACCTTATATGTTTCTAACACATTTTTATCACAGTTAACAACTTCTTGAACAAGTTTGTTGAAAACATCCAAATTATTATCAAGATCCTTCGAAGAATCCATTTTAAAATTGAAAAATCTTTCAAACAAGTACAACTTATTAGGAGTAGATTTAAGCAAATATAAGTTCTCCAACTCTTGCCAAAGTTCTTTCTTAGAATCAAGTTTTTCAACATTTCTCAAAACATTGTCAGATAAGTGTAAACTAATTAAAATGTATGCAAGTTCATCACTTTTTATTTTTTGTACTTCTGACAAATTTGCAGGAAATTTGCCATATGGTTTTTGAAACCTTTTGTTGTACTGAAATTCACTTCATTTTTTGTTGCCAAATTGAAAAATCTAATTTTCCATTGAAAATTTCAACTTCAAAATGTGAAGATATTTTGAAAAAATAGAACAATCAAAGTGCACAACTAGGTCGCACAAAGTAATCCTAAGGCAGCAGTGTACACCGTCCTAAATTCCCAAAGTTTGATAATATTTGCGATCTTAGATAAAGGGAATGTTCAAACTTGTCAAACCTAGATGTTCTAACAGAATGATTAATCTAATACAAAAGTTTGTTAATAAAATTCAAATTCTCACGAAATGCAGTTTCAACTAAATGACAATTAGAGCACAAAATCAATTACCAACTTACAATCAAATTAAACACTTCAAATATGGTAAATAATTCTAAATTTCTAGCACAAGCAATGATCACCTTTTACGGTAACCTAATCCTAATGTCACTCTACACGATGACACGATAATGTTGAAATGTAAATTGAGATAATTCAATATACCAAAGCCGACCAATCTGAGTTTGTAAATATAGAGATATGTGAATTTACCAAACTTTAGGGCCATTGCTCTTCGCCTTAAAGTCACCAACAATTACAACAACCAATTAACGCAAAAAAAAAAACCCAAAAGTGAAAAGGGCAAAATTGTCCAGAACCACAATTTTTCCCAAAACAAAGACCAAACACCAGCACAGGGTCCAACATGCCTATTAGGACAACCTGTCTTTAGATGCCGCCGCTTGAATCTTTTCTAAGTGCCTTTGTCGAAACTCTACGCTCCACCATCACTAGCGACCGTCACGATTTTTGGGCAGTTTTCTGAACAGATTTGCAATCTATTTTCTTCTTCGTTTCAACCCATTTTATCTACTGTTTTGATTAATTTTTCATGTCAAATTCACCATCTTGAAGCTCTGATACCAATTATCATGAAAGGTCACTCTAAGGATCATTAAATCGATGTTTTACAAGCTCAGTTTTACACTATCTTTCTCTACCAAACAATCAATTCAAATGGCTCTAACCCACAACCAATATATTCACCTCAGTTCCTTCTCAATCTCACCCACAAAAGAAAAGATAGCAGTGATGATTAGCAAGCCACAAAGGCACGAGAAAAATAATGGAAGAAACACGATGTGGAGGCCAAAATGAAAGAGGAAGTCGCCAGAATTTTTATTTACTATTGCAACCGGTTTTGGTAGAAGGAGGCAGCTACGTTTCTTCTTGTTTTTCACACAAAATCATAGACTAAAATGGATAGGGTAGAAACACATATATATGGGGTTAGGTTAGGCTTTAATTGGACCAATAATAAGGTTAAATGGGTCAAGATTCAAAGTCATTCAAGAGGTAATATATATGGGCTAAATCAAACCTTTGGACTTGATTGTTGGTAATTAATTCACCATTGGCCGAGGCTAGTAAAGTTATATTCCGACATTTAACATCATTATCTGGGATTTATTAGGTATCAAAATCCAACAAATTCTTGATTTGTTCAAATTTTATTTTATTTTAATTAGAAGTTCTTGCTAAACTTAGGAATTTGCATCACGAAAAATGTCATTAGATCGTTTTAACTAGATGCTCAATCTTCTAAGACTATATGTCATGAGATTGAATATTTTGTAACTAATAGTAAAATAACTGGGACATTGAGCTACTATAAACCCTAACTCATTCACTTCGACACAACAATCACCACATTGTCAAATAGGGAGTCAAAGAAATAAATATAGAGTTGATCGTGTGAATCTTTTTTCGACACTCCATTTGACACTGCTACACCTAGTGGAACATCGAAAAATCCTAAATCCTCAGCAACACAAACTAGCCTTAATAAGGGATAACTGCCTAGCCGCTTCACTTTGCAAGCAAAAAACACAGGATTTTGCACGCATTTCTCAGGCACTTGTGATCTAATATTGGTGGAAAAGTGAAATAGAAAATTGTCTCCATATAGGTGAGCAATTTATCTTGGCCTGGACATTATAGAGGGTTTATGCATTTAGGGCTAACTGCTTGCATTTGCTAGTTATGAGATCCTACATCAGTAGCTTCAGGTCGTTACAATTGTTACATGTGATGATGGTGGTGGCAACAATGATGTTATAATAATGAATGTTATAAGTTGTGGCGAGGATTCGGATGGCAGTTGAAGTAGTCAACTAAATGTAACACACTTTGTTACAAAGTTGTGCTGGTGGAATAGGTGGTACGTACAACGGCTGCCGTGAAAACATTTGGCGAAGTGTGTAAATATAATATAATACATTGAGACACAATGTGTTATAAAATGTATTGTAAAAAAATTAAAATATAAAAAATAATCAGAATTAGTGTTTTGGGGAAGAAAAGGGTTCAAAAGTGTATTGGAATTAGTTTTGTTTTAGAGTTATTTTTTAAATGTTCACTTTTTAAATAGGATGTGTGCTTCGACTCTCCTAAACTAAAAGCATCTCTAATAGACTCTTATAATTCGTTTAATTTGTGTTTCAGTTTTTAATTTTTGAGTTTCAAGTTCATTTTCAGTTTTCTATTTTAAGTGTCCATTTTAAAATTATTAAAAACGTGTTTGGTTTGTCACTTTGATACAATATTTCAAAATAGAAAATTAGAAAACTCGTTTGGTTTGAAATTTTGAAATTGTTTTAAAAATATTTTAGTTCATCAAATTTGATTAATTAATAAAATAGAATAATTTATACTAATATATGTAATCAAGTAAAATATACATTTTAAAGTTGGTAAATCATAACATTTTTTTACCTACAAAAGTAAAATAAAAATAAATAATAAATTTAGTTCAAAATATAGAAAATAAAGATTAATGATGTGGATTGAGAATATTTTCACAATTCAATCCCTAAAAATACTCTTAAATTTGAAATTCAAATTCCACATCATATCCAAACAGTTAAACAATCGTAATTTCACATGTCAACACAGCGTAACAATATACATAAGTAACAAATATGTACGGGTAACAGAATGACATGCAACTTACTGATACAACATCCTTTTTGGGTGAAGTCTTCATTTACCTACTCGTGAATTAAAAAAAAAAAAAAAAATGTCCGTGTTCTATCGTGGAAATAAATAATTAATTCGGAAAAATATTGCTATTGATTGCTTGTCACACACTACATTTTTTCATTACGACTACCAAATATTGTTCATGTTTTACAATTTCAAAACAAGCAGGGAGCTCACAGTAATCTCAACTCACCTTGAGAAGGCATGTTAAATGGAGTCAACAACTTAGGCTATAAGTGAAGTCAATCTTGATTGTTGTGTCAACATGTTGCTTTTCGAAGTGCATTTTCTAGAAATGCTTTTCATTATTTCATTTGGTCATTCATGGTAATGAGCACTAAACAGTTAAACACTAATCCAATTTTTCTAGAAGAATGAAATCAGAAGCTTGTAGACTGCTAAAGCATTTTGTTTAGGTCAAGGGAATAAATTGAATGTTTATAATTCTTAATATTTTACATCTTTTTACTAGAAATCAATCTTGAGAATTGAATAATCAGAATTATGTGATCATTGAACAAGTCGAATTTTTGTATATCACTATTATTCCAATTCAAGTAACTTTCTTTATTCGCTTGTGGTGTAAGTAGGGTAAATTGATAAAATAGTTGTAAAAATGAGAAATTATTTCTACTTTATTCAATAGTGGTTTGTTTTTATAGGTGTTTAAATGAATGAAATACTTATTCAAAAATTGCAAAATTAGAGCAATGCACCTCACAAAACATTTGAGAATTCAAAGACTGATGATTCTTCAAAAGAGGATCGTGTCAAAGAAGGAGGAAAGCACGGCACATACTAACGTGTCCAACAAGACTTTAAATGCGACAAGACAACAAAAGTTGTTAGCGATGCGGATTATGATCATAAGTCTCCAAAGAAATCTAAAAACGAGGATGAATTTTCATTTAGTGATATGAAGGATGATAACAATGATCTATCAGGATTTAAATAATCAAAGATCAAGAAAGTACTATTGACAAGTGATGCCAAAGAATGGGTTTAATTGAATAAAAGTTTTGGAGCTTAGGATGATCAATAAAAGACATGCATAACATCTATCTGGAAAAATGGGTCGGAATCTAAAGAATCAAATGACTGGTTTACAATCGAAAAATCTAACATTGACATTTAAATTGCAATTTGACCCCTCAATATTTGTAAATTCTCTTTTTCTCTTTCATATTTTCTTTTTCCTTGGGAGTATATTCGTTCTGAAGATTTTTCTGTTTGGTTTTAGTATTACACATATGACTAACATTCTAAAAAAACTTAATTTAGTGGGGGAGTTACTTTCATATTTATCACAACATGAACTCTTAATGGATGTGTTGCATTTAATTTTTTTATTAAAGTCAAGGTAATAGTGAACTCTCACTATCCTATATGCAACTTACCGGATTTGCAATACTGTATATGCAACTTACCGTATATACAAAAGAAAGTAAAAAATAAATATATATAGAAATAAATATTAAACAATTTCTCTGAATTGATAGACCATTAATATATATAGAAATAAATATTAAACAAAAGAAATTAAAAAATAAATATTTATTAAATAAAAAAGACTGTCAAGTCAAGTTAGAGTGTATAAGTATTTTTATTAGTGTTGGAGATATCACCTAAAATCGAATTCATAATTGGGATTACTATGATTTCGTGGCCGGCATCTATAGTAAGACTATGGCTGTAGAGCCAGCCATAAGCGGCAACATAATGTGGCCGCACCACCAAAAGCATCATCAGACTTACATCACTAATTACAATAAGGCCCTTGGGCAACTCGATAACGCTGTGTTTAAGGAAGACGCAGACATTTCAACTTTAATTTAAATTAAACTAAAATTGTAAATCAAAGGGAAAAAAATATAACCGTGTTCATGTACATTCCGTATACGCACCTTAATTCTTTGTGAAATTTCTCTCCATTAATATCTATTTTTATTTTAAAATAAAATTCAAATTCCTCAATACCGTATATAGACCACCCTACTGTATATGCAACTTAATTCTTTATGAAAATTTATCTCAAAATTCAATTTCCTCCTTACCATATATACAACACACACTGTATATGAAACATACCATTTATGCGCACACCAAACCGTATCTGCATATTTCCCTACCGTACATGCACACCCCAATCGTATATGCATACCATTCCCTTCATGCGTATTCCTACCGTACATTTCTCACCGTATATGCACACAAACACATTATTTGCATAAGAATAGGATTTTTATGGTTTTAGTTGGTAAAAATTATTGTTTTTTTTTTTTTTAATTTGTTAAGAACAACTCATGTTCCATTTACATAAAAGATGATAAAATTTAAAATGAACTTTAAACAGGGCCGATAGCGAGACGGGAACCATATTTTTTGTCCCCATTTCAGGGCAACGACCCTCACCTCGTCCCTTTTACCCGATTAGGTGGGTAATCTCCATCCTGTTCGGAATGGGGCCCACAAATGACGGGTTTAATGAATTTTTTTGTCATCCCTAGAAAGTGGCCGTATTATGCCCTTCTTTAGATTATGGGCCTCTTGACCTATGTAAAATTCCTTCCTCTTGATACTATTGAATCGTGGACCTGTCTTTGTTGGGCTACGTTAATGCTCATTTTGTTTCGTCATTCTTGGGCTTGGTATTATTTGGGCTCATTATCTGTTTTGGTTCCGTTATATTTTGGTATAAAAACTTGATTGGAGTTTTAATGCAAGGTCACTTGTTGTCAAATGTGAACTTAGCTTTCCCATAATTATGCATGAAATGTGTAATAATTAATCTACAACGACCTTATTTTAATTAGAATTATTGATATGTTTGTTAAGTGATCAAATTATTTTCACGTTTTATAAATATATAATATTCTTGATAAAAACATAAGTCTCTGTTTGGTTGGAATTAAATCCAAATTTTAATCTAAATCGAAGTCAGCAATTAATTTTAACTACATATTTTATAGGATTCAAAACTCTTCAACCACACCTTTCATCAACTTAGGCCATGTTTGATTGACCATTATTTTCCATGGAAAATGGAATTCAAATTCCAAATTTTTTATTAAGACAAACATTTTTTCCAATTTTTCTCCCAAAGTGCAGGTTTTCCAATTTTTCCAATGATGCCTGCCTCTCTCTTTGTTAGTGGGACAATTTCACACATGTCACTTCATCTTATAATCCTCATTTGTTTTGCATTAACAAGCAATTTCAGAGTTTTTATCTTACTTTTGTCCATATATATATATATATATATATAGAAGTATTCTGACTTTTTTATAATGGTACAAGTTAAGTTAATTGAACCTTTCTTTTGGTTTTATTTTATGAATTAAATACTTTTACCCGCAAAAATTGAAATGAATGAATTTAAGGGCATGTCTGCGGGTCAAATAATCAACAAAACAATTTTATCGTGACTGCAATCAATAACCTAAATTTAGGTTAATTGGATCATTTGAAATTTTATATTACAGAATATAATCTCCATCTGGTGGGATTAAAATTAGAGTTTTATTATATTTTGATAAAATATGTGATTAAAAGTAATTGTTGATTAAAATCTAAATTTTAATTCGTACCAAATGGGACATAATATTTTAGGAATAAAATAATTGTGTTAGAGTTCTTGGAATTATCCTTTGGGCGATTATATTGGCATCGCCATTTTTATTTGCTATACTACATTTTAATTGCAGTTATCTTTGCTCATTGTTTCTTTTCATCGAATTCTTATATTCAACATTTCATTAATTAGTATGTCTCATCTTTGATAATGATTTATACTAAAATAATAACGTTATTCATCACCACTAATGTTAAGCACAAATTTGGGTGGTAATTACACACATTAAATGATAGATTTATTTAAATATAAAGTCAAATGACTCATTTAACCAAAACTATAAAATGCAGCTGCCTAAACTGGTACTAGATAGCATTATTTTATCAAAATATTTTATTTTCATGCTTCGAAATGAAGAAAAAATATTTTCGCACTTTTTATTTATTTATTTTAAAAATATGATGAGAATATAAGTTGTTTTACGTTATTTCAACGGACTTTTGGATATAAAACTGCTATCAAATACAAAATGTAGAGACTAACGAAAAGTTTTAGGATAAGAATGATGTGAAAAATCATTGGAACATAAGTGTTATAATGAACAAAGATTAGGAACTTTAAGTGAAATTAAAATGTCGTGGAAGAAATAAAAAATGTGGTGAGAATATAATTACCCTTATCCTTTTAACATGTGAAATTTCCATTAATACCCTTACAACCCATTCTCTAACCCCAAACCCGAATTCGAATCCAATACTCCAACTCCATCCAAAAAAAAAAGTCAAAACCAAACTTAGTAAAACCCAGCCAACGTAATCTCTAGCCAAAACAAAACCAAACCTAATCAAATAAAACCAAATCCACATATGTTGGAAAATCTTCGTTGGGCAGGTCCGAATTTGTGGTAGGTTGGGTTTTAACGGAGTTAGGTATTTTTCTCCGAATGGGTTTGGGGCTGGATTTTAGGTTTGATAAGTTTTAATATATGAAAATTATAGGAAGGTCTAGTGTTAAAATCAGCAATTCTAAAATCAAATGGATACTTTCATATTTCAAAAATCATAAATATTGTAATATAATTTATGTTAATTATATCTAATAATTAAATGTTTAATAGGTATACATTATTAATAGCATATCCCGTAATTTACGTGTTTCATTTTTAGAAAACACCACATCTTCCTTATATTTCCAAACTCTTCACACGAACGACGTTTAATCTTCTCCAGCACAACAACGAAGAGTTCTCCATCATCGCCTTACAACTCTGGCAAACTCACGACCATAATCATCACTCACTTTACCTTCTCATCAAACAACAATAATTTCGTAAGTATTTCTCGTCCTGTGAAAGCACTAAACCCGAAACTCAATGGCTCGTCAAAAAACAATAATTCTGAAAGTATTTTTGCAAATTTTACTGTCATATAATAATATTTTGTCATTTTACCGTTAAAAATAGCAATGGACTCTTTAACCTTTCGCATGGTTCGACTACAAGGAGTGAGTGCCAACAATTCGGAAGATCGTCGTATCTGCTCTAACCGGTTTTGCACCTATGATACCGTATTTGCATCATATATTGTATTTAAGCTCACTGTAGTCGCGCCTATCAATTTTGTACTAACCTACCATAATTGTGGTACATACCGAATTTGACCTCACCGTATTTACACTCACTGCTGTGTATCTTCAAATACGGGGTTATGTGCAAGATATACTATCATTTTTAATAATACAAAAAGTGCCTAATTTAGCAAGAACAAACTTGCACTGAAATTGAAAGAATCAGACTTCAAATGTCAAAAATTTGATCATGGGGATTGATGCATTATCTTAATCAAAATTAAGAGATCGGTTTGAATGGGCACTTGACCATGCCAAGTGTTACTATTTAATAACTTGACCACATTGTACCTATCCTTACCGATTTTGTACCTAGGGTACTATATGTGCATCATACACCGTATTTTATCTCACTGTATTCGTGCTTACCGATTTTGCACTACACCTGCCGTAATTGCTACATATACCGTATTTGCACTCACCTCTAAGTATCTTCAAATACGATGTTATGTGCAAGGTACACTATCATTTATAATAGAAAAAGGTGATGGCCTAATTTAGCAGGGACGCACTTGCATTGAAATTGTAAGAATTAGACTTCAAATGTCAAATTTTTATCATGAGACGATTGATGCGCTATCTGAATCAAAATTAAGAGATTCTGATCACTGAATCACATCAAGTGTTACTATTCAATAACTAAACTCAGAATTGTACCTCAATGATTATTGAACTTTACCAAGTGCTATTACTTAATAACTAAACTTATTTTATTTCAGTGGACGTTGAACTATGTAACGTGTTGTCCACTTATCACTCAAGTCGACGACATTTGTTATCTAAAGGATCTTCCAACTTTCTTACGTTGGTATAGTTCAGTGATCGTTGAGATACAACCCCAAGTTGTGTAAGGGCTAAAATTTAGATTTTAATTAAGTCAAATTAAATAATTGATTTTACCACTATATGAGATCTACAACTTTTTAATTGCACATTTCATTAATTTTTATCAAAATTTAATTTATTAATTGGTAATACTTGGTACATTTCGATAACTATTCAAATAATTAACCCTTTTTTTATGACATTCTTCAAATAATAATGTTTTATTTTCCCCATTTTAAGAGACAAAGCAAAAGTCAATTCGATCTCTTCAAACTTCAATTCAGTCCTAGCCATTGGTGTATATAACGTAATTGCAGTATACGCTGTATTTACACTTACCGTATTTGGACTAGCCGTATTCGCCCTTACCGATTTTGCACTAAACTACTACAACTGCAGTATGTATCATATTTGCACTTACCGTATTGGACCTCATGCATTTGCACTCACCGTTGGGTAATCGATCAGTAGAGCTCTGCATGGTCCAGTTCTGTTCGGTTCGGTTTTCGATTTTCTTTATAGCCGAACCAAATCGAAAATTTGAAGTATTGAGTAATTGGAACCGCCGGGTCCAAATATAATTATGGAACCATTCGAGTTCAGTTCGGTTCGGTTCGGTTCGGTTCGGTTCGGTTCGGTTACGTACCATAATTACATTTTTTAACATTTACAACAGCTAAACCCAAACCCCCTTCAATAACATGTGATAAATTCCCATTAATACCCTTACAACCCAATCTCCAACCCTCAAGCCAAACGTGAATTCAAATCGATTGAATCGGCAGGAAAATACAATAACCTCAAATCAATCGTAATCAGTTGTTTCTTGGAACTGGCTACCGTGGTTTAAAGTGCAGTTAAGGTAAATTTCATCCATTTCAGTTTGAGAATTGAACGTTCAAGGCTGGACCTGATTGTTTGGAGGGAATTGAGAAAGAAATCAGAAGAGGGATTATTGTGTACGAACCAACTGTATTAAAAATTTTCCATGTTTACGGAAAAGTATAGTTTTGAGAGGAAAATACAAGAGAATGCTATATATATAAACCGAGATGGAACTCACGTGAGAAATTTTCACGTTGACCACAATATCTAGTATGGTTCATATTACCCACAACTGCATGGATCACGCACACACAAAATTGGGTATGTGTGTGTGAAAAAAAATTCAGCATCAACGCATGGCATGTGTTCCATGTTTATCTAACACCAATTTGGTCAACTATATTTTTCCAATGAATACTGTTCTTATAGGTAAAACACACTAACGCCATTAGGTTGGAAATAATAAACTTGACAATTTGTTATAGTTGAAACTTGCTGTAATTTGGGGTTGATAGTTGAAATTCCATTTTGGGCAGACAACTAATCATCACTTGGATGGAATTTTGTTGTGTGAGTTGATTTACATCTCTTCCTTTTCAGTTTTTGGAGGTCTAAAAATTTTCTTCTTCTGCTTGTCCTGTTGTCATCCCCTCATTGGAAGAACTTGTTTTTGGTATCACATGAAATGCACGTATAGCTTGTTCATAATGAATGTGAATCTATTGAAACTGAGGTACACTTTGGGGTTACTGACAGAGAGTTGCCATTCTATTATGATATTAAGATTTGGATTGATCCGATGTTTTAAGATTTGGTGATCTTGATAAGAGAGAAGTTCAGCATAATATGTACTCCATAAGTTGGTTCTTTTACTCTAATTTTAGGATAGACTTTAAATATATGAACTTTTTTTTTGGTTTTTTTTTTGTTTTTGTGAAAATTAATGTTGAATTTCTGTTATAATGATGTTAGGATTGTATGTTTGGGTTTTAAAATGAGTCAGAAACATGTTATTACAGTGAAATTTCTGTTATAAGATAATCTGGGCCAGTTTCTTTGTTTTTTGGGAATTTCTTCCCGCGTGGAATTTTCTTATAATTAATTTCATTTGTACTTCAGTGATTTGTTTGTTTAATTTTTCTTATTATTTGTTATGGGAAATTTATTAGTTAAAATAAGTTGTTTGATGTTATGGGGTCCGATGATGTAGTTATAGTTTTATTTTATTGTTATTTATTTAGATTTTTAATGTTGTTTGCATTGCTTTGCAGATGGCTAACAACCTTAAACAGTATTTGGTTCTGCTGGAGGACAAGTGGAGACCTATTACACTCAAGCATCAGTCCCGGATTACCACACTTAGCGACATCGAGAATGCCCTCGCAGGACATCCAGATGGTTTTGCGCTACGTGAAGTGTTCTTGCATTCTTGCATGGGCACTTTCTACTGATGTACCAAGAAATACATTTTTGTTCAGTGATCGTGAACTCATTATTGCAGAGGCACATTGAGAGACCAAATGCCAGCCGCGACGAGATGCATTTCCACGTCCGTCTCTCAAGGGAAGAGTTTGCCTCATCACGGTCCTGAAGTTTGGCTTGGCTCAGAAATCAACTAGTTATGACAAGACACATGAGAGTGGGTTGATTCATAGACATTTTCCCGACCATGAATAGATTCGGGTTCGAGACCTCATCCGTTGTCTAAGTGGGGGTGAGTTCGATGAGGGTATCGACATTGTGAAGTTATCTATGCTCATAATGAAGCACAACTTTCTATGGGGGACTAATGCACGGACGGTGGTGCCAACATGGGAGATAAGATTTGAGGATAGAAATATGGATGGGTTCAATGCATTTCCTTGGGAGGCATACCTCTTTAAGCACTGTTTGCATAGGTGGAAGAGTACGTTGCCTGAGAGGAAAACTAAGCACATCAATTTAGGCAGCTTCTCCTATGCATTATTGGTAAAAATAGCAAATGTTTTCCAATAAATGAATGTTAAATTAGTTTAGTTTATTTATGTGTTAACACAAATCCAATTAGGTTTGAAGCTTTTTACCTTTGAGGTTGCGCCTGATATTGCGTTGCTCGCTAGATGGAGGCCTGACACCACTCATTTGCCTCATATATGCCATTGGGAGTTTACAGGTTTCCTTAATTATCCAAAAACAGTGGATACAAAGGAATCAAAATTGTTTTCATTCTAGGTGAGTAGCATCATATAGTTAAAATCTTTGAATTTTGGTGATTTTGTGAAGTCTTTTGGTTTTAATATGTCTTTGTTGGTTTATGTTCAGATGGCTGCCTTTCCGCTACTATAGGCAACAGAGAATAAGCGGCAGAGGGGCTATTACGCAAACCTCGACCAACTCTAACCAGTAGAATTGGCACCACCTCGTAACCGTTGGAAGAAAAAAGATATGGGGCACCATGTTGTTGCTAAGGGCCAAGTCGCGAAGGGTGACGAGGGTCGAGATGTTCAGGATGACGTCTCCTAGTAAGCCGATGCCCCGCATGAGCAGATGCATGCCCGGATGATCCAAAGATACTGCAGGAGGTTTCGATCCACGAATATGGGGACGTCTCCTAGCATATTCCTCCAATCTTTGACCAAACAGATGTTATTGATGCGACTGGCGATTTGGGTTATACAGTGTGCCCTCCAGAAGGCGACCATGAAGCACCAATGCCTATGGTGCGTACAGATGAGGCCAGCCCAGTGCGCATCCCTCCTCTACAGTGGCATAACATCGAGTTGCGTAAGCAGGTTACAAGGTTGCGTGAGTAGCTTACTGTCATCTCCCAGCATTTCGATTTGTATAGGGCAGCGAGTGAGCAGAAACATGTCGAGACACTACAGCAATTTGCAGAGGTACTTCGGCATTTGGATGTGCATGCACTCTCGCACTACTCAAGTGCGGTATCTTTTACGTCCACTACTGTCGCCACCTCTCCAGTATCAGGTCGACCACAAA
Organism: Olea europaea var. sylvestris; assembly: GCF_002742605.1. Taxonomy (NCBI): domain Eukaryota; kingdom Viridiplantae; phylum Streptophyta; class Magnoliopsida; order Lamiales; family Oleaceae; genus Olea; species Olea europaea. Next base: position 1,395,924 of record NC_036245.1, on the reverse strand, counting down.
CATCGACTACAATTGCTCCTAGTGATCAGGTACATGAGTTTCGTATCTCATTTTTTATTTATGATCAATAACGATTTCGGTTCTGTAGATCATAGGATCAGGCCCCCGTAGATATTGTACCTATCAGTGTTCCTGCAGCTAGTGATCCGATTCTTCTACCCGAAGGGGGCAAACCCAAAATCCAAGAACCAATTACTCCCTTTTATTCTGAAGAAGAGTAAAGGGTAGCGTGTTCTAAACCGAAAACTGTTTTCTATTTTTGAAACTATTATGAATACTGTTTTTATTTTTTTTATTTTTTATTTTTGAAATGTATGTTTCGAATATTAGTATGCACCATGAAAGTACGGAGTTTACTGGAAAGGATAAGAGGCTTCTTATTCTTGATGTAAATGGAACTCTTGCGGATATCATTTATATAGCAGATGGGCGAGACCTTGAGAAAAAATTAGATATAAGAATTTTGAATAATGCTGGTAAAAGCAAATGCTTTCAACACTTGTTTCTATTTATAATGTTTAAGTTTGGTCCTCTTCTCATAAATCAAGTTAATTTGATTTTACATGACATTTTTAGTGTTTGAAAGACCTCATTGTGATGAATTTATCAGTTCCGTCTTTGACAGATTCGCTGTAGGAGTTTGGTCTTCCACAAAATTGTAATATTCAATATTTAACTAATTATACATTTTTCGTTAATTCAGTTTTTTCCTCTATTTCGTTCAGAGCATTTGTTTCTAAATCAATTACACATTTTCTTTACTTGACTTCTTGAAATCTTGCAGAAATAATTTGCGGCCAATTGTCCAAAGTCTTTTTCCTGATGAAAAGCAATTGCTTTTTTGTTGGGTAAGCATTTCTTAACCCTTTTGGGCCACTTAGCTAGGATGTTGAAAATTCTATTGTTTATATTATATATGTTATCGTCATAAACATGGTTTCTAAAATATACAAGGTGTATCTTTGATTAGTTCTATTTAGCTCAGGGTCAAGAATCTTGGACTAAAACCAGATTTAATGCACTCGAGAATCACAAGAAATCACTCTTTATTAAAGAGCTATCAAAAGTGTGGACATCAACACTTTGCTTGTAGATGATTCTCCATACAAGGCAGTGAAAATCTTGTAAGTATTGAATTTCATCCCTGGTTTTCTTCCATTCGAGGAATATGACTTGTTCTATACTCTATTCTTATAGTCTCGATATCTCTCTTAATTTTCATTGGTACCAATATTTCATTGTTTAGGAAAATACGGCAATATTTCCTCCCACATATAAGTACACTGATGCTAATGATTCAGCTTTAGGTAAGCTATGCTCTAAATTAAATTAACATGTTGTGAAGACCTATGGTTTCCATATTTATTTATTATTGCACTCATCTATATTTATTTAAAATTGCGCTCATCTAATCTCAAATACGGTTAAATAACAGGCCCTACTGGCAATTTCAGAAAATATTTGAATTGTTTGGCCAAAGCTGAAAATATGCATGAGTATGTGAGAAATAACCCAATTGGTAAAGAAATGAACTCGGACAAAAATTGGGAGTTCTTGAGAAACAATTTATAAGGATGAGGAGGATCTTGAGCGTGAGGAGGAGGATGGTGACAAACTTTTATCCATGTGTGATGTTATTTTAGGTATGTAGTTGGAAAGATGGATGGCGATCTGTGGGCAAAAGTTCTTGACCCTGAAAATGAATTCGAAAGACGGCTCATTGATCAAGTTGTATTTATTACTTTGCTCGAAAGGAAGAGCCCGGAACAAGTATTTGCAGCTGTTAAAACCTTCAAGACTGCTGACCTTTCTCATGAACTAATTGAATTGCTCAAACAGATTGTGATCCAAAACTCTGCATTCAGTGGAAACTTTGACCGGCAAAACTTAATTATCTCGACAGTCGTTAACGCAGATCCATCCAGAGTTATGGATTAAGTAAGTAGACTTGATAAGTTTGATGTCTTTCTATTGGGGAAGTGACTGTGGAAGCTCAATTGTATGAAGAGACTTTTGCTATTTTAAAGTTCAATTTGAATGTCTAGACTGTCAATATGTTACTGGTTAATATTCGAGATATTAATCGGAGTTTGTATTCCGTGTGGAAGAAGATGCGGTTTGGAGTCAGCTTTCTAAAGCTCAACACGAGGAAGGATTAGTGAGCTATGTGATAGAGAGTCATTTATTCATGCTAATGATGCCACCCAATTCTTGGAAGTTATCCGTGCTACGAAGGACACAAATGTTTATCACGACTTAGTGAAGTATCTTCTGATTGTTAGGTAGAAAGCAAAGGAGCCCAAGGTGGACAGTGAGCTCGTTTATGCATATGCTAAGATTGATAGGCTAGTTGGGATTGAAGAGTTTATTCTCATGCCAAATGTCGCCAATCTCCCTAATGTTGTTGATCACTTGTATGATTAAGTTCTATATGAGGCAGCTAAGATTGTTTTTGCTCTTATCTCTAACAGGGCCAAATTGGCATGCAATCTTGTCAAGTTTAAGTTATTTCAAGGGGCTGTTGATGTAGTACGCAAAGCTAATAACTTAAAGACATGGAAAGAAGTCTATTTTTCTTTTGTTGATGCTGAAAAGCTCCACTTGGCTCGAGTATGCGGGCTCAATATCATTGTACAATTATATTACCAGACTATATTTTAGGACTCTTTCATACAGAATCAATAACTTAGTCAATTCGTGTCTTAGCTTTAGCTGCAAAGGGAGTGGTGGACTACTGGTCTATATTTGCATGACCATTCTATTACGTTGGATAGTTCAAAATTCGCTGAATATACTAACCATGTAAATCTAAATCCTTTAAGTTGATCTAGAAGAAGCCAGTGAACACTAACAGAACAGTGGATGCTTTAACGAGCTTATATCTCTTATGGAGAGTGGTTTGGGATTGGAACATGCACATATGGGCATTTGTAGAGCTTGGTTTCTTGTATGCTAGACACCGTTATGAGAAGCTTATGGAGCATAAAGGGTGAGGGAAAGGTTCGTATGAAGGCCTGCGAATCCTTTGTGCTTTTACTTCCCTTGCGTTTTATGCTCCACGAGCAGTGGGAGGGGTTCGCTTTATTCTTTTCTTGGTTGAACATCAACAGATATCAAAAAAGGTTTATCCTAATGTTGAATCTAAATCTAGGGCTCATGGATACTCTTTGAAAATCTTTTACCTATTATCTATGGTAAAATGTTGGCATTGTCACCCATGGTATAATACACGATACTAGAATAAATGTTATTTACACGTTTCATAAACATGAAGTGAGTGTTGTCCAACTTGTATATTTAGAATACACAAGCTTCATATGTATTGTTTGTCCAACTTGTATTTTTAGAATACACAAGCTTTATATGTATTGTACTTGGAATATATTTTATTTTTACATAAAATTTATCCAAAACTAATACATGATACTTAAAAATTTGAAGAAATAAAAAATCAATTATTTTATTAATGTTTATTATTTTTGCGCGACAAATTTCTCAATATAATTTACATTATTTTATTAGGAAATTTTATATGTAGTATGAAGTCAAATTTTTTTTTTTTTTTTTTTACATAAAAATTCTTAATAAAATTTTTTTATTACTTCATAGGTATTATAAATTGTTATACTACTTTTTCATCTTGATTATTTTTATATCTGAAAAAAAATTTATATATAAAAAAATTCAATCATTTTTAGATTTTTTTTTTATTGTTACCCTTCCTCTCGATCAATAATATTTTTGTTTCAAATGACATCAAAAATTTCATAAGGAAATTTATTAGATTATTTTTAAAAATTTTAATTGATTGAGAGGAAAAGGTAACAATAATAAAAAAAATCCTAAAAATGATCGATTTATTTTTATATACATATAAAATTTTTAGATGTAAAAATAATCGAGATGAAAAAGTAATATAACAGTTTATAACCCATTGCTGAGGTAAAACTCGAAGTAGATCTTGCTTCGGATGTTGCTGAGGTAAAACTCGAAGAAACGGTTGCAAAAACACTGGGTATAGAAAAGAGAATACTCCATTGCGGTTTTGACTCGAAGGATTTATGCCAAGATGAAGAAATGGTAAGGTATCTCACCATTACTAGTCAACTCTAATTTCAGCTGGGAAAAATTTATATTGAGTTCGTCTTTTTTGACCTTTTGTCCAGTTCTACTATAAATTTAAATACCAACTAAATCAAAGTGAAATCACAATAAACTAAAACATAGTTTTTTATTCGCCATTTTTAGGCTAGTGATGTTATGATAACGTTACAATAAAAGTTTACTAAACTAAATATAAGGCCTAGAACATTAATGATGTCCAACAAGTCCTGATCCATATTTGTGATTCTGTACAACAAATGATCACTAGAAAATTATGTAAATGTGTCAAACAGTTAATGTGCTTAAAAAGTATCAAAGTTTATTCATGCTCACCAAAAAAATTATTGATATGACATATACTTCTCCTTTGTTTGCAAATTCAAAAAAAAATCACATAATTACATATAGCGATTCTTCAATTGCAATGGAACGTATTTTTGATTGTAAAAAACTTCATAGAAAAAAATAATATTAAAATCCCGATTGAACCTAAAAACAGGGGAGTCCATTAAAGGCTGAAGATACAAAAACCTTTTTCTTGGACGAATCCTTGGACTTTTCATGAGATTCAATGATTCACTTGGCGAAAAAGAGACAAGCGTTGTTTTGGGAACTGGGAAGTGCGGAAGGGATGAGAAGTAGAATTGTCTAAAAAAAAAAAAAAGAAAAAAAAACCTTTTCTATTTCGTGTTATTCAAGGGGTGTGAGTAATATAGTTCAAGCCCAAATGCTTCATCTTTTCTATTTTGGAGCTCATATGGCTTTTGAGGCCCAAGGCTCAAGACAAAAATTAAAACTTGACAAAAATAATAATAATAACTAATTAGGATTATTGGGTAATAATAATATATGTAATAGAAAATTAAAAATTGACAAAAATACCCACAAATGACAAAGTGTCAAAACTATGGAATTATATATATTTGGATGAATTTTCAAAAAAAAATTCATTTTTTTATTTTTAATTTTTATATATTTTTTTGTCAGTCCGGTTTAATTTTAAATCGCAATTACAATTCTCAAATCTAAACCAAACCATTTTTGGTTCAAAAGCATTTTGTAGAAGGGTCCACGTGGCACAAAATCGACGATTTTTAAAATGCGATTTTGGTTCGATTTCCCGATTTGACGATTTTTGCTTACAGCCCCCAACTCTCCATTTCCAAATCCAACCGTTCGATCTTCCATCGAAATCCTAGATTCTTCAAGCCGTGACAATGGTAATCTCCCTTCCATTTCTCCCTTCCACCTTAACCTCGAACACGAGTTAACCAAGAACGTGTGGAAGAATCTTGACCCTTCATTGGACAATGTTGCTGATCTTTTCTTTGCCTGTGTATACACTTTGGAAAATGACAAATAGGTTATGGTCCTTAGGTTATACACTTCAGCAAGTGACAGTACATCAGTGTTGCAATTGCTTCGAGAGTTATTGGGTTTGATTGGCGGGAAGGGATTGGATTCCTCAAAATTAGGAAAAGAAATGGAGGTTAACTTGGGGATTGAGGATTACATTCCCAGTGTGAAGGCCGATAAGATCTTTTGGGCTCGTGGAGTCGACATGTAGGGATACTCTTTAAATTGTTTAAGGTTCGCCAATCTAAGTTTTTAGGACACCGAGTCACCTAGGATGTCGCAAGTCTTAAGGCTGCAGTTGAATTCAGAAGACACTGATCGGATTCTATCCGTAAGTGAATTACATCATTAAGAGAAATTGTCAAGCTACTAATTTTACATTGAATGTTGAATTTAAAATTTTACATCCTGCGATTTGAATTTATATAAATGTTAGCATAGTAAATTTTCATTCAAGTTAATTAAGTAGGGGAATGCAGAATCATTGTATAACACTATTAATTGATTTCATTCAATCACTGTTTTTCTTTGAAAGTTGAGAATGCTTTCTAAAAGTTTTCAGTCTTTACGGTAAACTGGCGAGTAGTCAATAGAGAATACTGTTTTGCTAGTAATATATCTTTATGTAATTATCCTGAATTGCACAATTTGTTTTTTATGGTTGTATTCTTCTATCCAACTGCTGGTTCGTTGATTGTTTATTGAATACCGACTTTATACTTAGGCAGATATTTGCTCTTTTGGAGGATAGAAGTTGTTTCTTGCTAGAGCCTAAAGCTTACTAGCTCGCATCCCCTCACCCTCCCAACTTCCCCAAAAATAATAATAATAATAATAATAATAATAATAATAATAATAATAATAATAAATAGAAGCACAAAAGAGCTCAGAGAAAAATGCTTACATATTTATTTGTTCCCTCTGAGCAAACGTTTCGGACTGCAAAAAAGAAAGAATCAAAACATAGTCAAGGTACTTCTTTGCTAAAGGATTGTGTCACAGTTTTTTTCACTGGAAATGCCTAACTTGATGATGGATGCATCAATGCAGCATGCTTTCAAGTTTGTTTGGTTGGGTTTGTTGTAACTCAGTGCACTTCCTCTGTTCAAGTTATCGATTTTTGAAATTAGACGAGTTGACTGTTGAGTGAGAATTGAAGTACTGAACAGAGCTGTACCAATTAAAATCACTGTCATTCATTTCAGTTTTCACTTATACGACATATTTTATGTAAATATTTTCTTCTTTTTATTTGAAGATGAATTTGATCAAAAAGGAATACATTATATGAGTGTATATAGATAGATCTATTATTCATTTTTGCAAACGTGTGTGTATACCTATATACGTGCATACATTACATGAATCTGTGTGTAGATTTATGCATATTTTATGTTAGATTTGTATGAATTCTTGGCATTGGTGGTGGTTTGGCAGCAGTGGTATCATGGTGGTCATATTGTTGTTTTGGAGATTTTGCTGGCAGCAACAAAGCAAAGCAAGGCTAGCTTTAATGTTGTTGGAGCTTTTTTCCTTTTTATATAATTAATCAGATCGAAATAATCAGAGGAAGGCGAGTGTTTTAAGAAGAAAGCTTCTCTTCTACATAAAATTTAGTCTAGCACTTCAATATTATAGTACCAATGTGGATTTCTTTTGGTCACCAAACCCTGAACCTATTATTTATTTAGCAACAGAATCCCTGACATGGATAAAACCAAAGAAAAATCTACATTCACTTCAGTTTCAGTTTGGCTCTATTCATTCTTCAGTTTATTTATGCATGCCCCTACTAAAATTCCAGAATTTGTATAAATTGTATTCATTAATTTTTGTTACATGAGTTCATCACTAATAAATAGAACCGCAGAAAGAACAAAATGGTTTAAGGTTTTCATGCATTTTGGGTTTGTATGTATTGCTTCCTGCATAATATATTTGTTAATTTTGCAGGGTTGCAAGTCGAGAGATATAAAATTATGTGGTCTCTTAGCTGCTGCTGCATTAATTGCTACTCATTGCTTGAAAGGTCTTCCTCATGATCAGTGGAAAAAGTATGCCTTGTCATGCTTACCAACTGCCCATTCCCATCTTGATCCAGTTCTCACCAGCCACCATATTGGTAAGCAATATCATATTTTTATTTACATTAATGACCTACGAGTCATAAGGAATAAAATGATGACTCAAGTTGAACTACAAGCAATCACCCTGTTAAATCTTTCCAATCTTTCCATCACATTTTAGATTCGAATGTTCTTTGTTTTCTTTCCTGTTTCTTGTAGACTGCATTGGAGTTCATATCATGGCTCCCTGTGCCTCAGCAAAGTATCACATATCTGGCTGAATTTAGCTCTGATTTGGCAAACCAACTTATAATTACATAAGTAAATTTAAATTAAATGATTCTTCATTGCTAAAAGTTAGAAATACACAATTCACTTATTTCAGCAACAGTAAGTTAAGGTTAGAAAAGCAATGGTGTAGGCCCATCCTTGGCTATATTTGACACTGTGAGAGATAGAGAATTGGTTTGCGAATGAGTGTATCCTTCCCCACTATACTTAAGGCAGCAAATGCATAAATTTCTGGATGAAATGAAAAGGATTCTTTTGAATGAAAGAAACAATGTTGGTGATAAACAATTGAACTAGCTGATGTTTATTTATTTATTTATTTATTTTTAAAGCTGAAGTGAATCATTCTAGGATACTTTTGTGGGCATCATATTAAAATCACATGTACGTTTGCAAGGGCAGCGATTGGACTTACTTCATAAGCTGGTCCGCATGTATTGACACGTCGCATTTTGGGGATCTAGAATAAGGTTAGTCAACTCAAAGGGTATGTGTCTCCAAATCACTTGAGAAGAGTGGGGGTGGAAGGACTAAAAATAATAAAGAAAAATTGTACTGTTGTATCATTTACCTCTCAAATATAAGCATGCTAGTCTATGTATTCCTTAGGCCGTGGATGTGTTAATTGGAGCTTGAACTACTCGAATTCATAATTATGATGCAATTGTATTATTATGTTTTCCTTCTATAGAATAACCAATGGACTGTAAATTAAATTTCTATTTGTTCTAAATTTTTGGTACATTAGGATAATAAGTTGGTCTTTACTCTTAAGTACACAAACAAGAAGCAGAAATACTTTTCCCCGTAAATTCAATTGTTCTTTTGTGGTCAACTATGAGATCTGCTTCAAATGGTAGACTTCTTGGATGTCCAGCGAAATAATTGTTCTAGGGAATTGTCTAAATTAAGTTGTATACAAGCATTGTGTCTATTGTTAAACACTTTATAGTTTACCTTTATCAAATTAAATTTAAATCTTGTACAACATGTCATTTGTCATATTGCTTAACTCAAACTACTACCTACTGTTTCAAAAAGACTTTACATGCTTCTTGTGTCCATTGTGCCAATTTTGTACCCTGTCCTGTCATTAAATATCAGGCATTTTGCATTTCAATCTAGCTGAATGCTAATCGGATGGTGGTTGGAACACTTCGTGGTTTTGATCAGTTTATGAACCTGGTGGTAGACAACGCTGTTGAAGTGAATGGCAATAAGAAAAATGAATTCAGCACAGTGGTGAGTTTACTCAGTCCCGATTTTTTGTTGTTTCTTTCAGAGTTTGTCATAGTTCATTCGTGATTTTGATCGTATTTAACTTGAGAATTTGGTTTTCATTCTTTTCTGCAGGTCATCGGGGAAAATAGCATAGTCACTGTTGAGGCACTTGAGCCCGTTAGTAGACCACAGTAATTGTACATTCATGATGGTATGGATTCATGTAACTTGTAGTGGAGCGTTATTTCAGATGCTGAAGCTTTATGGCACCGAAACATAAACTAAGAACCGATGACACGGTACATGAACTTATCATGAACTTAGTCACCAATTAATTAATGTGATATGTCACCTATGCCTAACTTGTATTTAGGAGATCATTTCTCATAATCTTTATATTCTTCTCGACTATGGATCATGATTTGTGATAATGAAATGCATTTCCGATTAGAACCGTTACATTCTCCACGGTGGTCGACCATTCTAGTCATACTATTATGGGAAAATTGCACTTTTTGTTTTCAATCATTGCAAACTGGTACTTTACCTATACTCAACCCTTTTTCAGCACTAGACATCTTCGCCCTTTCATTTAAATTGCAAATCATGTTATTCCGTCCCATTGTCCCGTTAATTTAAGTTAAAATGATGAATTTGTCCTCTTAAGAAACAAAAATAAAAGAAATATATATATATATATACCAAAATTATGAATTAAAATCAAGTTCGACCAGAAAAGCAGGTGATCTCTGACGTTTGGGCAGCCAAAACCCGACCGCTGGTAAGATCGTGAAGATGGCATAGAGGACTTTACTGAACAATATAGCATTAAACCTTGGTTGGAAACATACTAAGATCATGAAATTATTGCTGGAGCTATATGCCTCAACTGCTTGTGGGTGAAAGATTATTTATTGCTGGAGCTATGTGCCTCACCTGCTTGTGGGTGAAAGACTATTTAAGAACTATTAAAGCAAGGCGCTTATAGTGCAAGCAAGCCAATTGTGTCATGAATATCATTTAGTTTTAGCCTCTATTTGGACTTCATTTTTAACAACATATTCTCCCATAAACCCCTTTTTTTAGATTAATAGATTTTGGAATAGTGCAATTAAAAAGTAGAGAAAAAATATATATACTGCTTAAACTTTTATTAACAAGACCAAAATATTACAATGGAATATGCCATCTATTCTACCAATACAATCCCAAAGGTGTTGTTTGAGGCAATTTTTTTGGGATCATTCTGTATCAAAGGACTTGTTTAATTAGAAAAAATGGCCCATCAAAACCATTTGATCGATATGGTTGTTGGTCTAAATCAGCCACAATCCACCCTGGAAACAAGCTCATTATAATGTACACAAGAATTTTTTGGGCTCATTCTGAAAAACTCTCATATGCAAGCCTTTTCAAGTTCTACATCTGTTGACAAATCCCTTTGCATGTGTAGGCGTCAATATTTTTACTATCCTTCTCCAACACACTCTCGTAGACAGCAAGTGCATCCATAAATTTATTCCTGGACCGAAAAATGTTGGCATCAGATAAAAGCATCTTTCCCTTCAAAACTCTTTTTAGGTAGTTGGAGAGCTTCTGCCGCAGGAAGAAGGTTGCCCTTCTGTCACGAAGACATGGTCATCAGTAGAGTCATTTTCTTCTCCATTGCCAACAACATTTTCTGTCCAAGCTGTGTGACTTAATGTGCAAAAACAAGTTCCTGAGATGGGATAATGAATGGTAAGAAACAAATTTTCATATGAGACTATATTCCAAAGTTCAAATCATCGATGGTCCTTCAAAAATCAAGAAGTATGCTTCCATTAACAAGAACAATAACTGGAATCCACAGAAAATCAAGTTTGTCCTCATTACCCCCAACTAGTACTACAACAATTGGATTTTCTGCTCTCTTCCCAACACCGTAAATTATCCAATCTTTGCGTTATTTTAAAAAGAAGTGATCATTATTTATTTTTATTTTTTCAGTATAAATAAACTTAAATTCTATAAAAATGCTGGAAAATGTCCCGGTGAAAGACAGCTTTGAGATAGTTGGAACTCATGGCGCCTTTTGTTCAATGTGGTGGTAAACAGGATAATGCAATAGGCTAAAGATGATCAGTTATGGATCTCATGAATGTCAACAGTAACCAAAGAACTATCACTTGTAGAACTAGTGGACCCTTTAGTACATCCATTCATCCAATGGGTTCTGAACTTAGCCCCTGTTTGAGCCCGTTCATTAGAATAGATTTTGTAAAAAGTGTGGTTAAAGAGTAGGAAACAATTTGGGTTTAGAATGGGGCTCAAACGGGGATTTGATGTTGCATTACTTGCTGATTAATCAAACCATAAACTCTACAAGTTCAGGACCGTAAACACGGTGGTATAATGGTCAAATACTTCATTCTAATTCGCAATTACACCGGATAAACCTACGAACATTTATTTTTTACTCACTTTGGGAAAATTAGAGAAAAAGAAAACTATTATCTTTAGAAACATCAATAATTCTTCAAAATCAGTCCCAATTCATAGAGTTTGTAAATTATTCTGCTAAGGTGTCCCTATTTTTGACAAATTGCATCGGATCCGGTGTGCAATAAAAAGTAGAAGGTGTATGGTTTTAGTAGAGTGAGACAATGTATTGTAACAACATGACTTTTGATTTTGATATAACACTTCAGGCTCCAAAGGTTATAAGTCAGTGCAAACTAGACTAAATACAGACAATGTCATTTTAACCACAGTACAAATAAGTATGATCATGAAGCCACACATAGATTTCTCGAAACACGAGAAAATGAAAAGGAAGATGATACAGCACTGTTGTAAATTTTGTAGGTTCGATTACTCGTAGAGAGCGACAAGTTAAACATGATAAAATGCATAATGGTTGAATAGATAGACAAATACTAGTCCGGAACTTTTCCGTGATAGGAAGAAGTTTTATAAGCTCTATAGAATTACCTATCAAATCAGCTGTGCTTTAAAATTTATGCCGTTGAGCACTAAAATTTATACCGTATGGGATATGGTATACGGTATCAAAGTGCGTTTTATAGGATAGTGAGAAAAGTTTTTTCGCTACTCAAAACATTCTTCATATTGAATCATATGCTTCCAAGTGGTCGCATAGAACATTTAATTATTTTAAGTTATAACCTATTATATTTTGAAACATTATTGTGTCAAACTATGTGCTTACAAGTGTCATGTAGAACATTTTATTTGTTTAAATTATATTCTATTATTATTTTTCAAACCAAAACTCAATTGGAGAAGCTATACAGATTAAAGAAGTTGTGTTCATGGTTTTTCTTATGACATTTGAGTCGCAAACCATAAATCTTCTTACCAATCAAGTCCACACTGAAGACGATCAATGGTCTTATTATGAAGTTAGAAGATATGATCTCACCTTTTTATTTTTATTTTTATTTTTTATTTTGAACCATACGTGCTCCACGACATTAAAAAAAGGTGTCTTCAATAAATTTGCCATCAACTGCACCAAATGTTTTTTACCATTTCATTTGGTCAATTATGTGAATCCTTTTTTAATAATGACGACCAACAAAAAGGGTTAATTTTATGAATAATTATTGAACTTTGTCATATGTTACTACTTAATAACTAAATTTAAAAATGTATCTCAATGGTCATTAAACTTCGCCAAATATTACTATTTCATAACTGAATTTAAAAATGTATCTCAATGGTCACTAAACTATGCATCGTAGTACCCATCCATCATTCAAATGAAAAAATCCGTTGAGTTCAACAAACGTCGACTTGAGTAATGATGGGTTACACGGCGCATAGTTTAGTGACCATTGGGATACATTTTTTTAGTTCACTTATGAAGTAGTAATACTTGGCGAAGTTTAGTGACCATTGAGATATATTTTTAAGTTCAATTATTAAATAGTAATAATTTCTTTTTTCCCTCAAATTGACCTGTGAAAAAAAAACTACAGAAAATGAAGGGAAAAATTCTATTTTTATTCGATAGATAGTTTCTATCATGATGAAAAGTACGTTTGGTTTTTAGATCAACTGGTATCAACTCACCGTATCTCAAACTTCGTATAAAAAGATTGAAAGAGAAATAATAGGAACACTGAAAGAAAATGTAGATAAAAATATAAAAATGTTCAAATTAGTGCCAATATAACTAAGGTCGATTTGATTTTTGAACTTTTTCCCGTCATTTTGTTTACTTTCTTCTTTCACAAAGGTTGATTTGAGGAAAATATGAATCGTTCCTATTTAATAACTGAACTTAAAAAATATATCTTGATGGTTACTGAACTTTGTTAAGTGTTATAACTTCATAACTGAATTAAAAAGGTATCACAACAGTTACTGAACTATACACCGTGTTACCAATTCATCACTCAAGTCGATGTCGTTTGTTGAACTTAACGGATTTTTTCCATTTGAGTGAAGAATAGGTGACACGGTGTATAGTTCAATGAAACCTAAAAATCAAACCTAAAAAAGTATCCTTATTTCCTTTAGTTAAGAAATAGACATTAAGAAAAAGGAGGGGCAAAAAAGCTATTTTATATATGTGTGTACATGAATGATTTCCTGAACACCGGTGACATGGCACATTATTTAATTGGTGAATTATTAAATGCCGGTGCTTAGCTTATATTAAATACCGGTGACATGATATATAATTTAATTTGTGAATTACTAAATATATAGGACCTACCATTAACTTATTTACCAATTAAATGATGTGTCATTTCATCGGTGCTTAACATAATCTAAGTATCGGTACTTAGGAGATCATTATATATATATATATATATATATATATATATATATATATATATATATATTAAAACTTTATTGCTCTCTCTCTCTCTCTCTCTCTCTCTCTTCTTTTTTTTGTTTTTTTTTTTTATTACTTATCTTCAAAAAATTCAAATAAAACACTGAATTGAAGGAGTAAAGATGCCCTTATAATTTTGTGGCCCTTGTACAATCACACCTTTGACGAAGAATATCAACAATAACATACAAAAGTGTGTGAAATTTGTCAAATTAAATAATGAATGCATTCTTACCTGTTGATCGCTGAATCGTGTGGTAATACTTTGCCCTTAGAAACGTACAATTGAACAAAGCAATGCCACCAAATGAAACAAGGTAGATAGATTACATGGTAAGGTTTGGTAAAATTGAAACCATTCATTAGAGATTTCACGGGCAGAAAATCCATACCAGTACGTAACATAGTACAAACCTGTTACGAGCAACAACAAAGAATTAATACAAACATTTTTGTGGTCATGGTTGTTTTTCTTTTGGATAGATTACACGAGTATTTCCAAAATTATACCCAAATTTGCTTTTTGAATTCGAACCTTTGGTTCTTTGAATTGAGCACTCTACCCTTTCAACAACATGGGGCAAGATTGTTCAAAATTTTCGTTAAATTGACATGTGAATCACTCGTGAATATTTACGAGTGGATATTTATAATATACAACCTAAAAAATTAGTTCATTACTAATATATAAAGTGGGACGCTTAGTTGTGTAAGGTCATACTCATAGTGTCAATTTATCTCAAAAACGATGAACTATAAGTTTACGAGTCAAGATATTAGTGGGTCCATATAATAATTCAGTATGTTTATTGAAATGTAGATATATGTTTCATGGTGAGGTTTAGAGAAATAATTAAGTAGGACCACGAGAAATATAATTTAACTAAATAATGATTAAAATTAATCGAGCTTCACTATAAAATAATTTATCTTTATACTGAGTGGTTTTGGACTCTAGTTCATTACTCAAGCTATTTAAGACATTATTAAGCTCGGTGATGTACATTCAAAAGATGGAATATATGTGTCTCCAACATCAAATATTTATTATATTAGTTGACCTCATATCACGACAGTATACTAGACTTCTTGGAACAGTAGAGGTGGAGTTATCGGGGAAGGGTCACCACCACCACCAGCATCCCGAGGCAGCATTTATTGAAAAAAAAAAAAAATTCTTTTCTGAAAAAAAAAAAATTTGAAATATTTTAATATGTTCATAATACATATTAATTAGAGGATGAGAAATTATTTTGATTGAAGAAAGAGGGACCTATTTGTAATGAGTTGTTGAAATCACGGATTCACAAAGTTACAAAACAATCCAGCCTCATCATAACATGCACCATACCAGAGTTGATAGCAGACTAAACACCACCATGCGTTGTGACTGACTAATCCCCACCACATGCATGTGATACTTTTGTATGAAGCATCTCCCAATCCATCTTCTATGCTCTTCCTTTTCATACTTTAATCTTCATTTAGTGTTTATATACTGCAACAAATTAAACCTTGTTCTTGAATTCGACTGCATGTATATAATGAAAGATAGATTGAAATTTTAGGTTGGTTTAATTCAAATCATTTTTATATTGATAGAGCGACAAATCTTCTTACACTATATATCCATCGCAGTGATGGATATGGGCGGTCCCAATGGGGGTCCTAAGGGGTCTCGTGATCCCACAACTTTTGAATTATTATTATTATTTTGGGATAAGTCATGTTTAGTACCAATTGAAATCTAAATTTTAATCTAAATCAAAGTCAACAATTAATTATAATAACATATTTCATAAACTCCTTAATTAGTATATTTTCAATTAATTAGAACCTAAATTTGCATTTTCAATTAATTAAAACCTAAATTTGCATTTTCTTCTATTCTATTTGTGTACATAAAATGCGTCTGATTATATCCAATTTATCTTATATCCAATCAAATTTTCAATTAATTAGAACATAAATTTGCATTTTCTTCTATCCTATTTGTGTACATAAAATGTGTCTGATTATATCCAGTTTATCTTATATTTAATGAATTGTATTTATTTAATTGAATATTGGTTATATGTTTTTCCTTTCGATCACTTGAATTGATTGTTTGTATTAAATACATTATAAATTTTTTAAAAATAAATATGCATTTTCTGATGATGAGTAAAATATTAATAAAATGACTGTTCGAAATCAAATAGATGAAAATGATGAGCAACATATTAATGAAGAAATATTTTTTTAATGTAAATCTGCATTTTCTCGGGTCAAGTTTAAATCATTCAAAAATAAAGAACAAAGTATTCGATTTGTACAAAGTTTTATTGTACCTCCTAACTAAAATTTTCTACATCCGCCCTTAGTGATGGACGAATAATTCTTTGCTCATGGTAAAAATAGTTTTCCATCGCTATTATTGGATAAATTATTTTTGTCTCTGAAAATTACCGACCAATGTTTCAACTAATGGATTTCGGACGCTTCCTCTCACTAAAGCCATGTTTCTTATATATTTGCAGTTGCAACATGTACTAAAGACAGGCTAAAAATTTTGAGTTGAGTTCAATTGATTCATTAGTAACGAACATGTCATTTAGCTAGTAGGGGAGGCACTAACGAAGTTTATATAATTTCACTTGTATCACTGAATTTTAGGAAGATTGATCTCACACGGGACATCGACCTTTATCTTGTAAAACATTTCAAAATGATTACATGTTTTACATACAATTAGACATTGAAAATGAGAAATTAACAATTTTATAATTGTGTTAGCCTTTTCACTAGTCACATATTTTTAGGGTACTTTATAGATGTAACTGTGTGCTTGTTTGGGATAACTTAAAAACTTGTTAAAAATTTGAGGTTAAAGTCAAGGATACTTTGAACCACGAATTTTATGAGATTTACAACTTATATCAATTTTACAACCACAAATTTTGTCGATTTTTTCAAAATTTGCTAAATTTTTTTGTCAAAAACTTTGGTAAACAACCCTTCAAGAATTATTATACTATCTTGCAATAACTGAGCACTAAAGTTTTGATGTTCTAAAAAGTTGTAAATTTTCTCATCATCAGTTATTTGAAATATATAAAAATTTGTTATAAATTAGAGAAAAAGAAAAGAAAGTCCAGAAATCAATAAATTTATATGTATTTTATTGAGAATCAAAGCCTCATATTTATAGGAAAGAATTAGGGTTACAATGGTAATAAAAAACTAGGGTGCAAAAGTATTATTGTCATTTACTAATAAATATATTATTTACAATGCTCCCCCTTAAATAATACATTACAAAATATTTGTCTCGTTAAAACCTTGTCAAAAAATTCAATGGGACAAAATTGGAACTAAGAAAAAAGAGTTCATCTGCTTCCCTTGATTTCAATAAATGATAATTCTTGTGTCGAGCCATCCATGTCTTGTACGTTAATATCTTCAATATCACAATTTCTGATGAAGCGTGTTTTAGCATTGTCTTGTATAGTTTTCAAGTAATACTGTCTTCATACAAAATATTTACCAACCTTTGATATCTGAGTAACATTATGATTTGAAAAATAGCTCTTGTTGATTACTTCGAGAGTCTCATGCATATCAAAGTATCATTTTGAACATAATTCTTGTAGGTTATAGATATCATTACACAAAGAATATGTCTTGTTAAATCTTATTAGGAAAATCTTGTGGGAAAAATTCTAATGAAGGAAAAACAATACATTATTCTTTTTATATATGCTACAAAAGTTGTCTCATTATAAACTTTATCTGGAAATTCAATGTAACAAAACCTTGATCGAGGGAAAAAAGAGTACAACGCATATTCTCTCTCTCATGATAATATCATTTGAATTATATGCTTTGTGCATAAAATCCTTGGAGGATGGTATTAAAAACATACAATATAAGTTCGTTATAAAATCATTTATTAAATGGATATCAAATTCCATGCATCGTCAAGCTAATAAGATAGAGATTTGTGATTGCTTCCACCATATGATAATTTATCTATTTATATAAGTCAGGGAAAATGCTACACTAAGAGAGTAAGAGCCGTGTATTATATATTACGACTTTATTTTTTCTATTTTCATTTCATATAAGTATATATCTTTAGGTGTTCGAACGCTAGATCCAAGAATTTTATGTCTTTTAGTAAATTCAATTTGCTAGGATTACAATTTATTTTAGCCAATCGTTGTTTCGATCGATATATTTTGATGAATTTATTTCAATTCATTGCTATTCATAATATGATACATTACATTATGTATAAAAGTATTTTCAATATATTTTAACGAATTTATTTCAATTCCTCGCTATTCAAATTATCTTTTGCTAAATTTTAGATAATGACGTGTTTGTACATTATTTTCCACTTCTTAATTCCTTCTTCTAATGTTGAAATAATTGTCCAATCAAATTGATAATCAACCAACTTCATTATAAAATATCACCCAAGCTCAAACTAGCATTTATTCTTAACATTATTTACTTTTCAACTCAGTTCAATGTGATAGATTAATTGTATATATATTGCACTATCAAATAATTAGATAAAGAAATCAAGCTCTGACCATAAGCCAATTATAATATGGAGAACTAGACATTGGCATAATGTATAATAGTATTACCTAAACAGAAATGGAAAGTAATTTATTCTCAATTAAATTAGTTGGAAGCTTTAATAAGCAATAGTATTAAACCATTTATTGACATCACAACTACCACTTATTAAAATGTTGAAATTTATGCTCACGGGCAATAACAAGACACGCTGTTCTGATTGTGCAATATGAAAATTATGCTCATAATTTAAAATTTGAGCAAGAATTGCTCAAACTTCAGGTTACAAATATCATACAGTCATTTGGTAGATGTATCAATTGTATTGATATAAATAATATCTAGATGGTTAACGTGGAATATGATAGGACCTCATATATGATCCTAATTAATTTTCAGAAATATAGATAATTCAGTCTATACTTTTGCTAGTGATTGTTAATGATCAATTTTCAATATAGAGAACAAATATTATATACGAATTCATTGAATTAAAAAATCCTATGGTTCTTCATTGAATGTTTAAATTCTTGATTTCGCATTATTATTAATCCAGTGATGGTTCAACTAGTAATGCCAAACAATAATATATACAGTAATTGAACTTTTGGTTTAATATAGTGCTTGTCATTCGAATAACTATTCAATCAAATAAAAAACATAGTTAATTCTCAAAAATATGATTAACCATTATATATATATATATGAGAGTCAATGTCTACATAACATGTGTTATATGTTTTCCTTCGAGAATAAACATCAATTCAAAATGATATATTTTCCTAGGGTTGGCAACGGGGTGGGTTGGCGACTCTCGTCTTGATCCCGTTAGATATTTTTTTTTACCCTATCCCACTCTTATACCCAGTTAAAGCATAACAAGGCTGGTTCGGGGTGGGACGGGTTCCCTATCCAATCTATCACCTTGTTTATTTATTTATTTATTATTTGTTTATTTGTTTATTTTTTTGCTTTTTTTTTCCATTTAGTCAGTAGATACTAATACAACTATTATTATTATTATTATTATTATTATTATTATTATTATTATTATTATTCAATGTTATTCTTTTTAAAAATGATGATAAATATTTTCTTTTGTTTGATAAAAATCTTAAATTGCCTAAGATCATGCTTCCCGTACTCACTTCGTGACCTCCCTTCCCCATCCCGTTTGTCATATTAGGCAGGTAATTCTCACCCCATTTAGGATGGGACCCATTGATATTTGGTTGAACGGGTTTCTTTGCCAATTATTATTTTTTCAAAGCATATGCTACTTCGAAAGCATATTGTATTTATTATTGGTTCTTCAAAAGCAATATATCAATATTGTTTTTGAATATTAGAATTTTAGTCACGCTCTTCAAGAATAATAACATATTTATTATTATTTAAAATATAAATTATGTAAAGATTTACTCTTCGGGAATGAAAACATAATTTATGTTAGATAGGGGACAAGTAAAATCTAACTAGAACATTAATAATAATTTGATACTTCAAAAGCAATAATATTTTTTAATAGACAAATGATAATTTAATAAATTATACTTGTATTAAAAAAGAATAGAAACAAGATAATTTAATCAAGCAATGAACATTCAAAAAAATATAATTAAGCCAAATGCATGTACTTGCTCAATTATGGAAACTAATAGAGACAATTATGAGTTACAAAAAACAAGTTGCACGTATTTCGAAATCAAGAGTTCAGACACAGAATTTGGTCCACTATAGATGCTACCTGATAGGGGTGTAAGCGGTCCGATTTTACCGATTTTTGACAAATTTTCAAATCAAACCATTTAAAACGGTTTGAGAAAAACTCAAATCTAAACCAAACTATTTTGAACGGTTTGAAAAAAAACTCAAACCTAAACCTAACGGTTTGGTCCGGCTTTAAATCGCCAGTTTCACTATAAATTTTTTTGTCCGTCTACTTTTATGTCATTAATTCATTGAATTTAATATATATTTATATTTTACCAGTAATAAATCTAAAACAAACTAAACCCCTGTTTAAACCAAATTTTTGGGACAAAAAAATGAAAATTTGGATCGTTATTCCATAAGTCCAGCCGCCTTTGTTGACCTGCTACTTCATGTGTGGGACCCAACCTCCTCTCCAATAGTCAATTTTCTCATTATGATGATATGGAAAATATGGCTCAAACAGAGACTAAATATATCTACTATAAATTTAAATATTAACTAAATCAAAGTGAAATCACAATAAACTAAAACATAGTTTTTTTTTCATTTTCGTTCACCTTTTTTAGGTTAATGACGATACAATAACGTTATAATACAAGTCTACTAAACTAGATATAATGTCCAAAAAATATAATGATGTCCAACAAGATCTCGTGATCATCTTATCTGAAAAAAAGATATTGATTAAACAAAGAGAATAACCAACTACAATAATGAAGTAATTGTTTATAATATCTAAACATAACAATTACACAAGTTTACGTTTGTATGATGTTACGAAACACATTTAATTTCATATTCTTATCTTAGTTTGCTCCAAAAAATTATTGATCTAAAACTTTATATGTAGCAAATATTATCACCGAAGGTCTAGGATCTCTTTGTCTCCGATTTGGTATAATGGACTTCAATTCGACTTTGAAGAGGCATGAAAAATCTGAAAAGAAGTATGTGATGCCGGTGGCTCAAAACTGTGTTGGGTGTCGACTAGAGTTCACCTAAATTTTGAAGAGGAAAAAGGCTTTTGATAGATTATGTTAGTCTTAAAATTATTAAATATATATTAGGATTATTGGATGATGATGATATTTTAACCGGTTTGGTTTGGGTCAAAACCATTTCGTTGACCGGGTCCACGTGGCACCAAACCAACGGTTCTAAAATGCGATTTCGGTTCGATTTTTCGATTTTGCGGTTTTTGCTTACAGCCCTACTACCTGATACGTGCATTATAAATAATTATTAGGTTTCGTCAAGTTCATTTATGATACGAAGATGAATTTAAATTTAAATTTCTTTTGAAATTTAGATGAAGTAATGAACACTTTTTCTTTTCTTCATATCTAGATAATACTAGACTTTGAATTATAAAAACAATTAAGTTATCGTGTTAATAATGTGTTTTAAAATAGAGAAAAAAGAAAAGAAAGTCTAGAAATCAATATACTTGTGTGTATTTTATTGAGAATTAAAGTTCCATATTTATATATAACTATCATTCACAAATAAACATATTATTTACAACAAAATTATATATAATAGGCAAATAAAGCACTAGTGAATGTATAGACCTTCTTTAATAGGCTGCCGAACTTCTTTAATTAAGCTCATATGTTGGACTTTAAATATATTAAGCCCCTGCCGGAGCCCTATTTTTTTAGGATAATGTATTTTGAAATAATGATTTTTTAGAGAATGTGTGGTTATAAAAATAGAGAAAAAAATTATTTTGGGGTAAAATTATTTTATGAAAAAATGTGTGGTCTAAAATAAATTTTGATAATAATTGGGCTCAAACAAGAGCTAAGTATTGACCCAAAACTAATCGATCATATCTAATTTTAGGCCTAGGTGCAGTTTGGTTTTGGATCGATTTCGATTCCAACCTGAAACCAAAACCTAATTAGTCGATATGAACGAATCTCAACACAAACCAACCCACTCTATATCTTAAACCTAACCGAACAAAACCAAACCAAATTCAGTTTGATTAGTTGGTCTGGACTTTTAGTCCAAACAGAATTTTTTTCAAAAAAAAATTGTTCAAATTTTGGGCCCACTTAAGCTACAAAAACTAAAATAATATAATAATTTAATATTATAAGAACTATTAACTAACAAATAAAATCAGGTTAATAGAGACAGATTAACAGAAAACTTAAAAATTTTGTTACTTTTTTATGTATTATATAGTTTGACTGCCTGAGTAATGAAAAATATTAAGTATAACATAATGAGCTTATGAAAGGAAATTTTTGGTGCTTTTACTTGCAATCAACATTATAAATTAGAGGGTATCGAGAAATAGTTATGATATTAGGGTTTATCTTTTTATTTTTATATTTTTCTTAAATTAAAAAAAAAAAAACATGTAAATGGGTTGGGCTGGTTCAATTAACTAGCGATTTGAGACTTCAAATCATGCTTGAATCAACCCCCATGATTTTTTATTGGTTTGATCGATTTTTCGATTTTTCTGCCATGCCTATTTAATTTGATACAAGAAAAGCTCAAATCATAAATATCGAGCTGTTAGATAGCTTTATAATTAAAAAAACAAAAAATGGTACAAATATTTTTCATCATTAGGATCATATGTAAAAATTTTAATGGACAGATACTATGAGAAATGTTAGTATTGCACGTCGTATAAATATGAAATGAATATACATGGTCTGTTCGATAGTAATTATGATAATTGATTTTTTGATCATTAGAGAGAAAAGTAGGTCTCATCTGTGAATAAAGAAGTCAAAAATGATAATTGAAATAGTGAAATAATGGTGAAAAATTTTTATTTTTTGGGTGAAAAATTGCTACGAAACAAGGGCACGGTATATAAGAATTTGGTAATTATGTTGATGTTTTAATATTGAAATTCTAAATCTTAGTAAAATTCACAAAGATGCTAAAAATTGAATATTCACGGTTGCTATCAACCATCGTTTAACTGTCCAATCGTCATTAATTTGATTCTTTTGCTCCATTCAAGTTCTATGTAAAAAAAATTAAGATTCGATTCCGTAGGTTGGATAAGTAGTCCCATCTTGAGATCCTTCAAGAATTGAATTATTTTTTACAATAAACGTCAAATCTTAAAGTCATGATATTACCCTTGGGTTAAATTATTTTTACCATTCGTTTGAACTCACAAATCGATTCTAATAATCAATAAATATTATAAAGTTTATTAATTAAATATTAATATTTTAAAATCTAATTTTATGTACGAAAGTGTGTATAAGTTAAGGGACGAACTGGGGTTTTAATCCTTTAAAATTGCGAAAGAATAGATACTGACAAAAAAAAAAAATTTCTTTCGCTTATAGACCGTAGATGCTAATGTCTTTTCTTGGTAAGGTTACTTTCTGTAATAAATGGTGATACTCGAATATTAGAACGCATTAAATTCATTCTTATTCACTATTATTTTATATTGTACCTATTCGATCGACCTGTCAGCTTCGTTTAGGAGCCCTACTGTACTAGCTCTCCAGCAGGTAATTTGTCTAAGACATGCATTCTTCAACCAAGAATATATCATTCAAGGTTTTTTGTCTTTTTTTCTCTTAATTCAAAACAGGAAATTTTACAAAGAAGAGGAATGTGAAAATTACTTCGTAAATATATTCTCTATCTCATAGTCATATATGATTAGTTCATGTGTCACAAGGACCAAACTCTTAATTATTAAGGAATTATTTTTAATAAAGTATATATACCTAGGAGTTCTGGAATAAAAAAGCTATTGTTGACATGTACTCGTTATTTTTGTAGGGACTTCGCCCTAGGAGTAGGAGTAGCACAAAAAGAGGGATTAGCATTATTGACCCAATGATAAACCACTAAAACCTTCCTCGTTGGGGCTCCGCACACTGAGAAAACGCTCTAGCGACGAGAAAGCGGCCACTAGTTACAACAAAGCTCCAATAAAGGAGAGAGCTAGACCGGTGCAAAGCAATTACCCCTATCTAGGGAGTTGAGGCTAAAAATGGCTTGATGAACCGTTCCGTTCACCACAAACCTGCCCTATTCACTCGCTTATCGTAGAGGCCATAAGTATAAGGGTTCCATATTAACGTATTATAAAGAGAAGTTCAATTTTGAACCTTTCCATACCAGACCTCAAGTTTTAACGCTTCCATGGTCAAATGAATATTGATTTTTTTCCCTTTCTCTTGATCGTGGTTTAACTGTTTAACACGTTTTCATACTATGATTATGTCGTATAATCTTAATTGTCGTTATTACATACAGATCAAATTGTAGCTTTAAGGAATATCATAATTTGTAATGGGTGCAAGAATATTTTCTGCAACATTCTTTTGTTTTTTCAATTCAGATGGAATGATTATATAGTTATATTAATGACATGCAATTAAAAAATTTACATAGAATTATTGTGTAATCACAAGTAAGAATTTGTATCCATGTTTAATTGATTTGTAATTTTCGAAAAAAGGATAGAGAAAAGTATGCAAAAATCGAGTTTTCATATGCACGCTCAA
Source organism: Olea europaea var. sylvestris (assembly GCF_002742605.1). Taxonomy (NCBI): domain Eukaryota; kingdom Viridiplantae; phylum Streptophyta; class Magnoliopsida; order Lamiales; family Oleaceae; genus Olea; species Olea europaea. The sequence continues at coordinate 1,371,244 of NC_036245.1, read as the reverse complement.
ATTCTTTTAAATTCAAATGGGTATTTAGAATTGTAATTAACTTAACCGTTAATGATCATTGATAAAAACAACATCAATGATACTGTGGATAGTTATCAACGAATAACGATATTTCGTCAGTTAATTCAATGAGTGCACCGACACTAATGTCATCAAATTCATCGATTCAAATGTTCTATTCAATACTGTCAAATCATTCTACTCCGATAAACAATTTGCTTCTCCTTTTTGGCACTAATGAAATGATAATCAAGATTTAGTTATAGAGAGTAAAAGAACAGTAAGATTCATGCATTTCCATTTGCATGTTGACAACTTGCAAATTTTGGAATTTGCCTTTGGTTCACGTGCTTTGGTTTTTAGGGTTTTTTTGTTTTCTTCTTCAACTCATTCATTCTATATAAATCCCGCTAAATTCTCTGCAATTCTCACCATTGTTAACCAATATGGAGTCCTCTACGCTTACAGCCCTTTTTCTCATTTCCGTGTTCTTCATTTCCTCAGCCTCTGATGTCATCACTCCTGATTGTGGATACTGTACCAAACCCCTCCCCAAGCCCACCCCAGTCACCCTGCCGCCTATCGGCAAGCCACCAGTTAAAAAACCACCAATTGTAAAACCACCATTCACCCTGCCACCAATTGTAAAACCACCATTCACCCTGCCACCAATTGTAAAACCACCAGTCAAAAAACCACCAGTCACCCTGCCACCAATTGTAAAACCACCAGTCTCCCCGACACCAATTGTAAAACCACCAGTCACCTTGCCTCCAAATTTGAAACCTCCAGTGACCCTCCCTCCGGTGACAGTTCCACCAGTCACCTTGCCTCCAATTTTGAAACCACCAGTCACCCTTCCGCCGGTGACTCTACCACCCATTAAACCACCGGTCACCCTCCCGCCTGCCGTCAAGCCACCGGTTACCCTACCGCCAAATGTCAAGCCACCAGTTACCTTACCCCTACCCCCAGTGACATTGCCACCAATACCCCTACCCCCAGTGACATTGCCACCAATTGTGCCACCAGTTACCCTTCCACCTACACTCAACCCACCAGGAAAGGGAACCCCTTGCGCACCAGCCGCCACTTGCCCCATTGACACACTCAAACTTGGTGCCTGTGTTGATCTTCTTGGTGGGCTGGTGCACATTGGTCTTGGGGACCCTGCTGTTAATGTGTGCTGCCCAGTTCTTTCTGGGCTTGTGGAACTTGAAGCTGCAGTTTGTTTATGCACAACTCTTAAACTCAAGCTTCTTAACCTTAATATTTATGTCCCAATTGCTCTTCAGCTTCTTGTTACTTGTGGGAAAACACCACCTCCTGGCTTCACATGCTCTCTCTAGATTCATTCAAGTTGAGTACTATCTTAATTTTATTTCTTTTAATTTTGTTCTTGTGTTTATTCTTTTACAATGTTGCAAGTTTATTACTGTCTAGTCCAACGTATCGAACATTATGCTATTGCTAAGAAGCTATAAACGTCCACTAACCACCCTTTTAAAAGAATTAATTAATGGTAGTTAAGCTTATAACTATGAGTTACTAAACCTATTAGTGGGAATAGTTTATCATGAATTCGGATCATCAACCATGCAACTATTTTTTAGCAAGCAAAAAGGTAAAATAACTGTCAGGGTAATATATACATTTTTTCTGGATTATGTCTTACCATATACTTTATCGAAAAGTGCCAAAATATCCTCAACATCGAAATATTCGAAGCAAAGACC